>NC_054480.1:140225612-140540195 GCF_017639515.1 Carcharodon carcharias
GATCTCTGGGACAAGCAGTGGGGAGGCCCAATGATGGCTATTTTTGGAGAGAAGAAGGAAAATCTTTCATTGATATACTGTCCTTAATGATCCCTGGAGCTTCCAAAGTGACTGAAAGCCAATTAAGTATGTTTGTAGTGTAATTACTGTAGTAATATAGGGAACATGGGAGCCAATTTGCGCACAGCAAGATTCCACAAACAGCAAACCAATAATCCATTAGTGATGTCGGTTGAGGGATGAACATTGACCAGGACACTGGGAAAACTGCCCACTCTTTGAATAATGCCAGGGGATCTTTTATCTTCACCCGAAAGAGCAGGTGGGGTCTCGATTTACCATCTCATCTGAGACACAGTAACTCTGACAGTGAGGCATTGCTGCAGCATTGCACTGAGCTACCAGCCCAGATTATGTGCTTGTGTCACTGGAGTGGGACTTGAACCCACAGCCTTTGCTCTCTCTCCCTCCCTCTCTCTGTCTCTCTCTCTCCCTCCCTCCCTCCCTCTCTCTCTCTCTCTCTCTCTCTGTCTCTCTCTCTCCCTCCCTCCCTCCCTCCCTCCCTCCCTCTCTCTCTCTCTCTCTCTCTCTCTCTCTCTCTCTCCCTCCATCTCCCTCTCATTAACGGTCACTGCTCTCTATCCTCAGGAACCATCCGCTTAGTGTTTTAAGGGCCGGAATTTTATGGCCCTGTCGCCGGCGGGGTGGGGAGTGGGGCTGTAAAATGTGGCAAGCTATTTTTAAACTCCATGGACTTTGGCGGGAAGGTAAAATCCTGCTGCCATAAAATTCCAGCCCAGGTTTCGTTCCAAGCCTTAAAATGAAAATCTGACAATTTAACCTTTACGGCCTTTAATTGGGATCTTCCTTCTTCCCAGTTCGATGGCACTGCCACATTACACGGTGCTGGTTCCAGTGCTCAAGTTAGGCTTAGGGCAAGACGACCATTTGAAGTCCCCTCCTATTCACCCGGTGGGTGGAATTGAGAAATCCAGAGCAATGAAGTTAAATCTGAACAGCTTCTTAAAAATCGGATACAAAAATTACAATGTAAACAATTAATAGGGAATTTGTTGTTTTTTTCATTAATTTAGATAGAAACCAAGATATTGCCACAGATCGAAGCTCACAATGTTTTGAATCGATACCATGGATTCTGTTTAGTGTTAGTAATTAGATGATTGACGCAGTTTGTTTCATCTCCATTGCACCATCTGAGTGGACAGGTTTCAACAGGCACCCAATCCATCAGCCAGTGATGTCAGGAGGGCTGAATCTATCTACAACAGGGCTATGTAGATAGAAGGTTTCTGGCGGTGCCTTATTTTGCAAACGTCTCCTTGGTGATACCAGCCCAAGTTGCGCAGGAAGAAAAGAAAATCCAGCCCACTTTCACCTTGCTGAAGGGAATTAATCCCCAAACAAGCTTCAAGGTAATTAATTTGACGATCAGATGTGGGTGACCCAGAGGGCATGGATTTCTTTTGAACAGTGCTTGTAGGGTGCTACTGCCTCTGACTTCTCTTGGCCCTAAGCCAGAGTCTGAAGCTTTTTTTCTCGTACGGCGCTGCTTTGCGTCTCACTCATGGCCGGTACATTTTGCAAGAAGCTGTTAGTAGAAGCTTGTCAGACCCACTGGGCAGATTAATTGCAGTGTGCAAAATAAAAAATTGCTTTAGCCCTTTTTTGTAGCTGTTAAAAATCTTGGACATGTGGCGTAACATGACCTCCTTTAGCTGATTCTGTTTAACTCCTTGGGCTGGATTTTCAACCCCCCCGCTCACGCCACCAACCACCCCCCCCCCCCCCCCCAAACAGCACCAGGATCAGAGGCAGGCAGGAGCTTAAAAATAGCTTCGCCAGCCTGCACGCTGGTTCCCCCAACTCCGCACAGTATCCGGGTCACTTTTGCGGAGTCAGGATTAGGAGAGGGCATGCAATGAGTAGCCAACGTGGTTCATTAAGAGCCGCTTAAGGCCAATTAAAGGCAGCAGATTGGGATTTTCCAGCCGCCTCCTTGTTCCCACAGGCGGTGGGGGGGACCAGTTTAGCTGCCCAGAGGTGCCCCATTGGCGATAGACCCAGGGACCAGGGCTCCAGGTAAGCCCTCCCTGCCTGCCTGGATGCAGATGCTGCAACACCCCACCCTGCAGAGGGGCACCTCCCTCACAGCGGTGGACTGGCCACAAAAGCAATTCTTTAATTTAGGTTTTACAGGAGTTGGAGAGAGGGTGTCTCCTCCTTGGAGCATCTGCTCTCTCACTTACCTTCCATCGCACGTCTGCTGCTCCTTTCAAGCTGGAAGCTGATTGGCCCTCCAGCTTTTGAAAGCCCGCAAGTGACCCTAACCGAACGGCAACCCCGTCTCCAGGCCAATTAAGGAATTCGCCCATGAAAATCGGAATGAGCGGCTGTTTCCTTCCCAGGAACGGGTTCAGGGCCACAAAACCGTCCCAACATCTGTTTCCAATGCTGCAGATAAATCCTGCCCCTTGGCTCTGCACTGCCAGAGGTGCAGCCACTCAGATGAGATGTTAACAAAGGCTGTGTCTGTGCTCTCAGCTGGACGTAAAAGAGCCCAATTGCAATATTTTGAAGAACAGCACTTCTCCCTGGTGTCTTGTGGACAGGATCAGGCCTAGCTGTGATGCCACCTGCAGAGGAATAGCCTAATTACTCTCTAGGCTCCCCGCTGAAAAAAGGCCAGCTGCTTGAGGAACCCAAAGGCAATGTCACACTGGGGGTATTAATACCTTCCTGAGAGGTAGTGAGATGATTTGGGAAGAAAAGTACACAATTGTTTCTTTCAGAAAACACCCTGACACACAAATATAAATTTATTTAGTACTAAGCATTCTTGCGGCAATCGAAATATTGATAAAAAGGGTTTTCTTTGATGATGATGAAGGGGTTTAGAAAAATGGTGTTGTGGCCAGAATGATTAATCATTTTGTTCCTATGACTCACAATGAGAAGAGAGCACCCATTAGTGGGATTGCCGATCAGCAGCCTGTTCAGAAAGAGATCTCCCTGTGCTTTTTGTTCTGCAATTTTGTGAGCCATGTTGTCACTTGTCAAGCGAGCGATCTTTTTAAGACAAAGAATGAGTAACAGACAGGTGGAGGGAGATTCCTGGCAATTGCTGCCGCAGAACATCTGCACGCGAGTCTTCACAGCTCATTAACTGCCACATACCACCAGCACTTCCCTCTGATCAATGTGACTGAATCCAAAGTTGCTCCATTAGCAAAACCTTTGAACACTTTAACTGACAGAGGTGTGGCTGGAGCCATGGGGAAAATAACTTTTGTATGATGGGTGTGACAGTCAAAACATTCTTACTGTGAAAGGGAGGATCGACCTTAACATTGCAATGCCACCTGCCTCTCCTTACAGGAGCAGAGAGGTTAAGGTTTCACGCCTTCCCCCCACCCCTCAGCTTCATCAATGAGAAATCATCTTGAACAAAGTGAGTGAGATTTGTTTTGACCGTTACTGTTGTTCACTTGCTATCTGAGCAATATAGCCGCTTAACTATTTGTATCTTGCCTCAACTCATCAAATGTTTCTCATTCCACTTCTAAAAAGAATGGAGGGTCTAACCCGTGAAAGACCCATGGCGGGGAGGAACAAGAGATGAATTTCTGCAGGGGTTCTCCTCTCTGTCCACTGTAACTTCGGGAGAAGAACTGCAGAAACCCTGGAGGAAATGGAACACCTTTGGTCTGTCTGCAAGCATGACCCAGACCTCCCTGTCACTTACCATTTCAACACACCACCCTGCTGTCATGCTCACATGTCCATCCTTGGCCTGCTGCAATGTTCCAGTGAAGCTCAGCGCAAACTGGAGGAACAGCACCTCATCTTCCGACTAGACACTTTACAGCCTTCTAGACTAAATATTGAGTTCAACAACTTCTGCTCATGAACTCTCTCCTTTATATTCACCCCTTTTTGATCCCCTTTTCTCAAATATTTATTTTTTAATTTTTACATATACATATTTTTTCCCACTTATTTCTATTATTATTTTTAAAATTTATTTCCATTCATTGTCTTATCCCCACCTTTTAGCCTATTTTGATCTTTTCTCCTACACCATCCCCTGTCCCCACCCCCACTAGGGCCATCTGTCACTTGCTCATCCTGCTTTCTACTCTTAATGTCACCATTAGCACCTCCTTTAGCCGGTATCACCACCATCAACACCCCTTCAACCTTTTGTTTATGACATCTTTTGCAATCTCTCCTTTGCCTCCACCTATCACTGGCCTGCTATCCAGCTTCACTTGTCCCACACCCCTTAAACAGTATATATTTCACCACATTTCTACTTCTGTTTAGTTCTGAAGGAGAGCCATATGGACTCGAAACATTAACTCTGTCTTTATCTCCACAGATGCTGTCAGACCTGCTGAATTTTTTCAACAATTTTTGTTTTTGTCTCAGATTTCCAGCATCCGCAGTACTTTGCTTTTATCACTTGTACCTATCCTGATGGTTTCCTGTTCTTTATCCTCACCTCAGCTGAGGTATTTCTTGAGAGCCAGTCCTTGGTTACCATCCCTATGACTCCTCTCGTACACATTTTATTTTCTCCTTCTATCACATTGACGATGCTATGAAGGTTCATTTTGGTATTGTGGTGTCTGGATGGTGTCTCAGAACTTTTATATAAATAGATAACCAAGAAATAAATTCACTTAATTCATATGCAGCTTTTCAAGGAAGTGGTTTTGCAGTTCCTCCCATATTGAGGAACCCATTGAAACTCAAACTCTATTTCTTGTGCCTCATTTTGGTATAGCTCTCTGGCAAAGAGTTTGTACAGACCTTTTTTTGATGAACAGTCACACTGACTTCTTTAACGACGGAACAGGCGGGCTAAGTTGTCAGAGAGGTAGATGCTCAGATAATTGATGGATCAAAGTTGGCTGAATGAAAGAATCCAGATGTTGGCTTCTGGTGATGCCACTGTGGAGGAGTAGCAATTATTCATATGATTATCGGCTTGCTTAACATTTTTTTTTTGCTTCATAATTATTTAAAGTTAATTCAATGTTTGAGAGAATAACCTGGAAAGATGTTATCTGATAGTATACAATGGTTGTATTTATCTAATATTACTTTATCTGCTACCATAAGGGGGGCAATGTTGAGTAAATATGACAAGAATAATTACTTTTTTAATGTGCATAAGGGAATTAAGAGAATACTGTCACATGCTTAAAAAGTGATTTAAATTCCATTTAGTAACAGTGCAAATGTTTTCACTTCTCAGTCGGAGAAATAACTTCCTGATCAGGAAAGCTCATTGGTTTGCCAATGTGGTTAAGGTTTAACAGTGCCCCCAGAGGTACTTTGCATTACAGGTAAAATCGTGGTTTCCATTGCTTCTTCACTTGTCGTTCCTGGCAATAATTTGTCGAAGGAAAGCGGCAGTATGGATTTGAGAAAAAGCAGAGATTCAGTGAAAGCCCTCATCTGGCTCTCTTTCATGTCAACAATTCCATTGCAAAATCTATATGATTGCTCATTCCAACATTGCATTCCTAAATTAGACCAGATAATAGTAGCACTGAAATTCTATCGACCCTTATTAGGCAACATGAAAAAACAGAAGAACAAGGGCCTTATTGGACCAAAGATTGAAATTATAATCTCTTTTTGGGCTGTTAGTTAAAGAAGGAATGTTGGCCAATAGATTGGAAGAGCTGCATTCTCTTAGAAAGTTTACATGAGATTTTTTACATCTACCTAAACAAGGGCGGTGTGATAATCTTAATCAGATGATGAGTTCTCCCACAATGCAGCCCTTCTTTAGTTCTAAACTTATGGCCAAGATTAGGTAACTCAAATCCTCGAATGGAGGTTGAAACCACAATCTTCTGACTCAGGCTACCACTGAGCCTCTGACTCACGCTGTAGTGAACACATTTGTATGCCATTCCTCTGTGCTTTTTTTACAGAGGTGGTAACCCAATCATTTTGAAATAAAATAGCGCTCTGATCAGACCACTTCTTGAGTTCTGATCACCAGAACTTTCAAGTACCGGGGGCAACTGCAGGGAAGAGGCATGAGACATGAGTAAGAGTCTGAGATCTGAGCTTAAGAATGGAAAAACTTGAATTTTTCAGCTTGGAAAGCTGATATCCAGAGGTAATCTTATGGTTACTTTTGGACAAGGTAAAGCTGGGAAATTTTTGCAAGCTAAATTGCAACAGTAGAGCAAAGGGACCCAGTTTCAGAGTTCTTTACACAAAGTATGATCTGAACGTGGAATGAACTTGGGTGTAATAACAAAGGCAAAATTCCTAAAATAATGTAAGAACCATATGGATGCTACAATGTGGAGACATTATTGGATGGATGAAGCAAGTTGAACTGAATGTTTTATCTCATCTGTAACAGACTTGTTATTTTGTGATCTCTCCAACTACAGTTCCACGGCTGTGATTCGTTATTCAAGCAAAACATTTAGCATTCAAGATCCTGTTCCAACTATTAGTTTTACTTAAAATTGTTTGTAAATCCATTGCTTGACGCACTTAACATTTTACAGGCTATCCAACACATACAAGTCATTTGCACACTAACTTGCAAAATTCTGGGCTGATGTACAAATATGACAAATCAGAATTTTTATATAAGCAGCCATTTGGATCCTTAGCCAAGTCAAACACTTGTTGGCAAACACAATTTTTCATCTAGCAGGATTCAACAGCACATTTTTAAAAATCAAAGAAAGCTTTCTGATAGCTGACAATGTAAGACTGGGAGAATATTGAACAGTTTGCTTCATTGAAAGAAGATAACACGACTTCCTTATCTAATGGGATGAGGTCATCGCTGGTATTGGCTCATTCAGAAATTCTTGTTCTGTGGCTACAGGTCACTGATAGGCAATGATGTAACAGATAACATGGAAAAAAAAGTCTGAAGGCTGAGAACACCAATAAAAATAGTCCTGTTGTTTCAAATGCCATATTTGGAATCTGAGCATTCAGAGGCATTAACTCTAGCTGGTACAACTGAAGAGAGGTTTTACAGACACAAAGGAGAACAAAGAACAAAGAGAGATACAGCACAGGAACAGGCCCTTCGGCCCTCCAAGCCTGTGCCAATCATATTGCCCGTCAACTAAAACATTTTGTGCTTTCGGGGTCCATATCCCTGTATTCCCATCCTATTCATGTATTTGTCAAGCTGCTTCTTAAACACCACTATCGTACCTGCTTCCACCACCTCCTCTGGCGGCGAATTCCAGACACTCACTACCCTCTGCGTAAAAAACTTGCCCCGCACATCTCCTCTATAGTTTTCTCCTCTCACCTTAAATCTATGCCCCCTAGTAATTGACTCTTCCACTCTGGGAAAAAGCTTCTATCTACTCTGTCCATGCCACTCATAATTTTGTAAACTTCTATTAAGTCGCCCCTCAATCTCCATCACTCTAGTGAGAATAATCCGAGCTTCTCCAACCTCTCCTCATAGCTAATAACCTCCAGACCAGGCAGGATCCTGGTAGACCTCCTCTGTACCCTCTCCAATGCCTCCATATCCTTCTGGTAATGTGGCGACCAGAATTGCACGCAATATTCCAAGAGTGGCCTAATCAAGGTTCTATACAGCTGCAGCATGACTTCCCAGCTTTTATACTCAATACCCCTGCCAATGAAGGCAAGCATGCCTTTCTAACTACCTTATCCACCTGCGTTGCCACTTTCAGTGACCTGTGGACCTGTACACCCAGATCCCTCTGCCCGTCAATGCACTTAAGGGTTCTGCCATTTACTGTATAATTCCTGCCTGTATTAGACCTTCCAAAATTCATTACCTCGCATTTGTCCGGATTAAACTCCATCTGCCATTTCTCCACCCAAGTCTCTAACCAATCTATATCCCATAACAAAAAACTGGCAACCACCAACTTGCTTCAGTCCAGGCTGACTTTTTAAGTGCTCAATTTAACAAGTAACAAAGCTGGAATGGCAAAAGACTGCAATGGCCTACTGCTCAACTGTACAGTGGGGGTGGTGGGGGTAGCCAAACAGCTCATCATGTGGAGCCATATTCAGTGAACACATCAGAGCCTCCCCTGCTCAGAGCCACTGAAGTATGTTCGGCCTTGAGTGTGCATCTGTAAGACACTAATGCATGAAACTGAAAGAAGGAATAATTTTCATCTATATAGCTCCCTTAATGACCTTAAAACACCCTAAACCACTTTACAGCCAAGTCTTTTTTTAACTTATTCGCTCAAGGGATGTGGGCATCAATGGGTGGGCCAGTATTTATTGCTTATCCCCAATTGCCCTTGAGAAGGTGCTAGTGAGCTGCCTTCTTGAACCACTGCAGCCCATCTGGTTTGGGTACACCCATGGTGTGGTTAAGAAGGGAGTTCCAGAATTTTGACCCAGCAACAGTGAAGGAACGGCAATATAGTTCTGTAGTGATTATAGTTTTATTTAGTGTGAAATGTATCTTTAAGAGTAATGTTTGTTAGGCAAGATCACATGATTGTAGTAACCAATAGGAGAGTAGCGCGGGCTACCTCAGGGGTCAGTGCAGGGATAGAGCTGGAGTTGAAAGCACACGTGTAGTTGCTGTTGAGTATATTGTAAATAAATTTAAAGTTTCCGCCCAAGAAGTGTCTGCGGATCAACTCTATTATTAATAGCACAACTCGGCCACCCTGCAACAAGTTTCAATTCAGGGATGCTTGTGGCTTGGAGAAAAGCTTGCAGGTGGTGGTGTTCCCAGTATTTCAAGGAAGCATTATCATTGTTGTAATGTTGGAAACACAGCAGCCAATTTGCGCACAGCAAGGTCCCAGCAACAGTAATGAAATCGATGGCTGGATCATCCGTTTGATTGAGGAATAAAACATCAGGAGAATTTCCTTGATCTTGTTGAATGACATCCACGGAATCTTTTATATCTGTCTGAGAGGGCAGACTACATCTCATCCAAGCAACAGCTCCTCTGACCATGCAAGCCTCCCTCAGGCTATTGCACTAAAGTTCAGTCTATATCATGTGTTCAAGTTTCTGGGATTTGGCTGATAACATAAATCTTCAGACTCTGATACACCTTAGCTACCATTCAGCCAAGCCTAACACCAAGTGGGCTGTGTGAACACAATTTAATCTATTTCAACCGATTGTATGAATGTCTGCTGAAGTATATAAAGTTAAACGAAAACATGCAGTATTCTCACACTAATGCAGTTTCACTTTCCTTTGCTATATCGTTAAGGTCCAAGTAAAACCAAGTCCAAGGTCATAGAGTCGTAGAGTCATAGAGATCTACAGCACAGAGGAAGGCCCTTCGGCCCATCAAGTCTGCACCGGTCAGACAAGTACCTAACTATTCTAATCCCATTTTCCAGCACTAGGCCCATAGCCTTGTATGCGATGTGCACATCCAAATACTTCTTAAATGTTATGAGGGTATTTGCTTCTACCACCCTTTCAGGCAGTGAGTTCCAGATTCCCACCACCCTCTGGGTGAAAGAATTCTTTCTCATATCCCCTCTAAACCTCCTGCCCCTTAAAACTTAAATCTATGCTCCTGGTTATTGATCCCTCCACCGAGAGGAAAAGTTCCTTCCTGTCTATCCTATCTATGCCCCTCATAATTTTATATACCTAAATCATGTCCCCCCTCAATCTCCTCTGCTCCAGGGAATATAACCCCAGCCTCTATCCAATATCTCCTCATAACTAAAACTCTCCAGCCCAGGCAACATCCTGGTCAATCTCCTCTGCGCTCTCTCTAGTGCAATCACATCCTTTCTATAATGTGGATTCCCAAACTGCACGCAATACTCTAGCTGTGGCCTAACCAGCGTTTCATACAGTTCCAGCATAACATCCCTTGCTCTTTTATTCTATGCCTCAGCAAATAAAGGCAAGTATCCCTTATGCCTTCTTAACCACCTTATCTACCTGTCCCGCTACCTTAAGGGACCGGTGGTCATGCACACCAATGTCCCTCTGATCCTCGGTACTTCCCAGGGTCCTACCATTCATCGTGTATTCCTGTGCCTTGTTTGTCCTGCCCAAGTGCATCATCTCACACTTATCCAAATTAAATTCCATTTGCCACTGATCAGCCCATCTGACCAGCTCGTCTGTATCCTCCTGTCATCTAAGGCTATCGTCTTCACTATTTACCACACCACCAATTTGTGTGTCATCCGCGAACTTACTGATCAATTCTCTTACATTCAAGTCTAAATCGTTTATATATACTACAAACAGCAAGGGACCCAACACCGATCCCTGTGGAACCCCGCTGGACACAGGCATCCAGTCACAAAAACACCCCTTGACCATCACCCTCTGCTTCCTGCCACTCAGCCAATTCTGGATCCAATTTGCCAAATTGCCTTGGATCCCATGGGCCCTTACCTTCATTATCATTCTCCCATGTGGGACCTTATTGAAAGCCTTGCTGAAGTCCAAGTAGACTACATCAAATGCATTGCCCTCATCTACACACCTGGTCACCTCTTCGAAAAATTCAATCACTCAACAGCCTGGGATTTATTTCATCCAGGTCTGGAGATTTATCTACTTTTAAGCCTGCCAGACCACTTAGAACCTCCTCCCTTTCTATGCTAATTTCTTTAATTATATCACAGTCCTTCTGCCTGATTTCCATACCCACGTCATCCCTCTCACTTGTGAACACCGACACAAAGTATTCATTTAGAACCTTACCTACGTCTTCTGGCTCCACACACACATTACCACCATGGTCCTCAATGGGCCCTACCCTTTCCCTGGTTATCCCCTTACTCTTAATGCACTTGTAAAATAACTGTATTTTACCTGCCAAGGTGAAACAATGAAACTGCAGACAAAGACAGAATCTGGAGCTATCGCTGGTGAATGGGTTACATTATCAAAAAAAATATTTCAGCAGGACATTCTTTTACACCTTCTTCAGGAAGTAAGAATGACATTAAAATTGGAATCCAAGAGGTTAAACTAAATTACTTCTGAAACCAGTGTCACAAAGCAAAGCTTTGAAGATTTCATGTCAAGAATCTTGCTAATAGTTTCATTTCAAGCTGCCCTGAACCAGAGTACCTTTTCCACGTACGTTTCATAACAAATCGTTTATGCACTTAACAGGAAATGACTGTACTACTGTGCTATGTGATTTTGTACTGCCACTTAATCAAAATCATAACCTTCGACTATTTATATTCAAAATGATATCCCTTCATGTAATCATATTTGATATTTTCTTAAGATGGTCATCGCGTCTAACTTCCCTCAGTCACTGGAGAGCTTGTGGTTTATTTTCCTTTGTTGGCTGTAGGCCCATGCTTATTCAGCTGTGAGCCTAGATACTGATTACCCGACCCAAACCCTTGCTTGAAACCACCGACGACAGCCTGCTCTCTCACGGGGAACAACAGAGACAACCTCTTTCTTCCAAACACTTCTGCTTTATCTCATTTCTGACCTCCAATAGCTGCTTTCAATAAAAGGGGGGAGGTGATTCTTATTTGTATGTTGTTAGTTTTTCTTTCCCTTCCTCCCCATCCCCTGCTTCTTGGAGGCAGGGAGCATGTTCTTTGATGTCTCTGCCATACAGAGGCCTCACCCTGTTATCTTTGCAGTTACATAAATGGATTGATTTCTGAAAGATTGCTTTTCAGTGCAAACAAAACAGTGCAATGGTACATACCATCAGACACTGCTGTTTTGATCATCTGCGTTGGGCGAGAAAGCTAGTTAGAGAAGCACATGTGCCTTGTTCTACCTCAGACCGTATTTTGGCTCCAAATACAATAGATCTGATCTGAGACAACTGATGTAAAATGTTAATAACAGTGCTTGCAGATTTCAAAGCCGCTGTTTTAGATTGAGATGAAAAACATTTCTGACTGAGTATGAGATACCCCACTTTCATGTGATAATTAATTAGCATGGGGCTCCCCAGGTAGTTCAACAAGTTTGTCCCATTATTTGATGAACCCTACAGTTGAGAAAAGTTCCATGGTTAAATCTTGGTCCTGTGTGCCTTATCTGACCTTTGGGCAGTGGGAGGCATGCTATAACTAGCCTCAGTATCCCTGAGTTATGGAAGGGAATACTCATTCCTGCATCCATGTTGGATAATGCAGGGCAAGGCTTAGCTCTGATGCTCTGAAGTAAAATTGCCTGGCAACACTCAGTGCCATATCTACCACACATGTGAAAAATGGGCACCTCTTCGAAATATACCTGGAACATATGGAACAGTCCTCCAGCAACCGATAATGCCTACACTACAAGAAAACAGAAGGGAAATTGTTTCCTCTTACCATCGTTCATGTCTGCAAGTAATGTTGATGGATCAGAGCTTGCTGGAGTGGGACATCTCTCACTTTATTGTCATTCATTAGACTTTTTCCCGCATTCTTCAGCTCGAGGTTCCTACCTGCTGGAAGTGAGAGTATCGGGGCATCTGGGACCTTAGTGAACAGTGACCTGTGCAGGTCAACGGGATTAGCGGAATAATATTTCGGCACAGACTAGAAGGGAAGAATGGCCTGTTTTCTGTGCTGTAGCGCTCTATGGTTCTATGGTTCTAACAACAGTCTATCACCTTAACCAATGAGAATTTAGAATCGAGGAGGAAGCATAAACAAAACAGATGTTAATGGGATGAATTGGAGTCAAATCAGTCAGAGAACAAGGAATGAGGAGGAAAGAAAGATTGGGTTAAGAGACTGAGAAAGAAAGAGGCAGAAAGGACTGAATTAACTCATTCAAAGATTTGTAGATTGGGAGAGGGGGTATGGTCGTAGAGAGGTTACAATCCAAAAGATTTAAAAAAGAAACCAAATTCATTTTGAACTTGGTGAAGCAAGAGGCAGACAACCAATCTGCTTGTGTGAAGTGAGTTAGTCATTCAAGCATTATAATGAAGCTTGATTTTAATATTAATGTCTTAATGCCCTTTAGGGAAGGAAATCTGTCATACCTACCAGGTCCAGTCTACATATGCCTTCAGAACTATAGCAATGTGGTTGACTCTTAACTGCTCTCTGAAATGGCCTAGCAAGCCTCTCAGTTCAGAATGGGTAACAAATGCTGGTCTTGCCAGTGATGCCACGACGCACGAAAGAATAAACTTTTAAAAATTAACAGCCGTTCAATTTTTAACCAGGCCTCAGGAAATTTGGCAGCTTGAAGAAGGTGAGGAGGAATTAATCCATGAGGTAAGTGCTTTTGCAGCACTGCTTGTGGGTCAGGAGGAGTAGGAGTGTTTGCCGTAGGCCCAACAAGCTAGCTGGTAACCCCACTCCTCTTCTCCGTGACCTGCCTGTTATGCCCACCCTCCCCTGACCACCAGCTGCCCCTGACAACCATCTGTGCCCACAACCACTAACTGTTTCCCTGACATCCATCTCTTCCCTCGAACATCATCGGACCCCCCCCCCCCATCGAACAACATCGTAACACTAAATTTTTTAAAAATTTGTTAATGGGATGTAGGCTTTATTGGCTAAGCCCACACTTATTGCCCATCCTTAATTGTGCTTGAGAAGGAAGGTGGTGGTGAGCTGCCTTCTTGAGTCGCTGCAGTCCATGTGGTGTAGGTACACCCACAGTGCTGTTAAGTAGGGAGTTCCAGGATTTTAACCCAGTGACAGTAAATAAACGGCGATATATTTCCAAGTCAGAATGGTGAGTGGCTTGGAGGGGAACCTCTGGGTGGCGATGTTCCCATGTGTCTGCTGCCCTTGTCCTTCTAGGTGGTAGTGGTCATGGGTTTGGAATATGCTGCCTAAGGAGGCTCTGTGATTCCTGCAGTGCATCTTGGAGATGGTACACACTGCTGCTACTGTGCATCGGTGGTGGAGGGAGTGAATGTTTGTGGATGTGGTGCCAATCAAGTGGGCTGCTTTGTCCTGGATGGTGTGAAGCTTCTTGAGTGTTGTGGGAGCTGTGCACCCATCCAGCTGAGTGGAGAGTATTCCATCACACTCCTGACTTGTGCCTTGTAGATGATGGACAGGCTTTGGGATATCAGGAAATGAGTTACTCACTGCAGGATTCCCAGCCTCTGACCTGTTCTTGTAGCCACAGTACTTACATGGCTAGTCCAGTTCAGTTTGTGGTCAATGGTAACCCCCAGGATGTTGATAGCATTGGAGCAATGTTGCACTGTTGGAACCCCCACCCTACCCCCATCTTGGAAACTGGACCACATATCATCATCAGCCTACCCCACATCCCCTCTACCATGTTCAGGACCCCTGTGCAATTGCGACATCCATCCCCCCATAAACTGCATCCCCCATGACCTGGAACCCCCCGTGATTCATACACCCTCGTCCCGTGATCTATGGCACTCTCCCAATACACCTACCTGCTCTTGTATCCTTTGGCTTTGTGAAGTGAGCTTCCCAACTGTTAATCAAGCTGCCTGTGGGCAGGAACTCCATAGAATGAGGCCTGCAACTTATGAAACCCATTCAGCTTCTTACCTCATCCAACCAGAAAGAGCCTACAAATCCATTCAGTGTAATTCAAACTGTCCAGATCAACAACAACCACGTATACTTGTATGGCACCTATTACCAGAAGAACATCCAAAAGCATTTCACAGAAGCATTATCTAACAAATATTGACGCTGAGCTGCAGGAGGTTTTAGAAGGGCACACTAAAATCGTGATTAGAGGTGAGTTGTAGAGAGGGTTTTATAGAAAGAAACGTGGGTTGAGAGGGGAACAGACAAGAAATAGGCAACTGGATAGCTGCAACCATTGCTTCCAATGGTGGAGAAAAGAGAAAAGGCTGTAGCTGGGAGCAAACAGAGTTCTCAGAGGGTTGTAGGGCTGTTGGAGGTCACAGTAGGATCAGGAATAAGAGTGTGTGCATGTGATGCACCAAAGTGAAATTTAAATGTGGTTCCTATCCCGTATATCTCAGCAAAAATGACAATAGAGAAAATGTGTTACATCATAAGCCAAGGGTCTAGGTAATTTCAAGCCCTAACTTGTCAAAGACAACACGCTCCTTATTTAATAAGCATGTTGGTTTTGGCCCTTGAATGGGCTTTCCTCATATCTGACTTTGGTGGTTGTTTTAAAAGTGTGTTATCATTAAAGAGGTTTCTCACACGGGAAAGTAGTCTGAGGCTCTGTCTGCCCCCAGAGCTGGATGCATAGGAGCTACAGGCATTATTTAAAGAAGAGCAGAGGAGTTCTTCAATATCCTGGGCCAATAATTCTCCCTCAATATCTTCTAAGTAGATGATCTGGTTAGTTATTTCATTGCTGCTTGTGGGAGCTGCTGAGTGTTAATTAGCTGTGGTAGATTCTATAATACAGCAGTGGCTAGAGTACTTCATTGCTTTGAGAAGCACTTTGGGATGACCCGAGGTCATGAACAATGCTCTACAAATGCAAGCTCCTTATTTGTATTTGAATTCCCTAGAAAAGCTCACCAGGGGTTTGCCTGAGGTGCCCAGATTGGTACGGGATCCGGAGTTCGGGTCATTGGAACTTTACCCACAGGAGCTGGCCATTCAGCTCCTCGACTCTGCTTCTCCATTCTAGTAAATGATGGCTGATGTGAGCCACAGCTCCCTTGTTCCATATCGCTGACCAAACAAAGATCGCTCAACCTCAATTTTGAATGCTCCCGCAATCCCGTAGCGTTTATGAGTTCGGCGTTGCATACTTCCGTTACGCAATACCTTAAGGGATGTGGGGAGCGGGCAGGAACATGGAGTTGAAGCTCCAGGTTAGCCATGATGTATTGAGTTGGAAGAGCAGGCTGGGTGGACCATGTGGTCCACTCCTGCTCCTATTTCTTGTGTCCTGTGTTCTTGTACGTGTGCAAAAGTGCTTACTGATTTCACTCCAAAACGGTTTGGCTCTAATTACACAAGAACAGCTTATATTCATATATAACACCTTTAATGTAATAAAGCGCCCCAAGGTCCTTCCACAGGAGTATTATAATAACAAAGTACGACATGAAGGGTGGGGTTTTCTGGTCAGGCCATGTATGGTAGCAGGCGGGACTGGTAAATTCAGAGTGTGGCTGAAGGGCAGTTTTCTGCCAATGGATAAACAGGTTGCAGTTTTCCCCTCTGGACTTTCATGACTGGCCGCATTGCCCACTACGACCTGTCAGGAACCACATTTGCATGTCTTTGCATCTCACGAATGCTCATTAAAAACCCAGCTCGCCAGAATCATGTCCGCACTCCCAATCTAACCGCCTCGCAGGCAGGTAATTGGACTGGTCTAATTCACGACCGGATATAACTGGTGTGCTCCTGATGAACTGTACTTCAGTGTTGACCTACCTTTCACTGCGCTCTTCGTGTGGCTGCTCCGGCTCTGTGCCAAGGCTGCTCAGACAAGACCAGCGGGAAGGGGAAGGGGGGGCGTGTGGAAAGCATACACTTGACTCGGGGTGGGTGACTGGACAGAGGCAAGGGAAGGGGTGGAAGGCACACATTTGACTGGGGGCGGGGGGGGTGGGGTGCGGGTGACTAGAGCACAGGAGGGAAGGGATAGACAGAGGCACGTGACTGTCGGTTAAAAAAAAAAGGAGGAAATAGGTCTGAGACAGCCCTGGGGCACTGCCCACCATGTAGTGGGGGCTAGAAAGTAAAGGCAGTCCTGGGGCAGTGTGTACTGTGCTGCAAGGTTATACCTGGCACCCATGTCTTGCTCCCAGTCCAAGGAGGAGAGGGCCTCTCTGTGTTGTGTTGGTCCTGTGCAGCATGGTGTGCAGGGCATGGTCAGTCCCTGTCACTTTTGGCTCCTGGGGTTGGTGGTTTGGTAGTGGGCAGCAGATGACACATTACCAGTCAGGGGAGGCACCTGCAGCCTGTAAATGGGGAACCGGTAGGTAAAAGGGGGGCATTCGATGGTCACACGGCAGGTAGGAGGTTGGGGGGGGGGTGCGGGGATGAAGTCGACACGGGGCAAGGGAACAGAAAACGGTTCAGGAGGGAGGACAGGGCCCACCCTGCCACCAGATACGATGAGCTGTTCGCTTATGCTTACGTATCAGGTGAAAAGCTGATGATCTGGCGCAGCTACCCGCCCTGCCGACCAGCAGAAGCCGCGCGCCTTTCCCGCCCACCATCGCATTTAGGGCGGAACCGTCCTGGATTTGCACAAAGTGCGGTAGCGGGTGGGAAAAAAGTCGTTTGACCCGCCGCAGCAGTGGTGAGTTTTCACGTCATGTTCCATTCCCAGTGCGTCCGGCCTCATTAATAATACATTCACGGGAAACACGCTGGTCACTGACGGGCGGGCCTGAATTTTCCCACCCTGCTGTCTCCTCTGTACATCTGCGCTCCGGGTGCCATATTTAAAGAGCACCAGAGCGTAGTCTACTTCATGTCCCCAGACCAGGAGTGCTCCAGGAGAAAGGTGGCCCCAAAAGCAGAGAAGGCAGCAGCCCCTAAATTTAGTGATGTCTCTCTGGGGCACCTGTTGGATGTAGTGGAAGGCCGCCACAATGTCCTCTACCCCCGCCCTAGCCGCAGGAGGTCAACTAGAGTCACCAATCCAGCCTGGGAAGTGGTGGCAGCGGCAGTCAGTGCTATCAGAGCACAGAGGTTGTCAACCATCCAGTGCAGGAAGAGGATGAATGCTCTCATCCGTTCCACCAGGGTAAGCTAACCACCTCATCACTCTCAACTCACACACTCACAAACCCACCACACACCCACAGGGATCTCACACCTCAAGGGCCAACACCACTAACTCTCACACACACCCTCACATCTCCATCAGGCTCATACCCTCTGGAGCTCGTGCCCTCATCCTGTCCATGTCTCCGCTCACCACACAAACATTCCACACAGCGCCATGTGTCCTGCTCACACTCTCTCCATCTGTTTTCATGCAGGAGAAGCTGGCTCACATCAGCAGGGAGAGGCCCCAGGCTGGGAGTGGAGTGACTCACATTAGGCCCCTTTGATGAGCGTGCTATCGCACTGACTACTGAGGATGTGAACCGTGCATGCAGCAATGGTGAGGTTGGCAGCAAACACTCACATGATGTGCACCACATCATTCCCTCTTTCAACACAACTGTGAGTGATCTCTCTCCTGTTTTGACTCTGCTGCCATGCACTAATTATCCCTACTTCAGTTCACAGGGATCTCTGCCAAGTGACCGACCCCCTCAGCCAGCCAGTCCCTCAGCTCCATCCACGTCCAGACAAGAGGACACCTCCTCCATTGAAGAGCTGGAAATAAGCAGCCTGGAAGACCCGTCACAGCTTCCACCACCTTCCACCAACACAGAGACACACACCTCAGTGGGACCTAGATCTAGGGCAGGCTCGGGTTCACAATCTGCTGGTCACCACACGGACACGTGTCCGCAGCAGGAGGAGGCAGGTTCAGCCGAGCTCCTCAGCACTCGGAGGACTGCTGGGGAAGAGGCATCTGTGAGGTCCGATTCAGATGATGAACCTCTGGATTTGGCTTTCCAACTCATCGTGGAGAGCCAGCAGAAGGCGGGGGAACATCATGCAGAGCTGTTGGAAGCTCTCAACAGAGTGACATGTAAATCGAAAGAGTGCATCCGCCTGCTCTCTGATAAAGTGGTGCCCACATGTGCGCATATGGAGGTCCCCACTGGAAGGATGGCAACGCCATGGAGATCCTGGTTCTGCAGAATGTGGAGATGCACACGGGCCTGAGTCCATCGCGGTAGCCATGGGTGAGTTCCTGCAGTGGCAATGCGAGAGGGAAATGGGGCACCTCGATGTCCGTCCAGGTGCTCCTTCTCCTCAAGCATTCTGGCCAGGGCCTCGGGTACCTGAAGGGAGGAGGAGTGGCAGCTGGATACCCCTGAGTCATCCACTCAGGAATCTCAGAGGCTGTCCGCTCCCTCTGAGCCCCCTTTGCCTGTGAGCCCCTCAACTTCATCCTCTGTCACCGCAGAGGGAGCAGCTAGCCCATAGGAGGACAGCCAAAGTAAGCCGGGGCCCTCAAAGCCTCGGCTCTCCAGAGGACACACGCCAAAGTCATCAGAGGCAACAGGGTCAACCATTGCACAGGCTGTCTCCACCCCTGCTGCGGATGTCAGGGCAGCACCTAGAAGAAGTGGTAGGCCTAGAAAAGTTAAGAAATTTTGCTAACAATGGTTACACGGGTGAATACGTTTTATCATTTTATAACCTGAAAATATATTCACTTTCATTGAATAATGTGTAATGGTATCTTTCAGCTCCACTGACAGGCTTCATGTCCTGCCCCACCCCCAGCAGATGCTGCACGCAGTCGGCCCCTGGTCCACGAGTGATTCTGGAGGGATTAGTGTGTGTTTGGGAGGGGCTTTTGGAGTCTTGTGTAAGCAATTTGTAGAGCCTTCATCCATCACACTCATCTCATTGGCCTGAACATTTTCAATGCTGCCTGCTGGGGTTCTCTTTCAGTTGTCCATCTGAGCTGACCCGCACCCCACCCACCCATTGGCCACACTCCCAACACGAGGCTCCGCTCACTTTCGATTTTGACAACCGTGGTCGTAGTCAGATTTTTGCTCAGCTCCCCTGTCCTTTCCCCTCCGTGGGTCGCCATGTCCTTTCCCCCATCACTGCCAACACCCCCTGGCATCACCTTCCACCTCCTCACTGTCACCTACCCACCCAAACCCTTGTCTTTCCAGGATGTCCAGGTAAACGAGAACATTCCTTGCCTTCCTGAGAATCCCAGCCCCCCATCCACACTGACCTCCCTGCTCTCCTCCTCCCCGCCTCCAGGGTCTGAGTCTGCCTCCAAGTCCCCACCACCCTCGCAGTCCCTTTTACCACGACTGATGCACCCTCACCCTCCCACTCTTCTGGCTCCCTCTGGTACTCACCATTCCCTCCTACCACACCTACCCTCAGTTCACTCCCCAGGAGGCAGTCATTGACTCCACAGGCCCCTCCCTTGCACGTTCACCTGGACATTCCCCCCTCCACCCCCCCCTATTTACTCCCTCCTCCACCCTCACTCCCTCCTACCCTGCCCGGATACCTTCCTCCCCCCAGACACCTTCCTCCTCCTGGACTCCTTCCCCCCTCCGAACTTCTCTGCCCCTCCAAATTTCCTCCTCCCCAGATAGTTTCCTCCTCCTGGACACTTTACTCTCCCACAGGACTCCTTCCCCACTATGAACTCCCTCCTCCCCCCTGGACTCCTTCCAGCCTCCAAACTCTATCCCCTTTTGAACTTCTTTCCCCCTCCGGACTCCTGCCCTTACACCTTCCTCCCACTTTACACCTACCTCCCCACTTGCTGGATTCTCCGCCATTACACCCTCCTCCCCCATACTCCCTTCTCCCCCTTCCAACCTCTCCCCCACCTAATACCTTCATCCCTCCCCTCTCAACCTCATCCCCGACACCCCTTGTCCCCCTCCCCCCCCCACGACCCCACGCCCCCTGACACTTTCACCCCCACCCCCGCCCTCCTGCCAACCTCACACTCCCCCAGTACATCCTCCTCTCCCACTCACAGCTGGACCTTCCGCTCCACCCTCTTCGACGATCATCCGTAGCAGCCCGTGGCTAAGACCCTGATGTTCGGAAGCAGATCCCAGGCATCAACAGAGGCCTGACACCTTCCATGAGCTGCCTTGTGGTGGAGCCATGTCCGTGACAATCCACCCAGCATGCAATGCGTGTGTTCCTCCAGGGTCCGGTAGCTGCAGGGCTCCAGCACCTACTGCTCCTCAGATGCCCGCGATCCCAGCAAGGCCCTAACACTCAGTCCTGACTTCTGCACATCACACTTATCCAGAGGTGCTCTGGGCTGGCGAGTTTTCCTGCCAGTGGAATAGTAAACCTGGTGTGCGGGGACGATCCTGGTCGCGCCTTGCTTTGTACCCCAGTAGTGGGATGCAGAGCAGGTTCAGGCTGGCCTCCAGCAGGATTGGTGTTCTGCAATGGCAGACACCATCGGATGACCCTGTTATGCTTTCACAACAGCGTGGAACCAATTTTTGGCCGTCTCACCATATTGTCCCCACCCCACCATCCCCACCATCCCCAGCCCGTCCACCTGACTCCAACGGGGCCAGAAAATTCCGGCCTTAGTCGTCAGAGCGGAAAATTCCACCCTGAGCCATATAAGGAGCTATTGGTAAAAACAAAAAATAAAAAACTGCTGTTCAGTTTTGTCGAAGGGTCATGAGGACTCGAAACGTCAACTCTTTTCTTCTCCGCCAATGCTGCCAGACCTGCTGAGTTTTTCCAGGTAATTCTGTTTTTGTTAAGGAGCTATTGGGCTAGATGACTAAAAACTGGGTCAACGCGATACGTTTAAGGAACGTCTTAAAGAGAGGTAGGGAGCCGGAGAAATGTAAGGAAGGAATCCCACAGCTTGAGCCCAAGGCAACTGAAGCCCAGCTGCTAAAAGTGAAGCCATTAAAATCAGGGTTGCTTAGGAGGCCAGACTTAGAAGGGTGCAGCTATCTCAGAAGGTGGTGGGACTGGAGGCGGTGACAGAAATCAGGAGGAGCAAAACCGTGGAGGGGTTTGAAAACTAGGATGGAAAATTTTAAAAATCAAGATGCTGCCTGACCGGGAGCCAGCATAGGTCAGCGAGCACAGGGGTGATAGGGGAATGACACTTGGTGTGAGTTAAGACATGGGCCAGGAGTTTGGGGCCCATTCTTGCCCTGAGGGATATCATGGTCCGGTGAACCGAATGGAGTCTTAAATAGCTCACCACATCCGCTGCGAGGAGACAGGGCCTGGCAGGGCCGTTAAATCCTGGCCACGAGCAGCAGAGCTTTGGATGACCCCGTTAGAGGAAATAGTTTTGCCATATCAATCCTATAAAATCCTTTTAACATTTTAAACTATTTTGTTTTTTGGAAAAATATACTTTATTCATAAAATATCTGGAAGAACATTCCAAACCATTTCAAAATCACCATCACCTTTTAACATTTTAAACAGTTCAATCAGATTGACCCTCAATCTTCCAGACCCAAGGGAGCTGGGGGCTGGACAGACGCCTGATGTAATGCGTCACACAGTTATATCAATGTGGCTATGGTGCTCTATCTTAAAAATAAATCCTGGGAGAAATGCAAATCACACTCGGAATATATTTGGGAAGTGATTAAAATTGCTGAATCAAAATATGAATCATATTTAAAAAACAAATCTGTCAATTAGAATACCAATCATTTGCTCATCAAACCAGTGTTGTAAAAACTGTGAATATTTTATCTTAGGTGTCATGTGAACTGCAGATAGTAAGAGATAAAATATACAAGCTGCAGTACACATCAGCATTAAACTTCAAAACAAAAGTATGTAATCCTCTATTATGAGATAACTGGCATCATAGCTCTCAATGAGTCACCATATTATGAGAGCTAATTGTCTCCATGCTATCACATTGAGCCTGACAGTAACTTGTGTTTTGGTCAGGTTTAATTTATTTATCTGTGATTTCTGCAGAGATTATCCAATTTCCCAAAGTAAAAGGGAACAGAAAGATTTGCATTTCTATAGCACCTTCCAAGACCTTAGGACGTCACAAAGATGCTTTACAGCTTGTGAGGTGCCGTTGAAGTGTAATCATGTTGCAAAGCAGGAAGTAGCTTTAGCAGAATATTGACAAAAATCCCAGGTAAACAGAGTTAGGGATCCTTTCGGCTACCACTTCAGCTTGTCAATGTTACGGCAAGAGATCAGGAACCCTGCGGAAATTCTACGCTATTTAACTTTTTTAACACCACTTTCTTCTCCATTCTGCTGGGATATAATCGCACGGGCAAAATTTTCTGCTGGTCAGGAGGGCGTGTGCCCGACCCAGATGAGCTGTAAAATGATGCGCGATGGCGTCAGGCGAGCGTCCCAATGTCATCGCGCAGTCAGGCGATATTTCAGTCAGCTGATGCGCGAGGGAGTCGGCTGCGCGCCTGCCAACAATTAACAGGCCTGTTAAGGGTATCAAAGATCTAACTGAATTAAATCTTTCGCTGCCCGTCTGACCTTATGGTTGGCGGGTGGGTGAAAAGGCCAAGCGGCCTTTGGATTTTTTGCGAAACCTCATCCACGGGCAGGGTGAGATTTCGGTCTGTCATTAAAAAAACAAAAGATTTTCAAACTAATTTCTAACATGTCCCTGCTCATATGACAGACTGACCTGAGGGGATGTGTTATTAACCTTTCTTTTTTATTTTTTTCAAAAATCTTCATCTCCCTGAGGCAGCTCTGTGCCTCAGGGAGCTTTTCCTGCGCACACTTGCGTGCTTGTCCTCCTCCCCTCCCCCACATAGGGGGCGCTGAGCACTGCAGCGCGCGTTTCACACGGGGCAGTCCTTAATCGGCCCGCCAGCGTGAAATCGCGGTCAGTCCTCGATCGTAGGCAGCGGTCAGCTTCCTGACCGCTCCCACTCACCCCTGCCTGAGTCTGCATGATGAGGGCAAAATCCTGACCCATGGATACAAACCTCACACAAGAGACCATTGAGCACATCTGAGTCTAGATAGTGTCAGCAGTCTACTGGATGGAGAGGGTCCAGAGGAGGTTCACGAGAATGATCCCAGGAATGAAAGGCTTAACATAGGAGGAACGTTTGAGGACTCTGGGTCTATATCGATGGAGTTTAGAAGGATGAGGGAGGATCTGATTGAAACTTACAGAAAACTGAAAGGCCTGGATAGAGTGGATGTAGAGAAGATGTTTCCATTAGTAGGAGAGACTAGGACCCGAGGGCACAATCTCAGAGTAAAGGGAAGACCTTTTAGAACAGAGATAAGGAGAAACTTCTTTAGCCAGAAAGTGGTGAATCTATGGAATTCATTGCCATAGACGGCTGTGGAGGCCGGGTCATTGAGTGTATTTAAGACCGAGATAGATAGGTTCTTGATTGGTAAGGGGATCAAATTATGGGGAGAAGGCGGGAGAATAGGGTTGAGAAACTTATCAGCCATGATTGAATGGCAGAGCAGGCTCGATGGGCTGAATGGCCTAATTTCTGCTCCTATGTCTTATGGTCTTATAGTCTGTGGCGCGAGTGATGAAAAATGCTACCCTCACCTGATCTTGACACCTGTGTGCTTTCCAGGAGGAAATTCTGGATTCTCATTAGCAGCAGGAATACCATCTGATTTTTCTCCCTCCCTGGTCCAGCAATACTGAACTCAACTGTTGTCACCCCATAGCTGGGAATAGTTGGCCCAGTAGCAGAAACCAGTAGGGAGTAAAGTTGGAACAGTGGATTTATCAACTGAGCTATCACAGCAGCACTTGTTCACTTTTAAGCTCAAATCCTTACCACTATATGCTCAAACACAAACAGAAGAGACAATATAATGGTGTGTTGCAGGGCTGCAACGCTTCTCAAGGTCGATGTGACATTGAAAGTCACTTGAATTTCATTCTAACAGTTTATGATATCGTCAAAACCTCTTGGCGTGTTCAAGGTCTACTGTTTGAAAATCACAGACTAACTTATTACAGTAAAGCAATACAATAGCACAAATTTAAAACAAATTTAATGCTCGGTCAGAGAAGAGCTGCAAAAATAGTAAAGTAGTTCTAATTGTGGTATCCCCACAGACTAGTGATCCTTGTACATTCACAAGTGCGTGAGATGCCATGAAGTGGAACGCATATTTGTTCTAGAATCACGCTGTGATATTAGTAATGACTGCATCCAGAGACATCAAATGTCATTTCAGCCTTGAGAGGTGTATAACATTTTCTTGCCCACTGTTTTCACAAAGTGTTAACCTTCTTTTGATAAATGTCCATTATTAAAGCTGCATGACGATTTGCCCTTACACCTCGAATATACCAAAATGTCAAAGGGCGCTTCATGTGTGGGAAATTGAAAACTGAGCAACAGTAGGGAGAAGAAGTGACGAAAACATGTCCATGCTCAAAGAGATAGTTGTAGGAGAGGATCTTCAAGATGCGAAGAGAAGTAGAAATTTGGAAGAGATTAGGAAAAAAATTGAAGAGTGCAGAAGATGAGCTGAAGTCTCTGCTACTGATTGAGAGGAAGGGAGCAGAGGGATACACAGACCCCAGCCCTGGGAAATTGAGACTGATCAACTTACTCAGTGATGAGTGACTGTGGGCCAACATGTTAAGTATTTGTACGTTACATCAAACTGCATTAATTCAGCCACAAAGTAAACTGAGTTATGTGTAATGACCACATGAGGAGGGGTAAAAATTGACTCCCCTAATTTACCACTCCAGGTCTTCCTGCAACAGGGTTTTTGTGAATTTAACAAGGCTAAAAACTGCAGGACTCCCACAAGGTACGCTTTCAGAGTAAAAAGAATTAATCAGACAGGTTTCCTGAGTTTAAGGAATGAGATAAGTTTATTGACCCTACTTCCTGAATGAAAATAAATCATAACCCTCATTCATACATCACACACATTCCTTGCCCCCATTCCCTAATCCTGTCCCAGACCCCCTCTACCCCCACCACACACACACACACACGCACACAAACAGACTAGCACATGCACACACACACACGCATATGCATACACACACACACACACACACACACACGCACACACACATACGCACACGCACACAAACACACACATGCACACACACACACTAGCACATGCACA
This sequence comes from Carcharodon carcharias, assembly GCF_017639515.1. Taxonomy (NCBI): domain Eukaryota; kingdom Metazoa; phylum Chordata; class Chondrichthyes; order Lamniformes; family Lamnidae; genus Carcharodon; species Carcharodon carcharias. The sequence continues at coordinate 140,251,217 of NC_054480.1, forward strand.
CACACACATGCACACACACACACACACACACACACACACACTAGCACAGATGGTGGAATACAAGAGTAGACATATTGGCCAGAATTTTACAGCCCTGCTGCAGAATGTCTCCCCCCAGCGGATGCGGCGAGCCACTTAAATCACTATTCAGCTTGGCGGGATCGTAATACCCTGATGGGACGGCGTTGGGGGGGGGGGGGGTGGCGGTGGTGAGGGTTGTAAATCACTGGCCATAGATTTTTTTACAGTTGATGAAGAAAATAAACAATCAAAGACTTATACAGTGAATTGTCCTTTGGCTGGTCTCAATGTGACGACTCGACATTACAGCTATTTGTTCAGTTATCTTCCTGGGTGTAGCTGTATGCAGCAGATTTCCACATTTTATCCTCGAAAAATCTTGGTTTGAGGTAGATTTCTCTTCTTAGGATGGTTACTCTGCAATACCCATGCACAATACATCCGAGAGAGAGAGAGAGAGAGAGAGACAGCTCTTGCAGCCTTTCAGTTTCTCCCTGACTTGATAAACAATTCTTAAAAAGCCTTGCTGGCTGTATAATCCAGAGGAATTTGATTACCAAGTCTGCAGTAGTCATTATGTTGTAGACCTTGTAATTAAATTTTTGATGCCTCATCTCAGAAACCTCTGAAGAGTAATAGTGTAAAAGTCAACAGGAGATGGGGTCTTTCACACACCCTGGGTGGGAGGGGTGGGAGGTTGCAGTTTGAGAATTTGAACCTTTTCATCTCACTTGCGAGTGGGTTCTGAGGTGTATATTCAGCTGGCTGTCAGCCTTCCCATTGTCTTAATGGGATTACAGTTTATTAAAATCCAGCCAGAAAAAGAAGGCATTAGAAATGGTATCTTTTTCTTTGGAAAAAAAACACACATCCTCGTAACAATAGCTGCAATTGAACTGCTGCATGGCATAAAATGTATCGTAACGTTCTTAACTGGAAAAGGCATTTGAGCATGAGCTGGCAGAAAGAAATCTCACCAGAAATCGTATTGCAAATCATGGACATGCTGCCAAATGTGGTGTGCGGGGCCTTTCTCCACCCCCCATCTATTTGGTTTGAGCATATACAATCGCTTGGAAAATTGCTCCCCAAAACATCATGCACCAAACGTAAGGTGGAATAAACAAGGCAGAAACCTTGTGTAAGGATCCGTGACCAGAACATGCACTTGCAAAAGGCTAATGGGTTCATAATAAATTGGAGCACCCAAGGAGAGAAAGAGAGAGACAGAGCAAGGAGGAATGGATCCCTTGAGACATGGTACTTTAGACTTAGCGTCACCTTCCTAGATCAATGCAACTGGCAAAAACTAGTTGGAAGAACAAATATGTGAATTATATAAGTAATTAAAAAAAGAATCAGCTATCAATCCTGCTCCAATGAAAGTGACTCACATTAACCTTCTGTGCTACATTTATAATGTTTATTGGTTAACTATTGGGTAACAGGAAACCCCTATTGTGAAGACATTTCAATGATTGAAGGACCTTTCAGACAACTTTAAGTGGCATTCTTAAGTTTCCTTTATTCCTCATGCACAAGTGAAAAAGCTATGTTCCACAAAGCCTGAAATGTTAATTTATTGTCCCCTTTATCATGCTGATGTGCTGTGTACTTTCAATATCTTCTGTTCCTATTTCAATTTATTTTGCATTTAAACTCTTATTTCTATTTATCTTTAAAAGAATGAACTTTCACATGAACTTTTACCATCCCTGTACAAACTGATAACTTTTTAAAAGAGATTTGAATTCCAAGTGACTGGCTCAAAGGATCACATATCAAGATTTAATGTTTTAAGACTTTTACTGTAACAAACAAACTACAACCAACATTGACTAAACGTTACTTAGTAGGCGACTAATATACTAAACTGGAGAAAAGATATCCCCCCCCCACAACCCTTAATTTCCCTAACACAACCGAAACCCCCATGCCACACCACACATTACAGTCTTTAAAGAACAGAAACCAGTCTAAAGTTACTCTCAGCTTCCAACAGGCATGCTGCTCCTGTTTCTATCTCTCTCTCCCTTTCTCTCTCACCCTCTCTTTCTCTGAGTAAGTCTGGAAAACACAAGAACAGTTGCTTCTCCCTTTGTGTTTAGGTGTTAAATCTGGCACATTACTTTGAATGGGTTGGTCCTGGGCCCCTGTGTCCATGGCAATAGGTCACCTAGGCTTATCACTGGGCGGAACTAATAGGGCATCACATGCCCCTCTCCGCTAATTTATTTTACCTTGAACTAAAGGAGACAGTTTAAAACATAACCATCTTATAAAACCTCACATTTGTATCAATGCAAACAAGTATATCTCGAGCCTGAGACTCATGAGAAAACAATAGAAGATCAAATAGGCCTTTATGGAATTGGTGACCATGTAAAAGTATTGGACGCCACAGGTTGATATTTGCAATGCTGTTTGAAGCATGGATTCTCCATCAGAGCCTGCAAGGAGGCTTAAAGGAGCTCACCAAAAATAACCGTGAAGACTAGAATTGTCCCTCCCCAGATGTTTTACTCAATAGTTATCCAAGAAAATGCCAGGGCTTGATTGGCAGCATTAAAGGTTGGGGCACTTCCTGGACAAAAACAGAATTACCTGGAAAAACTCAGCAGGTCTGGCAGCATCGGCGGAGAAGAAAAGAGTTGATGTTTCGAGTCCTCATGACCCTTCAACAGAATTAGGTGAATCCAAGGAGAGGGGTGAAATATAAGCTGGTTTAAGGTGGGGGGGAGGCGGGGGGGGGGAGTTGGGTGGGGGGAGAGAAGTGGAGGGGTGGTGTGGTTGTAGGGACAAGCAAGCAGTGATAGGAGCAGATCATCAAAAGATGTCACAGACAAAAGAACAAAAGAACACAGAGGTGTTGAAGTTGGTGATATTATCTAAACGAATGTGCTAATTAAGAATGGATGGTATGGCACTCAAGGTATAGCTCTAGTGGGGGTGGGGGGAGCATAAAAGATTTAAAAATAATGGAAATAGGTGGGAAAAGAAAAATCTATATAAATTATTGGAAAACAAAAGGAAGGGGGAAGAAACAGAAAGGGGGTGGGGATGGAGGAGGGAGGTCAAGACCTAAAGTTGTTGAATTCAATATTCAGTCCGGAAGGCTGTAAAGTACCTATTCGGAAGATGAGGTGCTGTTCTTGCAGTTTGCGTTGGGCTTCACTGGAACAATGCAAGCCAAGGACAGACATGTGGGCAAGAGAGCAGGGTGGAGTGTTAAAACGGCAAGCGACAGGGAGGTTTGAGTCATTCTTGCTGACAGAACGCAGGTGTTCTGCAAAGCGGTCGCCCAGTTTACGTTTGGTCTCTCCAATGTAGAGGAGACCGCATTGGGAGCAACGAATGCAGTAGACTAAGTTGGGGGAAATGCAAGTGAAATGCTGCTTCACTTGAAAGGAGCGTTGGGGCCCTTGGACGGTGAGGAGAGAGGAAGTGAAGGGGCAGGTGTTACTTCTTTTGTGTGGGCATGGGGAGGTGCCATAGGTGGGGGTTGAGGAGTAGGGGCTGATGGAGGAGTGGACCAGGGTGTCCTGGAGGGAACGATCTCTACGGAATGCTGCTGGGGGGGGTGAAGGGAAGATGTGTTTGGCGGTGGCATCATGCTGGAGTTGGCGGAAATGGCGGAGGATGATCCTTTGAACGCGGAGGCTGGTGGGGTGATAAGTGAGGACAAGGGGGACCCTATCATGTCTCTGGGAGGGAGGAGAAGGCGTGAGGGCGGATGCGCGGGAGATGGGCCGGACACGGTTGAGGGCCCTGTCAACGACCGTGGGTGGAAACCTTAGTTAAGGAAGAAGGAGGACATGTCAGAGGAACTGTTTTTGAAGGTAGCATCATCAGAACAGATGCAACGGAGACGAAGGAACTGAGAGAATGGGATGGAGTCCTTACAGGAAGCGGGATGTGAGGAGCTGTAGTCGAGGTACCTGGTGTACAGTCATACAGCCCACATGCTTTCAGGTTCGATTCTGTTGCTGCGCTGAGCTAGCCAATCCCAGAGATACACATTCAGATAGTACAATTGATCTCATCATCGAGAGACACAGAAGAGAAAAATAAGCTTGGGCTCTCCGGTGCATTGCTATTTGATGACCCTGTTGAAAATCGTGTGTATACATGAATATTTGAGCATCAAATATGCCCATTGTGACAGGCTCACACACAAGAATGGACCAGTCAGTAGGTTTGAGAAAGGAGAAAAATGAGTTGCAGTGGGGTGGGAGGTGGTAAAAACATTTATTTTGTGTCGTAAATTGATCTTGTGGGAATATATTAGGACGTTGAGCCACAGAAAAAGTGGCTCTTGGATGATGCATTCAATCCCTACATTAAGTTTGATGCTGGTAGATCTTGTCCATGTCTATTAGTGATGTGTGATCCTCGAGGTGTTTCAAGATATGTATGTTTGTTGCTACACTTAATGAGCTTTTGCACCAAAGCCAGCACAGTGCAGAAAATAAAAATGCCATGCAGTATACACGTCCATTGGGTGTGTAATAAAGCATACAAAATGCCTAACATTTGCAAATTCAAGCCTTATTTCCTGCTCTGGTCAAATAACATTGCTTTCTAAGTCTAAAAAACAATTAGGTATTTGTGGTTTATTTTCTACATGATATTGCAATTTTACATGGAAGAGAGGACAGGAGAAAACAATTGGCAGACGGCGATGATAATAAACATCATCAGGATGATGAGCACAGACCTTCGGACTTAAGGAAAATCGAACAATGGTGAAGTCTCCAAGTATGAAGCATAGTCTAATTTTCCTGGGTTTGAGGAGTAGCTTTAGTTCCACAGAAGCTTTGAGCTGCCAACTGGTATTAATGTCCTATATTTGCTCCATTACATTATCAAATAATTGAGATACATACTTACATTTTTTTTTTAAATGGTGATTGTTTAGAAACCAGGATGACAACCTCAAAATCAAGATGAGTTAGAAGCATTAAACAGGGAAAGATTTTGCATTTTTAATACACTTTTCATTCCTTCAGGACAACCTTAAATGCATTACTGCCAATGTTCTCATTTTTGCAATGTAGAAAATACAGCAGCCCATTCGCATTCAGCAAAGTCCCACAAACAGCACTGGGACAATGGGTAGGGTTTTGCCTTGTGGGTCGGGACCCTGAAGTCAGGGTCAAACGCAGGTCTCAAACCCACACTGTGGCGGGAACAGCCACCCAACAACAACTTTGCCTGGACTGGCCAGTTAGTGGCCAAATAAGTGCTTTGGGCGGGCTCTCGAAGCTGGAGGGTCAAGAGGAGGCCCCACCAGCAGGAGCTGTTCAGGTAAGGGAGAGAGAGGGTGCCTCCATCTTGAGCAATGCTGACAAATAGGAGGAGGTGGTGGCATCGTGGTATTGTCACTGATTAGTAATCCGGAGACCCAGGGTAATACTCTGGGGACCGGGGTTTGAATCAAACCATGGCAGATGGTGACATTTGAATTCTGAACAAGGGCAATTAGGGATGGGCTGGCTGAATGAGCAATTTTTTAAAAAATCAAATAAAAAATGGTGTCGAACACTGACATGTAACTGCCGTGCTCCCAATGCTGTGGGGGCCCATAGGACATTCTGACTCACAAGTGAAAATTCAACAGCAATTTATCCAGCACCTTTAACATAGTAGGAGCTGTCTCAAGATACTTCACACCAAACCAAATCACTGTGCCACATAAGGAAGTATAAGGACAGGTAATCAAAGCTTGGTTTTAACGAGGAGGAGAGGGAGATGGTGGAGAGGTTTAGGGAATTTCAGAGTTTAGGGCCCAGACAGCTGAAGACATGGCTGCCAATGGTGGAAGGATTAAAATTGGACACGCTCAAGAGGCCCAAATTAGAGAAATGCTCCTCTAAGAGGGCTGGGGTAGGGCACAGAGATAAAGGTGGCAGTGGGGGGTGGGGGGTGGGGGGGCAGTGGTGGAGTGGGGTGCTGGTGTATGCTAACACCTTTGGAAAGATAACAAAGACGGTGAGTGGGAGAACAAGGCAGGAGATGCAACTTTATAGAGCTTTTCAGTCCATGTTAATGAACAACAATAACTTGCATTCATACCAATCCCTTAACATAGCAAAATGTCAACTTCTTCTCTAGGTACTTTGTAGGAGTGATATCAGATTTAATATGAGGAGGTATTAGGTCAGGAAACCGTAGGTAGGTTTCAAGGGGTGCCGTAAAAGAGGAGAGAGAGGTAGAGAGACAACAAGGTTTACTGTGGGAATAATTTGGGATTCAGCTGTTGAAGGTGGCTGCCAACGGTGGAGCAATGAAAATCCAGGATGCACAAAAGGCCAGAATATGTATAATACGTTCATATCTAGAGTGGCATTGTGATGAAAAGGCATGATCATTAACCTTTTGAACACCTTAACACTTTGCTTAAACCACATATATGATAAATTAAGGGTATTAGGCAGTGCTTGCATACCCTTTGTATTAACAATCTAGAGATTGAGACAATGGGCAGAATCATCCCAGATTTGCACTGAGTGCGGGAATGGGCGGGAAAAAGGATATTTTACTGATTGGCCGTGATGGCGGCTTTTCAGGCCTTACCTTCCAAATCCTGCCTCATTAATCATTCATTCCCAGGAAACAAGCCATTTCGATGAGGGGCAGGCTGTCATTCACCTGCCGTGCCACACTTCATTACACCAGGCACCATAATTAAAGTGCAGCCGCACAAAGACCCCTTAGCACTTCCAGACCAGGACGGCTGCAAAGAAGACATGGCCCCGAAAGGCAAGACGACAGCAGCCTCTGGTTTAATGACTTGTCCCTTGAGTGCCTTTTGGATGCAGTGGAGGCCCACCGTGATGTCCTCTACTCCCGCTCTGGTTGCAGGAGGGCCAGCAACGGCACCAGTCCAGCATGGGAGGTGGTGGTAGCGGTGGTCAGTTCCCTCCAAAAGAGGACAGCCACTCAGTGCTCAAAAAGGATGAATGGCCTCCTTGGTTCCACCAGGGTAAGTCACTCTTCCAAGCACTGTCAACTCACACACTCACAAACCCATCACACAACACAGGGATTTCATTCACTGCCAGTTCAAGGGACATCACCATTCACCCTCTCACACACACTTTCATCGTCCTCATCTTGTCCATGGGACCACTCACCACCCATACATGCCAGGCATACTTATCATCTGACCTGGAGGGCGTCCTGCTTACACTCTACCCATCTGTATTCATGCAGGGCAAGCTGGCACACAACAACAAGGGGAGGCTGCAAACTGGTAGAGAAATGCCTGAAATCAAGATCCTCATGAACTTTGAAAATAGAGCCATCCAGCTGGGCGGCGAGGATCTGGACCGGTCCTGTGCTGACGGTGAGGTCGGCCATACTCTACCAAGTGGGGACGCAGCAGTGCAACATCCATCAGACAACCATGCCGTGAATGATGTTTCCTGTTCCATGGTCCCCGGCCATGCATTAAATATCTCTCCTTACTTTCGCAGGCACATCTGGGAAGCAGCCGATAGAGTCCACAAACCAGGGTCCCCAAACCCTGAAGATACTTCTGAAGAGGAATCTAAAGGCACCTTCACTGAAGACCTGTCATAGTGCTCACCCACACCCTCCATCAGCGCAGAGACACTGGTGGGACCTAGCTTTAGAGTAGCCTTGGGACCACAATCTGGTGAGCACATCGCACTGTCTGATCCACATCAGGGACTTCCCAGGTCTCCGGCACTCGGAGGACTGCTGGAGGACTGAAATTTGCTGAGTCCGAGTCCGATGACGAGTCTCTGGACTCGGTCATGTCACAGAGGCAAAGGCAAGCTGGGGATGTCCGCTGCACTCCTCAGATTGCAAGGCACAATGGAGGAGTCCATCCACTTTCAATCTGAGGTGATAGCGCCAGCATGCCAACGCTCCAAGGTCAACACTGGTAGGAAGGCAATCACCATGGAGACCTTGGTCCAGGACATTGGTCCTGCCCTGCTGTGTGGGCTGAACTCCATCGCTGATGTTATGGCTGGCCTCGAACAGTATGTTCGCTGGAGGCGTGCAGGGCACCTCAATCTCACTCCAGTTACCCCTTCTCTTCAAGGAGTCAGCCTGGGGCCCCTCGGGCAACCATAGAGAGAAGGGTCAGCAGGCACACACACCAGGGCCATCCACCCGGGTGATTCTGGGAGTGTCCAGCCCATCCGAATCCCCTTTTCCTTTGATCCTAGCAGCTCTAGCTCCACAGGGCGAGGAGGGTGCCTTTGCCACACAGCAGGACCCCGAAAGCAGGCCAGGGTCCTCCAGGTCTCAGCCCTCCAGAAGAGGCCAGCCAAGGTCATCACAGGCAGGGCATAGCAGACAGCAGTCTGCATCCACCTCCACCGTCACTGTCTGGGGAGCACCAAGACGTAGTGGCAGGGTTAGGAAGGTTAAGAAAATGCAATTGCACAGCCTGGGGATGGGTGTTAATCACTTGTAGTTAATGTTACTATTGTCAATAAACTCCCAAGAATGTCTCCCTGCCTATGGCTCCTTGTTATGATGACCAGTGTTCATGTCACTCGGATATGAAACCTAGGTTCCTGCACAAGATAAAGGCAGGTGTCTCAGTCCACAGCCTCTTCCCTGTGCTTTGTGCAGCTTTCAGACCAAAGTGATGGTCCAGCCTCACATTCCCTGGATACATTAGTGATGCCTGCACCTCGATGGTGCTGGTCATTACTGCCAAAATGTCGTGGGCAGGTATCACAGAGTTCCGTCATTCTCTCTGTGTGCTCTCAGCACCTTTAAGGTGGGGTTGGCCCCCATCTCTTCAGCATCTGTGACCAGTGACGTTGTGCTCCTGAAAGGGACAGGTGCTGAAGGCTGACAAAAGATCAGGTGTATTTAAAGTTTCATGGCTGAGTCTCCATGATATGACCCTGATCACAAAGCACGAGTGAGCTGCCCTCGGCCAGACAGGGGTCAGATATTCACGGAGGCTGTGTGAAGATCTATGGAGTGTCCTCACTGCATGTTCTCATCGTCCTTCTGGAATCAAGTGACTATTATTGCCTCCTCTGCGTCTTCATAACAGGACCATTCTTACTGAGCATATGCACACTGCCATCAGCCAGATTGAAATCAAACATTCACAGATGCAATGCGAGGATCTATAGCACCTCCTCACTGCATGTTGTCATCATCCTCCACAAATCTGGCAGCTATGAGGGTCTCCCGAGCATGCCTGCCTCATCTAGCCAGCGCGAGGGCCTCATTGCTGTCATCTTCGCCTTCGAGGACCTCCTTACCCTCATCCCCATCAACATCCTCCTCATCAGAGGAGACCTCCAGCTCCTCCATCTCCTCCTCAGCCAGCTCCTCTACCCATTGCAGTGCCAGGTTGTAAAGGGTGCGGCAGACAACGATGATGCGTGACACCCTCTGCGGACTGTATTGCAGGGCTTTGCAGGGCTCCACCAGACCAGTCCAGGCACCGGAACCTCATTTTCAGCATCCTGATGGTCTGCTCCACCAAGATTCAAGTTGCAGCATGAACCTTGTTATACCTTCACTGTGCTGCAGTCTGCAGCTGCCACATGGGTGTCATCAGCCTCATCCTCTGTGGGTAGCTGTTACCCCGAGGAGCCAACCCTGCAGCTTCTGTGGACCCTGAGAGATGTCAGGGATCTGAGACTAACCCAGAATGTAGGAGTCAGGGACAGTGTCTGGGAACTGTACACAGACCTGCAGGATGCATTTGTGGTGGTCGCCCACCAGCTGAACATTCAGCGAATGGAAGTCCTTCTGGTTGGCATTGTTGGCCACTTATTGTGACAGAGATCTGAGCGCCATGTGAGTGCAGACGATGAGACTCTGCATCTGTGGGAAACCCGAGATCTGGGCAAATCCCATGTTCTTGCAGCCTGGCTGTCCTGGTCCCGGGTGAAATGTGGACCTTTGCGAAGATGGCATCTGTGACCTCATGGATGCACTTGGGGGTGGAGGCTTGTGATATCCCACAGAAGTCACCAATGGAGCCCTGAAAAGAGCCACTAGCATAAAAATTAAGCACCGTGGTGACTTTCACAGCCACTGGCAGTGGATGTCTTCCATGTCCCCGCAGTGCCAAATCCTCCAGTAGCTGGCAGATGTGGCCAATCGGTTCCCTATACTTGCGCAGTCTTTGGCGACACTGATTCGCAGTCATCTGCGGGAATGAAAGGCTGCATCTATGGACCTCAGGTCTAGCTTGGTTCGCTGTGGCTTTTCAGTGGTATGCACAGGAGCCCCAGCCGTCTCTTCTGCATGGGGGTGCTGCTCCTCCCTCTGTGCAGCCAGGAACCTCCATCACTCACTTCTCCTTTGTCTCTGCTCTCTGTTCGCCACCTGACATACAGCTAGATCACCAGGCTCCATGCTCCAGATATACTCCTCCTGTAGAATGAAAGAGAGAGATGTGTGGGTTAGCATGGGTGTACTAAGAACCTCTCTTGGTTAAGGCTGAAGGCCCCTTAGCGCATCCCAGAGAGTGCTGACCACCACTTGGATGGCCAGAGATTAGTGCGCTGTATGGCTGCCCGAAACCCCACCCACCTCTGACCCAATCCACCCGACCGATTGGCGGCAGCTTTGTCCACTGGACTGCAGGCTGTGCTCTCAGCTCAGGTGCAGTCATTCTCCTAACCCGCACTGCAAGGCTGGCCTGTTAGCTTGAACCATGGGCGAGGCTGGTCCAGACCTGAATGATGATATTGCAAGGAGCTGTGAGCACCTCCACCAGTGAGTGCTCCATGGTCACCTTTAGCAAGTACAAGGTGCCCAGTTGTCCAACTGTTCTGCAGTCCACTCACATGTTCATTAGTTTGCAGTCTGCGCCTGAATGGTGAAAAGCTCTGGAGAACTTGCTGGCACTTTCATGCTTCAGCGTTGCTTGAGTGGGCAGATAAGCTAGAGTCCCGACTCCACACACGTCAATGTGGCTGCGTTTGAACTGTCCCCGCTGCAGAGGAATGGTCAATTTATACAAGATTTCCCTACTGCGTTGCCGCTTCCCTCCCCCCAGCCCTCGAGCATCTGGCACATGCTCGTGCACTACCTTCAACCGCAGGGCGGCCCTTGCCCTGGCACTGCACTGTCAGCCAGCTGGGCAAAACCGACTTGCCTGTGCCCTCGCCAGAATGCGCGGCACCCCAACCTTAAGGCGACCCCTGGTCAGTGCTGCGCAACGTTACTGCTGCACTCACCCCCGAGTTCCCCTTGAAGTACAGCTCTCCAGGTGCACGCACGATGTACGCTGTTGGGAATCACGTCGGTGTGACACTCGGATGATCCAGCGTGGTGGACGATTCCGGCGGTCTGGGCTTATAATGATACGCAGGAGTATTACAACGAGATTCCTGATGTCCAATGGTGGGAAACGCGGCCTGACATTGACGGGCTGAGCGGGTGAACGCCAGCCGGTTTCACGACATTGTCGAACTGATTTTTGGCCTTCTCACTATATTGTCTGCTCAAGCCACCAAACACGCCTCATGCCAGCAGGCACAGGAAACTCTGCCCAGCGGCCTGCAATTTGCAGCAGCAGTAATCATGGCGAGGCTGTCAATACTCACAGTTATTACTGGATAAACTAACAGCAATTCCTGGGGCAGGAGTTTTAGCCCTATATGGGGCCGAGCACAGGTGCGCAAATTCACATTGCCAACCGGTATGCCTGCACCATCCAACCCCAGGATCATTTCCCAGAGGCGGGAAGAGGGCCGGCAGGACTACCCACCGGAAACAGCCATCGACAGCTGAGCTAGTTAAAGCCCTATTACTCTCAGAGGCTGTGGTAATCTGAGGTGTATTACACCTTTCAGGGAATGTGACCCAGATTGAGCACGTGACTGTCTGACTCAATAGCTGTGTAGCGCGGGCTACAACGTTAATGTTAGTCTAGAGTAGGGTCTGGTTGGAGAAGCACACATCATGTTCGTGCTCCGTTGTCTGTGTGAATAAATAGCACGTGCTCCATTTCGTATTGGTCTGTGTCTGCGGTATATAGTTATCGACTCGCCCGCTGACAGTTAAGTGCGCAAACAGTTCGCGAGCCAAGTGATCCCACAGTAGAACATAAAGGAGGCCAACAGGAATTTTTCCCGTCAGTGTGCCGGACTCCACGGGAGATCAGGAACTAGTCCAGCCGCTTGGAGGAAACATCGGATGGCAGCTGGGGGTGGGGGGAGGGGTGGGGGGGGGGGTGGTGCGACGGGTGGGACAGGACTCCAGAGAGGCTTTGAGGCCCTCCCTATCTACTAGGCCACAGCTGCAGCCACGACAAGAGCACCCAACCCACCCACAATGGTGGCACAGCTGCTGATTCCACTTTTAAATGTAAAACATTAAAAGTATGCAGACAGGGTACCTTAACATGGAGGTGCCCTCTCTCTCTTGTACTTGAACTGCAAGGCTCCATCTCATTCCAGGTGGAATGGTCTCCTGCTGACTCTCCAGCTTCATCCACTGTACTTCATTAGGTGACGAGCCTGCCCTCTGACCAGCTCAGCAAAACTCACTGCTAGGTCATTGTTTCCCACACAATGGGGTTGCGACTCCTCATTTGAATCTGACATCAGGATCCTAACCCAAAGGGCAAAATTTTGCCCCTGGTGTCCCCAGGTGCGGAATGAAATGTGGTGTGGAAATCAGGAAATTGCTGTCGGAGAAGCCCTGCTCTGTTGCAATCTTCACCAATAAAATCAACATCACTCTTGCTGGAGAGATAAATGAAAAACTTAAGCCTCATTTAATCAGGAGTAACTGAATTTTAAATGGCACACTAAATCGTAAGTACTGCAGAACAACTTTCCCATCCCTGAAGAAGTAATTTTACAAGTGTAGAGTATCATTCCCTCAGTAGAAAATTAAAGTGTTACAGATTTTCAAAAATAAAACATATTCTTTGTAAGTTTGACATTTATATTTGTCCCTTTATCTCATGTGTATGTCCTGATCTTAATTTTGTTTTCTGTACAGTGATTGAAAGCTGTGAAACATTTCCTACTTTTTGCTTCCTGCTTTGCTGTCTGGAAGAATTCTGCAATCTGATTGGCGGATCAGCCTCCCTGTTGGATGCCTTGTTTCTAGACACTACAGACCCCTGTGGTAGGTGCCAAATTTAAGATCATACCAGAAAAGAGGAAGTCTACCCTCTGCAGTTGGCTAAAGCTACATGGACAGCTTTTCCAAAGGCGACTGGTGAGCACTGTCCTTTCACTGCTGACCACAAAATTTGGGCCAATATATTTTATGCAGCTCCAGCTAAGACTCCTTCAATTTATTTGTTGGTGTTATTGTGTTTTTGCTGTTGAAACTAGTATCATCACAGTTTGTTTACGAAACTCCTCTCTCCCCTGAGGCTATCCCAAGCTCATTGGAAACGTTTCAGCGTACAGGGATTGTTGTAATGGAGTGAAGCATAATCAGTGTCCTAGATGCTGTCTGCTAAATGAACTAAGGGCACAAATCTAGCTAGTACAGATGAGCACCTTGCTTAATAGCTCTTCAACTGCTCATTTTTGGATCAGGCCATGCAGTTCAAAGGTATATTTCAGGCCCAGTTTTCCATCATTCTTTGTTGTTGCATAACAGATCAAGCAATACATCATTGAACTTTACGATTATTCTGCTTTTCACTGCAGAAATCATATCTTCCTCATCAAAGAAACAAAGTCTGATGATGGCAGATTTAGCTTCACCGCAGTATTGTGAGGTTATCTGTCTATAAACTCATTAAATAATCTACATGCTGCTGTTCAGTGCGGTAAACACCCTATACAGACGAGTCTGATTTCCCTGAACAGGCATGCTGGTTAGCATTGCTAATTGTGGTTGGATGGACTCTTGCAGGTTTGACAACATGACCTCCTGCCTCATCCAATCAAACAGCCTCTGCCTCCAATGTCTTCATCACCAAGAAGCTAAACTACTCAAAGGAAATGAAGAAAACACAGTTTTTTTTGATGCCCCGGTGATTTTATTTTTTCTTGCCACAATGTTCTACAGATCAATTCCTGCAGACTCCAGGCCAATCCTGGAGGGCTGAAAACCTTCATGCTGCCAGCAGTAATACAGATTAGGTAAGAGAGTTAAGGAGTCCCAGAGTGAGCCTGAGGCATACTTTTTCACTGAATGCAAAATTCTATGCCTTGGGCATCATTTTGTGTACAATAGCAGAGTGATAGAAAAGTGTCTAATTAAAGCCTCCCAAAAATAATTCAGATATATGCAGGGCACTTGAGAGAGCCGTTACCCAGATTCTTTATGAAGATTGCACTGAAGTTGGTGAGCACCCGTTTAAAAGGTGCACTGGAAAGAAAGAGGCATCAGCCATTTTGATGAGTATTAGAATACCTTCACAAAAGAGATTAACTGCATTAATTAAATCATTCAATTCATTTTTAACTGGATTTAAAGCACCAAATGGGCTTCTGGTTTGTTCTTTGACCTACTATTTGCATTTTTCCAGTTTTGGTGCAGAAGATGGCTATCCTTTGGGAATATTGCTTTTTATATTCTCCTTGTAAAAAGAAGAGAACCAGGGAGGGATGAGAGGGCGATGTATTTACACCTGAACTGGACTATTTATGCTGGCTTTACCCAACCACACATTTTTACTTATAAAAGATCTGTCATGAATGTGTTAATGTATATAATGTTAATGGAAATTCTTTTAAAGTGGACTTGTAGTAGGATCTGCGTCAGTGGGTGTGAGTGTGTGTCTTAATTGGATTAAAGCCAGCTAGCCTGGGTGCTTTGATGTATAGTAGTTTTGAGAATTTAAACAGTAACATAAAGGGGACCTTTGCATTTTGTTGAATAAACCATTCAAAGGCTGGAGGTGAAATCTTGCACCTAGTTAGGAGACACCAAGCAATATGTTCGTATTACTAATAAAATTGGTACTATGAAAAGGGTTTTATTGTTAGAAGAGGTGGAGCTCAAAGGACCTGGTGATACAATGAGAATTTATGTTCAAAGGGAAGGCTAGGTATATACAGAAGGGTTATTGTTGCCTTAGGGACGATTACCTGGGAGTGATTAATTTGGGGATTTGTTTAATAGTTATGGTAGTAATTTGTAGATGTGTATGTGTTTAATTTCTTATTAAAATTAATAAATATTTAATTTAGTTTATATGAAAAACCGCTGGAGGCTTGGTGGTTTCATTTCTGAATTCAGAGTTGCATTTCAAACATACCAATTGAAAATATAGATTATGACAGTTGTTTAAAGTTTCCCTCTGGGATTTTAAATAACTCAGCCTTTGCCAACTGTTGTATCATAACAAGGTGCAACCACTCCAACACAAAATCTGCCTACACTTTGCTGGGGATTAGATAATTAAGTTGTCCCCTTGATCAAGCTCTTGAGGCTCTGGGGTAGGGACAGAGCTGCCAGTGGCTTTGAACTATTGGACCTTTTCAAGCAATAGTAATAAAAGCAAAAAACTGCAGATGCTGGAAATCCAAAACAAAAACAGAAACAGAAATACCTGGAAAAACTCAGCAGGTCTGGCCGCATCGGCAGAGGAGAGCACAGTTGATGTTTCACAGTTCCCATGCAACTGCAGAAGATGCAACACCTGCCCCTTCACTTCCCCTCTCCTCAACATCCAAGGGCCCAAACATTCCTTTCAAGAGAAGCAGCATTTCACTTGCACTTCCCTCAACTTAATCTACTGCATTCGTTGCTCCCAATGTGGTTTCCTCTACATTGGAGAGACCAAACGCAGACTGGGTGACTGCTTTGCAGAACACCTTCGGTCTGTCCGCAAGCATTACCCAGAACTCCCTGTCGCTTGCCATTTTAACACTCCACCCTGCTCTCTTGCCCACATGTCCGTCCTTGGCTTGCTGCATTGTTCCAGTGAAGCTCAACGCAAACTGGAGGAACAGCACCTCATCTTCTGACTAGGCACTTTACAGCCTTCCGGACTGAATATTGAGTTCAACAATTTTAGATCTTGAAGTCTCTCCTCCATCCCCACCCCCTTTCTGTTTCTTCCCCCTCCTTTTTGTTTTTTTCCAATAATTTATATAGATTTTTCTTTTCCCATCTATTTCCATTATTTTTAAATGTATTTCCACCCATTGTTTATCTCTACCTTTTAGTATTTCCCCACCACCACTAGAGCTACCTTGTCTGTCCTGCCTTCCACTCTTACTTAGCACATTCCTTTAGATAATATCGCCACCTTCAAGACCTCTTTTTTTTGTCTGTGACATCTTTTGGTTATCTCCACCTATTACTGGCTGCTTGTCTCAACAACACCACCACCCCCTTAAACCAGCTTATATTTCACCCCTTTCCTATTTTTTACTTAGTTCTGTTGAACGGTCATGAAGACTCAAAACGTCAACTGTGCTCTCCTCTGCCGATGCTGCCAGACCTGCTGAGTTTTTCCAGGTATTTCTGTTTCTGTTTTTGAGAAGCAATAGTAAGTTGTGTGTGGCCTTTGCTGAAAGTAAATATAAAATATATAGATGTTGGACTTTGGAAGAACATCCAGCGTTACCCAAATGCTCAGCCTAATGCCACCTAATAGGAGTTCATGAATGTAGAGCAGGTAAATGGCTTCATTTCCTACATTACAACAGTCACTACACTTCAAAAGTACTCCGTTAGCTGTAGAGTGCTTTGGAACATCCCAAGGTTGTGAAAGACACCATATAAATGCAAGACTTTCTTCCTTTTGGTAGCATGCTTGATAACCATGATTTGTGGGCTTTATATGCAACATTAAGAAGAATATTTAATTGACAAGAGCAAATTCTCCCTTGCAGCAAAAATGGACATGTGTGTGGAAGAGCTGAAGTGTTGTTTGAATGTTTTACACACAGCCTCGGTGAGGTATCACTGAATCGACAGTAAACTTTCTGAGCCATGCAGTTGATGGCCATGCATTTAGAACAGGCAAATTGGGTCAATCCTACCATGGAAATTCCCCAGAGTTCTGAATTTCTTCTGCACATTTGCCCTCATGACCTATGGATGTGCTGGAACTAGGTTATCTCACTCTGCCACCCCAATTCAGGCATTTTATACTTGCTCCTTATAGAAAGGTGATCCACTGCTTCAGATAAATAAAGCAATCCCTCTTCACTGTCTCGGACCAATGCCTGCAGGACAGCATCTTTCAACGGAGCAGTCTTGTTCCTGTTTCTATTCCGGTTCCAGGAGGCCAGAAGTTTGGAAATTAATGTTAATCTTGAAATGGCACACTCCCAGTGGGGAGTCCCACAGAGGGAGGGTGGGAGCATTGAGTGAATGCTATCCTATTGATGCGTTTAAAGGGAGGCTCGATAAGACACATGGGGGCAAAAGGAATGGATGATTATGTTAATAGGGCGTGATGTAGAAGGTTGGGATGAAACTCAGGTGAAACATAAATCAGTTGGACTACATGGGCTGTTTCTGTGCTGTACATTCTAAGTAATACTATTATCCTTTCAGGAGCTTATGGTGATATGTGTGTATATGTATGTGTTGGGGGTGGTAGTGGTAGCGGGGGTTGGGGGGGTGGGTGGGTGGTAGGATTGTAATCTATCTGATTGCTGCTGCCTTATTTATTTTTGGTTTTCTCTTAGCTCTCCTGCAATGTTCTATCATGCCTTCTAAAGATGCCAATTCGTGCTGTGGATGGTTCACTAGATAAAAATCACGAGTCAGAACGCTGACTGATTATTCTCCATCCTAATCTCAAATGTCTAAAACCAATCTAAGTCCTTTTGTTGCCACACTGATGGAGATCAGCACAGACCAGGGGTGACACTGAGATGTTTGTTTATGTGTAAAGGCTGATATGTCAGTTATTGTAGAAACATCCTGATCTTTAGGGCTTTCTTTGGCATTGAACATTTTTTTAGCTGAGCCTAATGTTTCTTTCTGATTATATTCCAAGAGATTTGCTGTATTGTGTATTCGATACTGCGCTTGTTTGACTCATACAATTTTTTTTATGTAGGTCCGCTTGTCCTCCACCTTTCAGGTGCAATGGATCTTGGTGATGGAATTAGAACCATATAGGTGAACATGTACCATAAAGGATCTACATCCATCCCTGGGGAATGTTCACGACCATAGGAATGTGGACGCATCGAAAATCTATGGGGCAGAAGGAGGCCATTTGGCCCATTGTGTTGGTGCTGGCTGAAAAAGCGCTATTCGGCCTAATCCCATTTTCCAGCTCTTGGTTCATAACCCTGCAGTCACTTCAGTGCAAGCCCAAGTATTTTTTTATTAAGGATTGATGAGGATTTCACCCTTTCAGGGAATGAGTTCCAGACCCCCACTACCCTCTGGGTGAAAACAATTCTCCTCCAATTCCTCTCCGTGGAGTTGCACAAAGCAAGGCTGTATACACCACAGGCAGACCCACATTTGGTGTTACGCAGAGAATGGAGGCACCAGGTGAGAGCTCTCCCAAGGAACAGGAGGGGGAGGGTGTCTTGATGCCTCCGCACTATATTTAGATGACACAGTTGCCTCTGGTCTCAGCTGTGATAACACATGGTATCAGTGTGGGAAATTACAATGTGGGAAATTGTGGGTGGGACGCGAGATCTTGGCAATTAATGCCTCAAAATGCTGTCTTCTCTCTGGAAATTGTAACTGGCTGCACGGCCCAGTTTGCGTACTGAAGTTTATTGGCTGTGTCTTTCCAGTACCAGTAAAGACAGAAGTGCGTGTCAACTTTAATCTTCAGTTCAATGCCCCGTGCACAGAAATAGTAAATCACTGTTACAAAATGCACTGACATTACACAAGTGAGTAGTAATTATTAAACTGAGTCAGCTATCTATACACTGTCCAATGTAATGCTGCACTGTCAGGAATATTACAAGGGCTACTCTGTCTCCGCACATGCAGAGAAGCTGACGACTCTGAAATGAACAGGTACAGCATTAAGAAAGCAAAAGCCATTACTAATTAAAAATTCAGAAGCAATCAGCCTGTGGATGTGGCTGCAGGCATACAACACTGAGCTCAAGTCTAGGGAGCTTGATTTTAAATTACTGTCACGATTGATATTCAGCCTCTTGACTTCTGCACAATCCTCAGCCATGCTGCTAGATGCAGAGCCTTACAGAGCCAAGCAGTCAATGGTTGAATGGTAACGCTCACTGTTTTTATCGACAGACAACTAAGGGCTGACATTTTGCTTCGCCTCTGAAGCAGATTAATTGAGAATCTCGATTGTTTCATCCCCACTCACCCTTGAAGACCAAAGCCTGAGAGGTGACCGGATATAATAATATCCCTAAAATAATGAGGGTGTTGAATAGGGTAAATGTAGAGGCATTTCCACTTGTGCAGAGGTCTGAAACCATGGGCAGAATGTTTCACTGAGTGGGCGGGGATGCGCCTGACCCACTTGAGCGTAAAATAACAAGCGATGATTTCGGGTGAGCGCCCCCGACATCATTGAGCACTGGCGTGACATTTCGTTTGGCAGGAGTCACAGCCACACCCACCATTAATTAACAGGCCAGTTAAGGCCCTTGACAACCCAACTGACAGCAATTTAACTTTGCCCGCAAAACGGGCAGGCGAGCAGGCCACAATTTGCAAAGCCTCATCCACGGGAGCGTTAAGAAGGGTCAGCAGCATTGTCAATGTGAGTAGTGAAGAGTTTTGAAGCTAACTTGCTGCTGGTGGCTTATTGAGACTTGACAGCTTATTCTCTGATCGGGGCTTCATTCTTAACATTTCCAGGCTTTAGTTCTGGACTCGTTGGTGTCTTTCAAGCACCCTGAGGATTCAGACCGTGTGGGCCCTTCCAGGTATCAGACAGTCTTCCCTTACCCTGGTAATGAGGATTGTGGTCTCCACTGGAGACACCACCTCTGAGGAGGAAGAGAGGAGCAGAAGGGCAGGAGACCAGGTGTCCCAATGCAGCCTCCAGGGGAGGGACCTGCGGAGGGAGAGGCACAGGCACAAGGGGCGCAGGGCCAGCAGGTAGTCCAAGGTGGAAGGGGCTGCAGGAGATGCCACTGTCCTGCTGCCAGGGTTTACAGGCGGTGATGCAGCTACCTCAATATGTCTGAGGTGCAATGCTGAAGGAGGCTCTGCCTCTCAAGGGAGACAGTGACCTCCATTTGTCAGATGATCGGGCCAGAGGTCAGCTCCGACTGTGTGGGTGGACACACCATGCCAGAAAATCACAGTGGCCCTCAACTTCTATGCCTCCGGCTCTTTCCAGGGCTCAGTGGGGGATCCTTGTAGAGTGTCCCAATCAGCTGTGCACAGTCGAATCAAGCTGGTGACAGAAGGTCTGTTCAGGCAGATATTGACTTTCCTTCATTTCCATTTGGATGAGGCCAGCCAGGCTGAGCGAACCAGAGGCTTCACGGCCATTGCTGGCTTCCCCCATGTCCAGGGTGCTATAGACTGTACACATGTGGCCATCAAGGTGCCAGCAGTTGAGCCCGGTGCCTTTGTCAACAGGAAGGGCTTCCACTCCATGAACGTGCAGATAGTGTGTGATCACAGGATGCTGATTCTACAAGTCTGTGCAAGGTACCCAGGCAGCTCCCACGACACCTACATCCTCAGACACTCCCAGGTGTCGGGGCTCTTCAGTGCTCCAGCCCAGCTGGATGGATGGCTGCTGGGTGACAAGGGCTATCCATTGAAAAGGAGGCTCATGAGGCCTCTCCGCCACTCAAGAACAGAGGTGGAGCAGCGTTACAACAGGAGTTATGCCTCCACAAGGGCGGTGATAGAAAGAACCACTGGTCTTCTCAAGTTGCGCTTCCGATGTCTGGACCATTCAGGGGGAGCACTACAATACCCCCAGAGCGGGTGTCACTGATAGTGGTTACATGCTGCACTCTCCACAATCTGGCACTGGCAAGGGGGCACCCACTGGAGGAAGAGGATGTTGACGCAGCTGCACAGGCCACAGATGATGAGTCCAGTAGTGAGTCGGAAGAGGAGCACTGTGAGGAGCACACTGAGGGTGTGGAGGCAGACCTCGGTAATCTCCAGGGAGGCAGGGACTCCAGGGGCACTTTGACCCAACAGTCCTTCAGCTAGGTTGTCAAATGAGAACTACCACCTATGCCAGGGCTGCCACCTCTATAATGGACCGGAGAAATGACCCTTCCCTTGACCCCCAAGTTACACTCAGTGCCTGTGCAATAAAGGTTAGAGCCACCCACATACGGTATTACATACTGGTGTTCCCTGCGGCTACAAAACAAATGAAGCCTACTCAGGCCAATAGCACAAAAGCAAATTTAATAATTATGTTGGAACTCACATAGTCTTGAACAGAAAAAAGCCAGTGTTGTTGGTCACACCATTAAAAAAAAAACAAAATGGAAGGACAAAAGATCACCCGTGACCGGTCCCTGTTGTGCTTAAGGTGCTTTAAACTTAGGTTTACGAGTGCTACATCGTGGTGTTCCCCCCTCGCTGGCACTGGCATTGGAGACATCCTGCTCACTCTGCTGTCTTGTTGGCCTTGATGATCTTGGCGGTCGTCCTCTGGCCAGTGGAGCCTGTGCTGGCCCCACATTGGAGGGAGAGGCCAGTTCCACAGCTGGCATCTCTCCAGTCACCGCAACCTCATCAGATGCCACGGTCACTGGCAGAGGGGCGGAGGAGCTGCTGCTGTCATCCAGAGCGCCCTGAGAGGAGCCTGCAGAGATGACAAGCAGCTCGTGCGCCAACGTGAGGTCGCTCTGGACCTCCCTACTCATCATTGATGGCTGGGCATCTAGCAGCGGTGCTGGGTTCCTCATCCATCTCACACACAGACACTAGTCAGTTGAGGTTAGTGGCTATGTGAGGGCTTGCAGGTACGAGCGCAACCCCAGGAATCCCAGATTCTGTCCATGGAGGAGCCTCTCTATGAGAGTCACTAATTCTTTCCACAGAGGAGGAATTGCGCTCGGCCATGAGGATCAACACAGTGCTCATGTTCCACAGGGACTCCTCCACAACGGAGACCATGGCACACATACACTCATGGATCTCTGCCAGATCTTCCCGCACACCCCACTGGATGACCAGCATCTGCTGCCTAATGGACGACTCCAGGGGCCCATCATCAGCCTTTAACTGAACATCATCCTGGTCCCCAGAAGTCCTCCAACTGCCGGCGCCCTGGGCACTCTCTGTCTCCGCCTGCACCTCAAGTGAGTGTGAAGTACCCTCACCAATGTGCACCGAGATACTAACCACCAAACTAATGCCCACCAAGGATCTCGTATCTATGCTGGTGCCTGGTTCAGAGGGCGGTTGTGACGCAGGTGCTGGGGATCATGGTGGTCCTCCAGGGTCAGAGGTGGCCCTTCAGTGTCAGGAGACTGAATGCAGATGGGACCCTGCTGGTGAACCTAAAAGGGAGAAGAAGGACATGTCATTAGTTAAAGTCACCACACTGTCACTGTGCATGCCAGGCACCCTGGTGAGACAATGGAGATCTGCGTCATGGTGCCATCATCTTTCAATGATTGATGGAGACTCCAGGTTTGAGGCTCACCTGAATACAGAGACTGCACTAGCATGGTGACACAAGCTGAAATTCTCACCTCAGCGCACTGCACTTCTACCCTCGTCTAACCCCCCAGCCTCACCACGGCCGCTTGACCTAGGTGCACAGCGCCTCTCGAACTCCAAGGCTCATAGCAGGAGAGATTGAGGAGCTGGGGCGGTCCTCCACCAGTCCGCGACCTCTCAATATTGTTATGGGATGTCTTCTCCTGAAAGGGCACAGGAGCATTGATTAGTCCACTCTCTACCTGCAGGGCCATTGCAGCCTGGTCAACCCCAGCTGAAGAGCATCTTGCAGGAAAGACCTGAGTCGTGGCCCTCGAGACACAAGATAATCAAGGCAGCCAGGGCTTAGCCCCTTAGCCAGCTCCGGTGTGATTGACAGCTGGCACTCAGACTCTAACACCCCTGAGCTCCATAGGGGAACGGCCAGCCCAAAACAATTGAACAAACGGACACACGCCAACACGGTACTCACCCTTCCTGAGCGCATCAGATCATTGAAGCGCTTCTGGCACTGCGCCCAGGTGTGCTGCACCACGGGCTGCTATCCCCTCCCATGCCCTCTAGGTGAGGTGCGGTGGCCTCCTCGTCCCATCTCTGGGGACAAGGGTGTCCCTCCTGACAGCCGCCTCCTCCAGGAGGGCAGCGAGGCACTCGTCGGAAAAACAGAGGGCCGAGTACCCTCCCCGACCTGCCTTCCTGCCTGATGTTTGCTGACACACCCAATTCCAGCCCTGCAGCGGCAGACAGACGCCCTTCCCTGGCCGCCTTTCTGGGGCTGCCGGGGCCATTTTTAAACAGGCCGCTGGGCTGCCTTTGGATCCAGCAGTTCGAGGCTTACAAGGTATTAAAAAAATGTAGGTAACTGGTCTATTGTGTAATAACAGTAAATCGCCAGGAAAAAATACACCAGCGATTAGTAATGATTAAACTGATCCTATAGACTGCCCAATGTAATGTTGCACTGTCACGAATATGGCAAGGGCCACTGTGTCCCAGCACATGCAGAGAACTCAGTGACACTGATGAGACAACATCAAGAAAGCAAATGCCATTACTAATTTAAAAAAAGTAACTGTACCCGAGCAAAATACAACACATCAAAGAGAGGTAGGTGAAGGCGAGAATTACCAAAAAACTAATGATTTGGAGAATTTTGTTTACATTTGAGAAACCTCCAGTTAACTTGCTCAGAAGCTGAAGTTTATGGCTGCCATCCTTATAGGGGGCAATATGCAGCAGGGCGGCCATCTTTATAGGGGGCAACGAGCAGGAGGACCAGGAACAAGAGAGTATGCCCAGTTCAAAGGTGAGCAGATAGGAACCCCCATGGAGACCTCTCCTTTCCCTCAAAGTTTGAAGTTTACAATCAATACATAACAGCATTTATCTGCAACCACAGGGATGTCAAAAGGCTATGTTTCTCCCACCCACTAGGAGGTAAAACAGCAGTTCACGCAAGCAAAAAGGATTGCATTTTTAAAGTGCAAAAAATACAGTTGCACTGATGTTTCTCCTTCAGCTTTGATATGGGGCATTTAGAAAACTCTTCGATTATCTGTGTATATCTACTATTGGAGACTACTCAAGGAGCAAATTGTTTTGAATTATTCAAAAAAATATTCAGCCACCATTATTCATCCTTTATTACTTTTTAAAATTTTACTATTTGATTTTTTTTGTCGCAACTTGTTTAAATAAAAGATGCAATAGCATGGTGGTTAGGTATGGGATTGAATATGCCTGAATACATCCTGTCCCTCCAGTAGGACAGACCCCCAGAAGTTGGGGCACAGCCGTACACAATTGAGGACTGCCTGGGAGTCCTTAAAATTAACTCTGGACCCCATGACGTCTCATGGTTTCAGGTCAAACACAGGAATGGAAATTTACTGATTATCACTCTCCCTCAGGTGATGAATCAGTTTTCCTCTATGTTGAACATCGACTTGGAGAAAGCATTATTGGCTGTGCGGGTAAGCTGCAATGCATTCTGGGTGGAACGCCTCAATGCCCATTGCCAAGAATGGTTTGGTCGTCCCATAACTCAGCAACAGAAAGCTGTAACTGCCAGACTGGGCTTGCAGTAGGTGGTAACATAGGAACATATGAATTAGGAGCAGGAGTAGGCCGTTCAGCTCCTCGAGCCTGCTCCGCCATTCAATAAGATCATGGGCTGATCTGATTGTTACCTCGACACCGCGATCCTGCCTACCCCTGATACCTTTTGATTCCATTGTTGTCAAGAAGCCATCTATATCTGCCTTAAAAAATATTCAATGGCCTGCCTCTACCACTCCCTGGGAGACACAGTTCCACAGGCCTGTGGCCCTCTGAGCGAGAAAAGAAATTCTCCTCGTTTCCGACTTAAACGGGAGACCCCTTGATTTTTAAACCCTCGATCCTTTCAGCATCCACTCCGTTAAGCCTCCTCAGGATCTTGCGTCCAGCATTTGGAGCCCTCGTTGGGCGGGCGCGGCAGGAGCGGGTGGGGACGGTCAGGAAGCCGCCCGCGATCGGCTCCGCTACACGATTTCACGCGGGCCGGGCCAATTGATGCGCGCCCTGCGTGGATTGCGAGCGGCAGTGCTCGGCGCTACCTGTGCGGGCGGGGGGAGGGTTGGGGGTGGGGGGGTGGTGGTTGAGAAGAGAGAGCCGGGCCTGTCACACAGTTCGCACATGCGCGTGAAAGAGAGCTTTATCCTCCCTGAGCTGCCTGAGGGAGATTGAAGCGCTTTTTAAAAATATGATTAAAGACAGTAAAAAAAAAATTTTAAATGTCCCCCCCATGTGACTCTGTCACGTGAGCTGGGACACGTTTTCAATTCAAAGATGAAGCTTTCAGTTACTGTTTACTTGCTTTGGGGAACGTCATCCCGCTCGTGGATGAGGTCTCCTGAAAAATCTAAAGGCCGCTTGACCTATCTCGCCTACCCCCTCAACCGTAAGGTTGGACGGCCAGTGTTAATTTGATTTTGTTAACGACTTTAGTAGGCCTTTCAATGATTAGCGGGCGTGCTGCTGACTCCCCTTATCCCGGGAATCAGTCGCGTGGACCTTCTCTGAACTGCTTCTAATGCAGTTATGTCTCTTCTTAAGTAAGGAGACCAAAACTGTACCAAAACAGTCATAGAGATGTTGACTCACCAACGCCCTGTACAACTTCCCTACCTTTATATTCCATTCCCCTCGCAATTAACCACAACATTCCATTTGCCTTTCTATTTGTTGTACCTGCATACTAACTTTCTGTGGTTTATGTACCGGGTCGCCCAGATCCTTCAGTACCTCAGAGTTCTGCAGTCTCACTCCATTTAGATATTAGGCTGCTTTTCTATTCCCGATAAGGGAACCAATAGGAAGGAAAAACCTCATCACCAATTGACCTGTTGCACAGGCGCCCATCCATGACAGCATTATCAGGAATGAACGCCATGCAATCCACATAGAGACTTGAGGGCTGGATTTTCATGGAGTCGGGGAGA
The DNA here is from genome assembly GCF_017639515.1 of Carcharodon carcharias. Classification (NCBI taxonomy): domain Eukaryota; kingdom Metazoa; phylum Chordata; class Chondrichthyes; order Lamniformes; family Lamnidae; genus Carcharodon; species Carcharodon carcharias. The sequence goes on from NC_054480.1 coordinate 140,277,226, forward strand.
TTTCTGGTATTCCCGACCCTGTTCCCCGGGTTTTGCGATTTATAGGGGTGCCATTTAAGAACGTCGGCTGGTTCGGGTCGCCAGCCTGTGCCCTGCACTCCCAACCCGGCTGACTCACATTGCGGGGATAGATATGTCCTAATCCTCCACAATTTTCATGGAATCAGGCCAGCTCTTCAAAGAGTCAAAGTTCACAGCGCCCCTGTTTCTTATGAAAGACCTGTCTGGAAAATCTAGTAGCGTGTGGGGAGGGGTGAGGCGTTGGGGGGTGGCGGGGGAAGGGGCGGGGGGGTGCTGTTGGTGAGGAGTGTGAAGGGTTAAGGGGTGGGGGGCCTTACTCCTTCCACTGTAAGTGTAATGAAGTCCCACAGCACCAAGGCGATCCTTTTAAACAGCCCACCTTCAAACCCGGCAGCCCCTGTGGCTGCCTGTGAACTCTTTCCCCAGTTGGCAGACCACACCTGCCAACCAGTCCACCACCCCCCAAACATTCCCCCCCACCCCACCCCCACCCCCACCCCCTCCCCCAACCCCTCCACTCCCCCCGCATCACCCCCCACCCCCTCCGCTCCCCCCACCCCCACCCCCTCCACTCCCCTACACCACCCCACCCCCACCCCCACCCCCTCCCCCACCCCCTCCGCTCCCCCCACCCCCACCCCCAACCCCACCCCCTCCCCCACCCCCTCCGCTCCCCCCACCCCCACCCCCTCCCCCACCCCCTCCGCTCCCCCCACCCCCACCCCCTCCGCTCCCCCACCACCCCCACCCCCACCCCCACCCCCTCCACTCCCCCCACACCACTCCCACCCCCACCCCCACCCCCTCCGCTCCCCCCACCCCACCCCCACCCCCACCCCCTCCCCCACCCCCTCCACTCCCCCTACACCACCCCACCCCCACCCCCACCCCCTCCGCTCCCCCCACCCCCACCCCCTCCACTCCCCCTACACCACCCCCTCACCCACCCCCTCCCTCCCCCACCCCCACCCCTCCCCCTCCCCCACCCCCACCCCCCACCCCACCCCCACCCCCTCCGCTCCCCCCACCCCACCCCCACCCCCACCCCCTCCGCTCCCCCCACCCCACCCCCACCCCCACCCCCTCCGCTCCCCCCCACCCCACCCCCACCCCCTCCACTCCCCCCACACCACCCCCCCCCCCACCCCCACCCCCACCCCCTCCGCTCCCCCCACACCACCCCCACCCCCTCCGCTCCCCCCACCCCCACCCCCACCCCCTCCACTCCCCCCACACCACCCCCACCCCCCCCCACCCCACCCCCTCCGCTCCCCCACCCCCCCCCCTCCCCCCTCCCCACCCCCTCCCCCCCCCCCCACCCCCCCCCCCCCCCCCCCCCCCACCCCCCCCCCCCCCCCCCCCCCCCCCCCCCCCCCCCCCCCCCCCCCCCCCCCCTCCCCCCCCCCCCCCCCCCCCCCCCCCCCCCCCCCCCCCCCCCCCCCCCCCCCCCCCCCCCCCCCCCCCCCCCCCCCCCCCCCCCCCCCCCCCCCCCCCCCCCCCCCCCCCCCCCCCCCCCCCCCCCCCCACCCCCCCCCCCCCCCCCCCCCCCCCCCCCCCCCCCCCCCCCCCCCCCCCCCCCCCCCCCCCCCCCCCCCCCCCCCCCCCCCCCCCCACCCCCCCCCCCCCCCCCCCCCCCCCCCCCCCCACCCCCCCCCCCCCCCCCCCCCCCCCCCCCCCCCCCCCCCCCCCCCCCCCCCCCCCCCCCCCCCCCCCCCCCCCCCCCCCCCCCCCCCCCCCCCCCCCCCTCCCCCCCCCCCCCCCCCCCCCCCCCCCCCCCCCCCCCCCCCCCCCCCCCCCCCCCCCCCCCCCCCCCCCCCCCCCCCCCCCCCCCCCCCCCCCCCCCCCCCCCCCCCCCCCCCCCCCCCCCCCCCCCCCCCCCCCCCCCCCCCCCCCCCCCCCCCCCCCCCCCCCCCCCCCCCCCCCCCCCCCCCCCCCCCCCCCCCCCCCCCCCCCCCCCCCCCCCCCCCCCCCCCCCCCCCCCCCCCCCCCCCCCCCCCCCCCCCCCCCCCCCCCCCCCCCACCCCCCCCCCCCCCCCCCCCCCCCCCACCCCCCCCCCCCCCCCCCCCCCCCCCCCCCCCCCCCCCCCCCCCCCCCCCCCCCCCCCCCCCCCCCCCCCCCCCACCCCCCCCCCCCCCCCCCCCCCCCCCCCCCCCCCCCCCCCCCCCCCCCCCCCCCCCCCCCCCCCACCCCCCCCCCCCCCCCCCCCCCCCCCCCCCCCCCCCCCCCCCCCCCCCCCCCCCCCCCCCCCCCCCCCCCCCCCCCCCCCCCCCCCCCCCCCCCCCCCCCCCCCCCCCCCCCCCCCCCCCCCCCCCCCCCCCCCCCCCCCCCCCCCCCCCCCCCCCCCCCCCCCCCCCCCCCCCCCCCCCCCCCCCCCCCCCCCCCCCACCCCCCCCCCCCCCCCCCCCCCCCCCCCCCCCCCCCCCCCCCCCCCCCCCCCCCCCCCCCCCCCCCCCCCCCACCCCCCCCCCCCCCCCCCCCCCCCCCCCCCCCCCCCCCCCCCCCCCCCCCCCCCCCCCCCCCCCCCCCCCCCCCCACCCCCCCCCCCCCCCCCCCCCCCCCCCCCCCCCCCCCCCCCCCCCCCCCCCCCCCCCCCCCCCCCCCCCCCCCCCCCCCCCCCCCCCCCCCCCCCCCCCCCCCCCCCCCCCCCCCCCCCCCCCCCCCCCCCCCCCCCCCCACCCCCCCCCCCCCCCCCCCCCCCCCCCCCCCCCCCCCCCCCCCCCCCCCCCCCCCCCCCCCCCACCCCCCCCCCCCCCCCCCCCCCCCCCCCCCCCCCCCCCCCCCCCCCCCCCCCCCCCCCCCCCCCCCCCCCCCCCCCCCCCCCCCCCCCCCCCCCCCCCCCACCCCCCCCCCCCCCCCCCCCCCCCCCCCCCCCCCCCCCCCCCCCCCCCCCCCCCCTCCCCCCCCCCCCCCCCCCCCCCCCCCCCCCCCCCCCCCCCCCCCCCCCCCCCCCCCCCCCCCACCCCCCCCCCCCCCCCCCCCCCCCCCCCCCCCCCCCCCCCCCCCCCCACCCCCCCCCCCCCCCCCCCCCCCCCCCCCCCCCCCCCCCCCCCCCCCCCCCCCCCCCCCCCCCCCCCCCCCCCCCCCCCCCACCCCCCCCCCCCCCCCCCCCCCCCCCCCCCCCCCCCCCCCCCCCCCCCCCCCCACCCCCCCCCCCCCCCCCCCCCCCCCCCCCCCCCCCCCCCCCCCCCCCCCCCCCCCCCCCCCCCCCCCCCCCCCCCCCCCCCCCCCCCCCCCACCCCCCCCCCCCCCCCTCCCCCCCCCCCCCCCCCCCCCCCCCCCCCCCCCCCCCCCCCCCCCCCCCCCCCCCCCTCCGCTCCCCCCACCCCCACCCCCACCCCCTCCGCTCCCCCCACACCACCCCCCCACTATGAAAATCCTGTTTTTCCTGGCACTTGCTCCTGAGGCAGACGGGCAAAGCCAAGAATTTTCCCAACTCCAACTACCCATCTCAAGGATGAAAATCCAGCCCTAAACGCTTATATCACACTCTGTATTACTCCCACTGTGGAATAAAGTAAGATCTGATATAGTAGTCCCAAAACTGAGCATCCAGGAGGCACTGTGAGCCATCAGCAGCAGAACTGTACACCATCTGCTTCTATCTCCTCCCCAAAATCTACAAACAGGACTGTCCCAGCAGACCGATCGTGTCAGCCTGTTTCTGCCCCACGGAACTCATTTCTTGCTATCTTGACTCCATTCTCTCTCCCCTTGTCCAGTCTCTTCCCACCTACATCCGTGATTCCTCTGACACCCTACATCATATCCTTGACCCCAACCGCCTCCTCTTCACCATGGACGTCCAATCCCTCTACACCTCCATCCCCCACCGGGATGGTCTGATGGCTCTCTGCTTCTTCCTCGAACAGAGGCCCGAACAATCCCCATCCACCACTACTCTCCTCTGTCTGGCTGAACTTGTTCTCACACTGAACAATTTCTCCTTAAACTCCTCTCACTTCCTCTAAATAAAAGGTGTGGCTATGGGTACCCGCATGGGCCCCAGTTATGCCTGTCTCTTTATGGGTACCTTGTTCCAGTCCTGCTCCGGCCCCCTCCCACAACTCTTTCTCCGGTACATCGATGACTGCTTCAGTGCTGCTTCATGCTCTCATCTGGACCTGGAAAAATTTATTAATTTTGCTTCCAATTTCCACCCCTCCATCATTTTCACATGGTCCATCTCTGACACTTCCCTTCCCTTCCTTGATCTCTCTGTCTCAATTTCTGGTGATAGACTGTCCACTAATATCCATTACAAACCTACCAACTCCCACAGCTACCTCGTCTACAGTTCCCCACATCCTGCTTCCTGTAAGGACTCCATCCCATTCTCTCGGTTCCTTCGCCTCCGTTGCATCTATTCTGATGATGCCACTTTCCAAAACAGTTCCTCTGACATGTCTTGCTTCTTCTTTAACCAAGGTTTTCCACCCACGGTGGATGACAGGGCCTTCAACCGTGTCTGGCCCATCTCCCTCGCATCCACCCTCACACTTTCCTCTCCCTCCCAGAAACATGATAGGGTCCCCCTTGTCCTCACTTATCACCCCACCAGCCTCCGCATTCAAAGGATCATCCTCCACCATTTCAGCCAACTCCAGCAAGATGCCACCACCACATCTTCCTTTCACCCCCTCTGGTGGCATTCCGCAGGGATCGTTCCCTCCGGGACACCTTGGTCCACTCCTTCATCACCCCCTACACCTCAACCCCCTCCCACGGCACCTTCCCATGCAACCGCAGAAGGTGCAACAACTGCCCCTTTACTTCCCCCCTCCTCACCGCCCAATGCGGTCTCCTCTACATTGGATAGACCAAACGCAGACTGGGTGACCGCTTTGCGGAATACCTTCGGTCTGTCTACAAGCATGACCCAGACCTCCCTGCAGTTTGCCATTTCAACACTCCACCCTGCTCTCATGCCCACATGTCTGTCCTTGGCCTGCTGCAATGTTCCAGTGAAGCTCAATGCAAACTGGAGGAACAGCACCTCATCTTCCGATTAGGCACTTTACAGCTTTCTGGAATTAGCATTGAGTTCAACAAGTTCATATCCTGAACTCTCTCCTCCATCCCCACCCCCTTTCCAATCCCCCTTTTTCCAATAATTTATATAGATTTTTCTTTTCCCACCTATTTCCATTATTTTTAAATGTATTTCCATCCATTGTTTTATCTCTACCTTTTAGCCTATTTTGATTCCTTCACCCACCCCACCCCCACTAGGGTTATCTGTGCCTTGCTTGACTTGCTTTCTACCCTTAATATCACCTATTAGCACATTCCTTAGCTAATATCACCACTGTCAGCACCACTTTGTCCTTTTGTCTATGACATCTTTGGCAATCTCTTCTTTGCCTCCACCTATCACTGACCCTCTCTCCGGCTCTACCAGTCCCACCCCCCTCTACCAGCTTATATTCCACCTCATTTCTATATTTCCTCAGTTCTGATGAGGAGTCATACGGACTCAAAACGTTATGTAATTTTCATTGTTATTTACCGATTTGCTGCCTCCAGTCTTTCCTGTGAAATCGCTGGGTTTGGGTGCCATTGTGCCTGAGAAAGCTGACTGCACACATGTCATCATTGCTTGATCCAGTTTCTAGGCTCAAATGTCAACGACGGTGGGTGGTATCACAACAGAGCCCCATCTTGTCCTCAGTCAATCACCACACATTCTGGAACTGGCCACCGGATGGTGATCAAAGTAGAAGCCCTGGAGGCTTGTTTATCATTTATGAATCCAACCAGGCTTTTGACCAGTTTAAATGTTCCTGAAGCCCCTCAAGAAGTGATGCCAACTACTTCAGCACACGTCAGTGATCGAACTTGGCTCGGTCTTATATCAGTTGTCCATTAAGAGACTGGGAGGCTCAGATTGTAATGCCATTCCTCAAGTAATGCCTCCAGGACAAATTTAACTATTTTCTTTTCTTAATTCTATTTCCTCCTCGGGTTGAAGTCACTGAGTCAGACTGCAGCTCAGTTCTCACCGCCCTCGAGTACTGTGGCACAAGTCCAAATGTGTGACAAGATCATGGGTTTCTCTCTCACCAAGGTTGAAACCATCCGATCAGCTATCGAGGCCACTTCCCTCCCTTCTCTTAGCCCATCAGCCTGAACTTCTTCTAAAGGTCCCTGCTGCTCTAGACCTGAACTTGTATTGTCTCTAGTTCCTCTCCTATTTCCTCTTATGCCCTCTCTGAGCTCATCTTTTCCAACAGGCCCACCTCCTGCTCTCTCACCCCTATTTCCACTAAACTACTGACCAACTGATTTCCTTTCCTGGCTTACATGTTAGCAAGTACTGTTAACAGTTCTCCTTCCTCAGGCTCTGTCCCTCTGTCCTTCAAACCTGTCTCCACTAACCCGAATCAACTGTTAACAATGTTATAAATAACATCCTATGTGACCGTGACAAAGGTAAATGATCCCTCCTCACTTTATTCCAGCTGTGCAGCCTTTGACATGCTTGATCACAGCATTCTCCTGCAATGTCTCTCCATCGTTGTACAGCCGGGTAAGACTGCCCTCGCCTGCTCCATTCTTATCTCTCTAACTGTGCAAGAGAAACACCATCAATGGCTTCTCTTCCCGCTCCCATACTGTTGCCTCCCATGTTCCCTGAGGATCTATCCTTGGCCCCCTGCTATTTCTCATCAGCATCCGAAAACATATCCATTTCCACGTGTGCGCTGACAAGACTCAGCTTTACTTTACCATCATTCTCTCTCGACACCTCCACAGTTTTTAAGTGATCAGATTGCTTGTCCGACATCCAGTACTGGATAAGCAGAAATTTCCTCCAGTTAAATATTGAGAAGACTGAAGCCATTGTCTTCGGTCCTCACCACAAACACCACTCAATCACCACCAGCTCCAGACCTCTTCCTGGCAACAGTCTGAGGCTGCTCGCAACCTCAGTGTCAAACCTGACCCCCAAGATGAGATTTCAACTGCATATCTGTGCACTCACTAAGACTGCCTATTTTCACCTCCAGTAACATAACCTGACTTCACGCCTGCTTCAGCTGTTCGGCTGCTGAAACCCTCATTCATGTCTTTGTTACCTCTCAAAAAGACCTTTCTAATGCACTCCTTCCTGGTGTCCCACATTCTGCCATCTGTAAACTTGAGGTCATCCAAAAGTCTGATACCTGTGTCCTAACTTGCATCTGGTCCTGTTCACTAATCACTTCTCTGCTCACTGATCTACATTGGGTCCTGGTCAAGCAACACACCAAATTTTAAAATTCTCATCCTTGTTTTCAAGTCCCTCCATGGCCTCGCACCTCCCTATCTCCGTAATCTCTTCCAGCCTTACAGCCCTCTGAACTATCTGCACTCCTCTAATTCTGGTCTCTCCTCCATCCCCGATTTTAATTGATCCGCTGTTGGCAGCCGTACCCTCACCTGCCAAAACCCTAAGCTCTAGAATTCCAACCCCACCCCCCCCCCCCACCGCCGCCCAAAATCTTTCTGTCTCTCGACTCACTTTCTTCCCTTAAGATATTCCTTAATTTTCACAATTTTGTCATTCATCGCTTGGTATCATTTTGTTTTATCCACCTTGGGACATTTTATTACATTCAAAGCGCTATATAAATGCGAACTGGTGTTTTTGTTGCTGTCATTGCCAGTGGCCATTTTGCAGATGTGCGTCTGGACGGTCATGAATGGCAGTTCACTCAACCATTGGAGAGCTTCACAGCTTCAGTCCAATTCTGGCCTCGCTTAATGTCAACACACATATATTTCCAGCAGGCCGCACTGGGTCATGTTCAGCAGGACCACTGGAGTCTAAATAAGACAAATTCTGTTTTTATGACATGGGCTTCCTGCCAATGTTTTGGGGATTGCATTCCACAATTCCATCTGTTTCTCCATGAAAACAGAAAACTAATGACCTTGCCTCGAATGTACAAAAGGGCTTGCTATTCCTGATAAACGGGACCACTAGGTTGCAGTGACTGAATAAGTCAAATTCCATTTTTATGACATGAAATTCCGAGACTGTTTTGGGGACTGCGCTCGGCTTTTCAACTTTTCCATAATGAGTACGGGTCTCAGTGACCCGGAGTGAGAAACGTGTCTGATTCCCACCCACTGATCTTCACCCTTCTCCTTCCAGACCTAACTAGGAGAGGCCGGTTGTACCATTCCCACAGCCATTCCAGCTGAAGTTAAGTAACAGCGTGGATGAGCGATCAATCCTGGGATCTTCCTGAGCCTGGGGGTGCTCACGGCCATATCTTGAATTTTATGACCGGCATGGACAGTGAGCGAGGGAAGGCCAGAAGTTGGGCTGGAGTTTACCTGCCCCCCTCCTCCACAGCCCCCCACCCACCCACCACCGCACCCCCCCCACCCCCACCCACTCGCCAGGCATGTTTTCAGTGGGAGGGGCAGGTAAAATAGGGCACATGCCAACCCCACCGCCTTACTGCCTACCCCCGAGCTCACCCCTATAATCCGGGGGGGGAACAGGGTGAGCTCTGAAATCGACAACCCGGCCGCAATATTTAAATAAATAATCAAGATGCAATTAAGCTTGGTAACAAGCCAATTGACCCTGATAGCATGCTGTCCAGCCCGCAACACGGTTGGCATGGGTGGTCAGGTGGGAATGGGCAGGCTGTCTTTTCGAAAACCATTTCAAAAGGGTGGTACTATCTTCGGGGCATTGCCCTTTGCACATTAGGGGGCAGCTCCCCTAAGACAGTACGTCCACTTTCATCCCAACTACCTGCTCGACAAAATGCACCACCCGCACCCTCCCAACCTCCCTCCCTAAACTGCCCAAATCCTCCCTGTCCAATGACCCCAGGCTTACCCTGCTCCAGGATCCATGGGTCTTCTTCCTGGGTCTGTCTGCACCCTCGGCTGCCCCCATAAAGGCGATCTCGGCGTTGCCGGGTCTGCTGGAGCTGCGAGGGTGGGGCTTCCTCCCAGCGAGGAGCGGGTGCCCCACCGGCAGCCTATTCAGCCCACCCGCACCGTGTCACGGCTGCACGGCAAGCGAGCTGTTGGTGCCCCCACCCTACCCTGTAGTACGCTGCCCGTAGTTTTTCTATCTCCTGCCTATCCGCTGATAAATGGGATTGTGCTGCCTTGCCGAAGTGTTGTGGTGCGGGACCAAAGTGCAGCTATGCCCGAAGCAAAATACTGCAGATGCTGGAGATCTGAAATAAAAAAAGAAAGCGCTGGAAAAACTCAGCAGGTCTGGCATCATCATCATCATCATCTGAAGAAGAGTTATATTGGACTCAAAACGTTAACTCCATTTCCCTCTCGGTAGATGCTGCCAGACCCTGCGGAGTTTCCTGTCCCAAATTGCAGGGACAGGGTGATCAGCACAATTGGCGCATATGTTTGGGGAATTTCGGCAGAGCCATCTTGATTCCCCCTTGAAAGTTTGGGTGGTCCACGGGCCAAAGATTAAACGTATCAGTTGTCAAAGGGAGCCACTCTTTTATTTTGGAAATGTAATTGATTGATCCTTCTTCTGAATCAATAACTTACCCTTTCTAAGATAGGACTGGTGAGAATCCTGTTGCCAAGACTTCTTAAGCCCCGAAGGGGGTTGGAGGCCACTATGGAACTACAGCTTCTGTAACAGCTGAGCAAGCTTATTCAGGGAAAAGCTGAGCAATGCAGGCCAGGAAAGCACTAGGTCCAATTCTCGGCTTATGGTGAGTCAGCCAATTGTAACCATGGAGCTGTGGGTGGGTGGTATCACAATTGGCTGAGGTGAGGGATAAAGAAACAGCCAAGGAACTGATGCCAGTCCTTGCGTGAGGACTTTGAATGAGCACCGGTTGCTAGAGTGATACACCCTGAGGTAGAGCTCTATTGGAAAGGCACTCCATGCTTGTGGAACCCTGCCACAGGAAAGGACCACTTGCCTTCAGAAAGGGAAGGGGAAAATAAACTGGGGAGTGTGCAACAGGAATCCAATATTTTTCTACATGAACATTGGCAAGGCGCCTGCAGGTGCCCTCATGAAATTGCTGCTGATAGATGGAAAGGTACTGATGTGAAATATAGAGACAAAGATGTTTCTATAGGAATGCTACGGAGGTGTCACTAATAGCCTCCAGGGACAAACTGTACAGTTTAGGTATCCACATGTACTTCCACTGGTTAAGTAAAGTCACAGCTTTTCAAATTCTGCTTCTGTAAAGATGCTTGATAAATCTCTGCTGTGGTTTTCTTTTTTTCTAAATTTAAAGGTGTGTGTGGTTTGTGTTTTCCTGCGGTGTCTTTTTTAAACTAAATAAACTTTTCTGTCTCTATATATAAAAGATGCTGATACAGTAATCCGATTAAGGAGTTCCAATACAGACAAAAATAGGCATAAGTTCACTGAAAGTTAGCCAGTTTGGCTCAGTTGGTATCATTCTAACCTTACGATTGAATAGCCTTGACCTTGAGCTCCACATTTGAGCAGTTAATCAACACTGATGCCCTAATGCAGACAGGAGGCATGTGATATTGTTTGAAACGCTGTTCTCTCTATATGGCACATTTAACTAGGATTATGTCTGTCTGTTCCAGCAGATATTACAAATCCCTTACAGGTATTCATAGCTTTTGTGAATTTGCTTTAAAGTTTAAAATAAATAAGCAAACAAAATAAATTGTGCTGAGGGTGGGTCTTTTGATATCTCAAATCTTCAGCTGGCTAATAAAATGTGTCATTTCTGCCATAAAAGATTTATTGGGATTCAGGTCATTTCTTTTTTGCCCTGTGGAAGGTAAGGAATATTCTGTACCCACAGCCCTCTGGTACCTTGCCAAAATGATGCCTATTACCTGTGTGCTGGGTTAATGAGTACTGGCAGGTTGCAGCATCAACAGCTCAGCCCTGCTGGCTCCCCATTCAACACACACACATACAAAATACATCCAACACACACACACACAACAAAAACACACAAACAACACGCAGCACATTCCACACACACACATACAACACATTCCACACGCACGCACACACACAAAACATGTCCAACACACACACACAAAACATGTCCAACACACACACACAAAACATGTCCAACACACACACACAAAACATGTCCAACACACACACACAAAACATGTCCAACACACACACACAAAACATGTCCAACACACACACACAAAACATGTCCAACACACACACACAAAACATGTCCAACACACACACACAAAACATGTCCAACACACACACACAAAACATATCCAACACACACACACACACACACACACACACACAAAACATATCCAACACACACACACACACACACAAAACATATCCAACACACACACACACAAAACATATCCAACACACCCACGCACACACACAAAACATGTCCAACACACACACACACAAAACATGTCCAACACACACACACACAAAACATGTCCAACACACACACACACACAACACATATCCAACACACACACACACAAAACATATCCAACACACACACACACACACAAACACATATCCAACACACACACACACAAAACATATCCAACACACCCACGCACACACACAAAACATGTCCAACACACACACACACAAAACATGTCTAACACACACACACACAACACATATCCAACACACACACACAAAACATATCCAACACACACACACACACAAACACAACACATATCCAACACACACACACACACAAAACATGTCCAACACACACACACACAAAACATGTCCAACACACACACATACAAAACATGTCCAACACACACACAAACATGTCCAACACACACACACACAACACATATCCAACACACACACACACAAAACATATCCAACACACACACACACACAACACATATCCAACACACACACACACACACACACACACACACACAACACATATCCAACACACACACACACAAAACATATCCAACACACCCACGCAGACACACAAAACATGTCCAACACACACACACACAAAACATGTCCAACACACACACACACAACACATATCCAACACACACACACACACACACACACACAACACATATCCAACACACACACACACACAAAACATATCCAACACACCCACGCACACACACAAAACATGTCCAACACACACACAAAAAAAACATGTCCAACACACACACACACACACAAAACATATCCAACACACCCACGCACACACACAAAACATATCCAAAACACACACACACAACACATATCCAACACACACACACACACAACACATATCCAACACACACACACACAAAACATATCCAACACAAACACACACACAAAACATATCCAAAACACACAAAACATATCCAAAACACACACACACACACAAAACATGTCCAACACACACACACACAAAACATGTCTAACACACACACACACAACACATATCCAACACACACACACACAAAACATATCCAACACACACACACACAACACATATCCAACACACACACACACACACAAAACATGTCCAACACACACACACACACACACAAAACATGTCCAACACACACACACACAAAACATGTCCAACACACACACACACAAAACATGTCCAACACACACACACACAACACATATCCAACACACACACACACACACAAAACATATCCAACACACACACACACACACACACACACACACACAACACATATCCAACACACACACACACACACAAAACATATCCAACACACCAACGCAGACACACAAAACATGTCCAACACACACACACACAAAACATGTCCAACACACACACACAACACATATCCAACACACACACACACACACACACACACAACACATATCCAACACACACACACACACAAAACATATCCAACACACCCACGCACACACACAAAACATGTCCAACACACACACAAAAAAACATGTCCAACACACACACACACACACAAAACATATCCAACACACCCACGCACACACACAACACATATCCAACACACACACACACACAACACATATCCAACACACACACACACACACACAACACATATCCAACACACACACACACAAAACATATCCAACACAAACACACACACAAAACATATCCAACACACACAAAACATATCCAAAACACACACACACACACACACAAAACATATCCAACACACACACAAAACATATCCAACAAACACACACAAAACATATCCAACACACACACACAAAACATAGCCAACACACACACACACAAAACATATCCAACACACACACATACACACAAAACATATCCAACACACACGCACACAAAACATATCCAGTACACACACACACACACACACACAAAACATATCCAACACACACACGCACACAAAACATATCCAACACACACACACACAAAACATATCCAACACACACACACACACACACACACACACACACAAAACATATCCAACACATACACACACACACACAAAACATATCCAACACACACACACACACACAAAACATATCCAACACACACACACACACACACACAAAACATATCCAACACACACACACACAAAACATATCCAACACACACACATACACACAAAACATATCCAACACACACGCACACAAAACATATCCAGTACACACACACACACACACACACAAAACATATCCAACACACACACGCACACAAAACATATCCAACACACACACACACACACACACACACACAAAACATATCCAACACATACACACACACACACAAAACATATCCAACACACACACACACACACACACACAAAACATATCCAACACACACACACACACACACACACACACACACAAAACATATCCAACACACACACACACACACACACACACACACACAAAACATATCCAACACACACACACACACACACACACACACACAAAACATATCCAACACACACACACACACACACACAAAACATATCCAACACACACACACACACACACACACACACAAAACATATCCAACACACACACACACACACACACACACACACAAAACATATCCAACACACACACACACACACACACACACACACAAAACATATCCAACACACACACACACACACACACACACCACACACACACACACACACACACACACCACACACACACACACAAAACATATCCAATGCACACACACACACAAAACATATCCAACACACACACACACACACACACACACACACAAAACATATCCAACACACACACACACAACACATGTCCAACACACACACACACAAAACATATCCAACACACACACGCACACAAAACATATCCAACACACACACACACACACACACACACACAAAACATATCCAACACATACACACACACACACAAAACATATCCAACACACACACACACACACACACACACAAAACATATCCAACACACACACACACACACACACACACAAAACATATCCAACACACACACACACACACACACACAAAACATATCCAATGCACACACACACACAAAACATATCCAACACACACACACACACACACACACACAAAACATATCCAACACACACACACACAACACATGTCCAACACACACACACACAAAACATGTCCAACACACACACACACAAAACATGTCCAACTCACACACACACAAAACATGTCCAACACACACACACACACAACATGTCCAACACACACACACAACACATGTCCAACACACACACACAAAACATATCCAACACACACACACACACACACACACAACACATATCCAACACACACACACACAAAACATATCCAACACACCCACGCGCACACACAAAACATGTCCAACACACACACACACAAAACATGTCCAACACACACACAAACACATATCCAACACACACACACACACACACACAAAACATATCCAACACACACACACACACAACACATATCCAACACACACACACACACAAAACATATCCAACACACCCACGCACACACACAAAACATGTCCAACACACACACAAAAAAAACATGTCCAACACACACACACATACAAAACATATCCAACACACCCACGCACACACACAAAACATATCCAAAACACACACACACAACACATATCCAACACACACACACACAACACATATCCAACACACACACACAAAACATATCCAACACAAACACACACACAAAACATATCCAACACAAACACACACACAAAACATATCCAACACACACAAAACATATCCAAAACACACACACACACACACACACACAAAACATATCCAACACACACACAAAACATATCCAACACACACACACAAAACATATCCAACACACACACACAAAACATATCCAACACACACACACACACATAAAACATATCCAACACACACACATACACACAAAACATATCCAACACACACACACACGCACACAAAACATATCCAATACACACACACACGCACACAAAACATATCCAATACACACACACACACACACACAAAACATATCCAATACACACACACACACACACACACAAACACACACAAAACATATCCAACACACACACGCACACAAAACATATCCAACACACACACACATACACACACACACAAAACATATCCAACACATACACACACACACACACAAAACATATCCAACACACACACACACTAAACATATCCAATAGACACACACACACACACAAAACATATCCAACACACACACACACACACACACACAAAACATATCCAACACACACACACAACACATATCCAACACACACACACACACACACACACACACACACAAAACATATCCAACACACAGAACACATATCCAACACACACACACACACAAAACATATCCAACACACACAAAACATATCCAAAACACACACACACAAACACATATCCAACACACACACACACAAACATATCCAACACACACAACACCTATCCAACACACACAACACATATCCAACACACACACACACAAAACATATCCAACACACACAAAACATATCCAACACACACACACACACAACACATATCCAACACACACACACACACAAACATATCCAACACACACAACACATATCCAACACACACAAAACATATCCAACACACACACACACACACAACACATATCCAACACACACATACACACACAAACATATCCAACACACACAACACATATCCAACACACACACACACACACAAAACATATCCAACACACACACACACACAACACATATCCAACACACACACACACAAAACATATCCAACACACCCACGCACACACACAAAACATGTCCAACACACACACAAAAAAAACATGTCCAACACACACACACACACACACAAAACATATCCAACACACACACACACACAACACATATCCAACACACACACACAAAACATATCCAACACACACACACACACACAAAACATATCCAACACACACACACACACAAAACATATCCAACACACACACACACACAAAACATATCCAACACACACACACACACAAAACATATCCAACACACACAAAACATATCCAAAACACACACACACACACACACAAAACATATCCAACACACACACAAAACATATCCAACACACACACACAAAACATATCCAACACACACACACGAAACATATCCAACACACACACACGAAACATATCCAACACACACACACGAAACATATCCAACACACACACACACATACACACAAAACATATCCAACACACACACACATACACACAAAACTTATCCAACACACACACACACGCACACAAAACATATCCAATACACACACACAAAACATATCCAACACACACACGCACACAAAACATATCCAACACACACACGCACACAAAACATATCCAACACACACACGCACACACACACACACAAAACATATCCAATACACACACACAAAACATATCCAACACACACACACACACAAAACATATCCAACACACACACACACACAAAACATATCCAACACACACACACACACAAAACATATCCAACACACACACACACACACACACAAAACATATCCAATACACACACACACACAACACATATCCAACACACACACACACACACAAAACATATCCAACACACACAACACATATCCAACACACACACACACACACAAAACATATCCAACACACACAAAACATATCCAACACACACACACACACAAACACATATCCAACACACACACACACACACATATCCAACACACACACACACACACACACACACAAAACATATCCAATACACACACACACAAAACATATCCAACACACACACACACACACACAAAACATATCCAACACACACACACACACACACACAAAACATATCCAACACACACACACACAACACATATCCAACACACACACACACAACACAAAACATATCCAACACACACAACACATATCCAGCACACACACACACACAAAACATATCCAACACACACAAAACATATCCAACACACACACACACACACACAAACACATATCCAACACACACCCACAAACATATCCAACACACACACCTATCCAACACACACAACACATATCCAACACACACACACACAAAACATATCCAACACACACAAAACATATCCAACACACACACACACACACACACACACAACACATATCCAACAGACACACACACACAAACATATCCAACACACACAACACATATCCAACACACACAAAACATATCCAACACACACACACACACAACACATATCCAACACGCACATACACACACAAACATATCCAACACACACAACACATATTCAACACACACACACACACAAAACATATCCAACACACACACACACACACACACAAACATATCCAACGCACACACACACACAAAACATATCCAACACATACTCACACACACAAAACACACATTTTGTAGCAGAATTTGTTGGGCAAAAATCAAGAATGGAAACGTGATGGGATACTGAGGCACATAGTACAGGTGCACACCGTTCATGTACTACACTGCACAGAATATTCAGTTGTTGACCTATCATTGCAGCTACCTATACGATTTCAAATAGTGAATGAAGTGCCCATTCTCATCTTAAGAACTCATCCCACCTGACCCTTGGAAAGGTCTCCAGCCTTTCTCTTCTCTTGTGCCCTTCTATTCCACTGGTTCGTACCTTCTGTGCAATCCATCCTTTCCATGTTACAAGAACTTTAATCCTGCTCCTATAGTCTCTCCCTCAATCAATCCACCTCACGGATTTCATATCCACCTTTAAAAGTCTCCTTAATCTCTGAAAGCAAACTTTTGGTTGCTTCCATGAACTATCCCATAAAAGAATCGGGATCTGTTCCTTCCTTCCTCTCTCCAGTGCCTTGGAGCATTTTTCTACATTGAGGACCCCATATCAATGTAAATTGTTGCTTTTAAATTACATAGTAATTCACTATCCTCTGCATATTAGAATACACTTTACATTTTAACTTTCCCATGGGAAATATAAACTAACTTGCTTTTCTCATAAACGGTTTCTTTGCTGTTACAAACTAAACTTTCGCTTTGAATCCTCCACAATGGCCTGTGAGGAAGCAGTGTTTATACCACAGTTTCCCCACTCAAACCTTGCCCATTATTACAATAAACAACCTTGTTTGTGAACTTACTTAAAAAACAGGTCAGATATCTGGCTTGTCCACCATTGGTGATTCCCCTGCTAGGCTTTTTATTTCCTTTCTGACTGGCATCACATTTGTCTCTGCTCTGTAAGGCACTCTACAGGAAGGACAGAAATGCAAGATGTAAGATGGGCACAATTATCCATTCCAGTTGCCTCAACACATGGTCTGATTACCTATTTGTGAATTAAAATGTCTGGCTTAGAGCTCCCCCAGTGGCTTATTGGGTCATTACATTGAATGAGTGACTCACAGCACAGGTGAGGCACCACTCAGGGACCCCAAATTAGGAAAGGGAAATAGATAATTCAGGGATCCCATTTCACGACCATTTTCCAGTGCTCATGTGTGGATGTCCATTGAGAACAGGAGCAGGCTCACTATAGCGTCCTCCACAACTCAGCACTCAGCCACCAGGCTCATACACAAAGACAAGCCATTTTGGTGAGGCTGATGAACATAAGAGCATAAGATATAAGAGCAGGAGTAGATCACACAGCCCATCGAGCCTGCTCCGCCATTCAATATGATCATGGCTGATCCAGGGCTTCAAATCCATTTTGCCACCTGCTCCCCATATCCCCTGATTCCCTAAGAGACCAAAAATCTGTCTATCTCAGCCTTAAATAAATTCAGTAATGGGGCATCCACATCCTCTGGGTAGAGGATTCCAGAGATTCACAACCAGTACGGGTGAAGAAATTTCTCCTCATCTCAGTCCTAAACGATCAGCCCCTCATCTTGAGACTGGGCCCCATTTGTTCCAGATTCCCAAGCCAGGGGAAACAACCATTCAAGTCACTTCATAATGTTGAATGTTTCAATGAGGCCACCTCTCATTCTTCTAAACTCCAGGGAATATAGACACAATTTACTCAGCCTCTCATCATAGGACAACCCTCTCATCCCATGGAACAATAGAACCATAGAACCATAGAACACTACAGCACAGAAAACAGGCCATTCGGCCCTTCTAGTCTGTGCCGAAATATTATTCCGCTAATCCCATTGACCTGCACCCCGTCCATAACCCTCCAGACCTCTCCCATCCATGTATCTATCCAATTTATTCTTAAGACTTAAGAGTGAGCCCGCATTTACCACGTCAGATGGCAGCTCGTTCCACACTCTCACCACTCTCTGAGTGAAGAAGTTCCCCCTAATGTTCTCCCTAAACCTTTCCAAACCAATCTAGTGAACGTTCGCTGTACAGCCTCCAGTGTAAGTATATCCTTCCTAAAATATGATGGTGTCTGCAGAACTGTACTTCAACACAATTCTGTACCTTCAAGAGAGGAAACAGAGAGATATATAAAAAAAAAATTACTGCTTGTTTAATTCTTATAGTCAGGGTTACCATGCTACAGCTTGGCTCAAGGTTTTGTTTGTAAGCTCAGTTACAACAGGTATCACCACAAAGGTAAGTTTCCCCTTGAAGTGTTTGGACATCCTGGAATGAATAATTGACAGTGGTTCCAAGAGTAAGTATAGAATGGAAACATTGAACACAGGGAGCTAAGAGAAAGTATTGATTCCAACTCCTGCCTCAAAACACTTCTAAGCAAAGGGGCTTTCAACACTTTTTACAAAGTGTGAAAAGAGACTTTATTTTCTTTAAATCACCCCAACAGTGCCCTGCTTAAGTGTACAGCACTTCCATTTAAAAAGCATTCTTGAGCAAGTTCCACAGAGTGTATAGTGGGTGAAGTGTACTCCCTGACTTGGTACTGAGGCCTATAGAGCAACAAACATACCAAAGCTTGATGCACAGCCATCGCTGAGCTGGTGATCGCGGTCTGGGTGCTACAATTGACCTCAGCTCTCCAAAAATTGGGAGAAGGGGGGGAAAAAAAAATCAGCCACCTCATGGAAAGTGCAGGGTTGTGGACATCGAATAAAAACTGGATTCAATTCAACGATTGAAGTATTGCATGGGCCAAGTAGGCCTGGGTTGCACTGATGTTATCAGCTCAATTCCCCCAATAGCAGAGTAAGTAGTGCAAATGATCGCAGGCTTTTAAGCTCAAATTGCATTCAGGGCAATTCGAGCTTCTGTGAAGTGTTGTACTAGTTTTAATGATACTATGCTAGAAGCAGGCCCTGCCCACAAAACTGGCCACGCCCTCAAGGTAAATTAATTACCTTTGGGAGTTCCCAGTAATTGGACTCACTCGCAGACCTGTGGAGGGACTCAAAAAATTAAATGGAATCGTTTGGATGCCGGGTTTGAAACGTTCATTTTTTAAAATCTATTAAAGAACTGAGTATTGTACCCCAATCTAACTAGAAAATAGTTTTGTATACATTTTAAAAGCCATTTTCAGTCACTTAAAATGCTTACCTTTTTCTGACAAACCCATTCCTGGCTGTATTCAAACTTTAACAAGTTACGTAGTAACTTACCCAGTTACCCAAAAATATATCAAGGAATATTTTAAACAAATAGTTTTTTTTAAATGGTATTCCAAAAGGTTTCTCAATGATGCTGGTTATTGGTAGGTTTTTGTGTTTGGTGAGATGCAAATGGGTTTGAACCGAGGGAAAAAAATCACTTTTCAAAATGGCCACAATCTGCTCCGGAATCACCAATTATACCCAAAGCAGAATCTCTTCGTCTTTCAGTCAAATTAATACTGTAGTTACATGGACAGGTCAGTGGCTGGGAATTCTATGGCGAGTAACTCATCTCCTGACTCCCCAACGCCTGTCCATCATCTACAAGGCACAAGTCAGGAGTGTGATGGAATACTCTCCATTTGCCTGGATGAGTGCAGCTCCAACCCAAGGAGCTTGACAAAGCAGCCCACTTGATTTGCATCCTACCCCTCCACCTTCAACATTCACTCCCTCCACCACTGGCACACAATAGCAGCAGTGTGCACCGTCTAGATGCATTGCAGCAACTTGTCAAGTCTCCTTCGACAGCACGGCCCAAACCCACGACCTCTAGAACCTAGAAGGAAAAGGGATAGGAAAACCATCACTTACAAGTTCCCCTCCAAGGACGGAATTGTCCCAGATTTGCACTAAGTGCAGGAGAACGTGGGTAAAACAACATTTTACCCGCCGGCCGCGATGGTGGGGTTTCACGCTGTATCGTCCCACTGCACGCATCTCCCGAGTAACACGACGTTTCCATGGCGGGTGGGTTCTCAGTCACCCGCCATGCCATCACCTCACTGCTTTATCACACCAGTTGCCATATTTAAAGTCCAGCCGCGCGCAGCACATCTCAGCGCTTCGAGCCCACACCTGCTGCAGAGAGGACATGGCCCTGAAAGGCAAAACGACTGCAATCCTCAGGTTCAGAGACGCGTCACTGGAGCGCTGTTTGGAGGCCATGGAGGCCCACTGGGTTGTCCTCTACCACCGCTCTGGCCACAGGATGGGCAGCAGTGTGACCAACCAGGCTTGGGAGGCAGTGGCAGTGGTGGTCAGTGCCAACGCCCTTCAAAAGAAGACAGACACCCAGTGCCACAAGGGAATGAATGGTCTCCGTTCTGCCAGGGTAAATCACTCTTCTCATCACTCTCAATTCACACACTCACAAACCCATCGCACATTCACAGGGATCTCACTCACTGCCAGTTCAAGGGACATCACCGTTCACTCTCTCACACGCACCATCGTTGTCCTCATCCCATCCGTGGGACCACTCACAACCCACACATGCCAGGCATACTTATCATCTGGGCTGGCTGGTGTCCTGCTTACACTCTGTCCATCTCCACTCATGCAGGACAAGCTGGCACACAACAAGAGGGAGAGGTCGCAGACCCTTGGAAGGATGCCTGAAATCAAGGTCCTCACGGACTTTGAAAATAGAGCCATACAGCTGGCTGGTGAAGATCTGGACCGTTCCTGTGCTGACGGTGAGGTCAGTGCTGCTCTACCAAGTGAGGATCCAGCAGTGAAATATCCATCAGACAGCCATGCTGTGAGTGATGTGTCCTCTTTCACAGTCCACTGCCCAGGCACTAATTATCTCCCCTTGCTTTCGCAGGCACATCTGCCAAACAGCCAACAGAGTCCATGACCCAGGGCCTCCAATCAATCCCCGAAGAAACCTCTGAAGAGGAATCTGGAGGCACCCTCCCTGAAGTCCCATCACAGAGCTCACCCACACTCTCCACCAGCGCAGAGACAAACACCTTGGTGGGACCTAGCTTTAGAGTAGCCTCGGGGTCATAATCTTGCAAGCACATCGTACTGTCTGATCCACAGCAGGCAGAGGCAGGGACTTCCCAGGTCCCCAGCATTCTGAGGACTGCTCGAGGCCAGAACGCTGCTGAGTCCGAGTCAGATGATGAGCCTCTGGACTTGGTCATGTCACAGTTGCTGGAGCTGCAAAGGCAAGCTCGGGAACATCAGGAAGGGATGTCCACTGCACTCCTCAGATTGCAAGGCACGATGGAGGAGTCTGTCCGCCTTCAGTCTGAGGTGATAGTGCCATCATACTAACACACCACGGTCAACAGTGGTAGGATGGTGGCCATGGAATCCTTGGTCCAGAATATCATTCCTGCACTGCTGCATGGGATCGACTCCATCGCTGATTCCATAGGCCTCTAACAGCGTGTACACAAGAGGGGTGCTGGACAACTCAATCTCACTCCAGCTGCCCCTTCTCCCCAAGGAGAAGGGGTGCACACCCCAGGGTCATCCATCCAGGTGTCTCCAGGAGTGCCCAGCCCATCTGAATCCCCTCTTCCTGTGACCTCAGCAACTCCAGCTCTTCAGGCTGACGAAGGTGCCACTGCCACACACCAGGACCCCGAAAGCAGGCCGGGGACCTCCAGGTCTCAGACCTCCAGAGGATGCCCACCAAGGTCATCACAGACAGGGCATCACAGTCAGCAGGCTGCCTCCACCTCCACTGTGGATGTCCGGGGAGCACCAAGACGCAGCAGCAGGGTTAGGACAGTTAAGCAGAATTGGCTGCACAGCCTGGGCACATGTGTTATTCACTTGTACACACTGTTCACTATTGTCAATAGTCTCTCAAGAATGTCTCTCTGCCTATGGCTCCTTGTTCTGATGAGCAGTGTTTGTGTCACTCAGATGTGAAACCTTTCTGCACAAGATAAAGGCAGGTGTCTCAGTCCAGGGCCTCTTCCCTGTGTCTGTGCAGCCTTCAGACCACAGTGGTGTTCCAGCCTCACACTCCCTGGAAACATTACTGATGCCTGTACCTCAGGGGTGCTGGTCATTGCTGTCAGGATGTAGTGGGCAGGCGCTACAGAGTTCTCTCATACTCTCTGTGTGCTCTCATAGCTGGCCCCCATCTCTTGAACATCTGTGACCAGTGATGCTGTGCTCCTGAAAGGGCTCAGGTGCTGAAGGCAGACTAAAGATCAGATGCTTCTAAAGTTTCATGGCTGAGTCTCTATGACATGACCCAAATCACAGAGCACAAGCGAGCTGCCCTCAGCCAGACAGGAGTCAGACATTCACAGAGGCTGTGTGAAGATTCATGGAGTGTCCTCACTGCATGTCATCATCATCCTCCTGTATTCGAGCAGTTATTAGGGCCTCCACAGCGTCTCCATGACAGCAGCATTCTCACAGAGGACATTCGCACTGCCATAATCCAGACTGGAGTCAAACGTTCACAGATGCAATCTGAGGATCTATGGGGTCACCTCACTACAGGTCGTCATCATCCTCCACAAATCTGGCAGCTATGAGGGCATCGCGAGTGCGCCTGTATCGTCTGGCCAGTGTAAGGGCCTCATCCCCGTCATTGTTGCCTTCGAGGACCTCCTCTTCTCCATCCCTGTTGGCGTCCTCCTCAACGGAGGAGACCTCCAGCTCCTCCATCTCCTCCTCAACCAGCTCCTCTCCCTGTTGCAGCGCCAGGTTGTAAAGGGTGCAGCAGACGATGATGATGTGTGACACCCTCTGCGGACTGTATTGCAGGGCTCCACCAGACCAGTCCAGGCACCGGAACCTCATCTTCAGCATCCCGATGATCTGCTCCACCAAGGTGTGAGCTGCTGCATGAGCCTCATTATAGCGTCGCTCTGCTGCAGTCTGAGGCTGCTGCATAGGTGTCATCAGCCACGGCCTCTGTGGGTAGCTCTTGTCCATGAGGAGCCAACGCTGCAGCTTCTGTGGACCCTGGAAGACTTCAGGGATCTGTGACCGACTGAGGATGAAAGAGTTATGGACACTCCCTGGAAAATGTGCACACACCTGCAGAATGCGTTTCTGGTGGTTGCATACCAGCTGCACATTCAGTGAATGGAATTCCTTGCAGTTGATGTAGTCCACCATCGGTTGCAACGGAGATCTGAGTGCCACATGAGTGCAGTAGTTGGCACCCTGCACCTGTGGGAAACCCGAGATCTGGGTGAATCCCATCGCTCTTGCATCCTGGCTGTCCTGGTCCCAGATGAAATGCACAAAGTTGTGTACCCTCACTGCATAGCTGCCCGAAACCCCATCCACCTCCGTCCCAATCCACCCAACCGATTGGCTGCAGCTTTGCCCACTGGACTGCATGCTGTGCCCTCAACTCAGGTGCAGACATTCTCCTAACCCACGCTGTAAAGCTGCACTGTTAGTTTGAACCCTTGAGGAGACTGGTCCAAACTGGGATGATGACAATGCAAGGGGCTGTGAGCGCCTCCACCATTGACTGCTCCATGACCAGTAAGGAGATTGTACAATGTGCCCGGCCGTCCAACTGTTCTGCAGTCCACTAAAACACTCATTAGTTTGCAGTCTGTGCCGGAGGGGGTGAAAAGCTCTGGAGCACTCGGTGGCACTTTGATGCCTCGGTGTTGCTTGAGTGGGCAGATAAGCTAGGAGCCCAACTCCAATCGTATCAATGTGGGTGCGCCTGAACTGTCTCAGTTGCAAAGGAATGGTCACTTTATATAAGGTATCCCTAATGCATAGCTGCTTCACTCTCCCACCCTACTCCCCCGCCCAAATGCTTGTGTGCTATATTCAACTGCGAGGCAGCCCTTGCCCGCTCCTCCCAGAATTCACCTCACCCGCAAGGCAGCCCTTGACACCCCACTATCCTCGCAAAGCACCTTAAGCTTGAAGTCCAACAGGCTCCCCTGGTGAGTGCTGCACAACATTACTGTGTACTCACCTCTGCGTTCCCCTCAAAGTGCAGACCGCCAAGTACACGCCTTATATATGCTGCTGTGAAACACGTCGGCATGCTTTCCTGCCAACGTGGGCAGACAATCCAGCGGTAGGGACGATTCTGGGGGCGCTGGGCAGGCCTAATAATGATATGCAGCTGTATCACAATGAGGTTCCCGACATCCAATGGGGGGAAATGCAGCCCGCTGTTGGCAGGCTAAGTGGACGATCACATACTATTTTCACTCCGTCGTGAAACCAATTGCGCCATATGGTCCGCTCATGCCACCAAACATGCACGGACATACCTTCCAAACCCACAACCACTACCGTCTAGAAGGACAAGGGCAGCAGATAGATGGGAACATCACCACCTGCAAGTTCCCCTCCAAGTCACTCACCATCCTGACTTGGAAATATATCGCCGTTCCTTCACTGTCACTGGGTCAAAATCCTGGAACTCCCTCCCTAACAGCACTGTGGGTGTACCTACACCTCATGGGCAGCAGAAGTTCAAGAAGGCAGCTCACCCCCACCACCTCAAGGGCAACTAGAGATGGGCAACAAATGTTGACTTTACCAGTGACACTCAACCCAGGAGCAAATCAAAAAATATTACTTTAAAGCCCCAGACATATAGAATGGAATATTCAGGGGTGCTGCAAAGGGTTAGCTTGACTGATTCAATCTGATTCCAACCCCTGAATCAGCAATTTGGTGGCTCAATTTCCACTCCAAGACATAAAGAAATAATTTGGATTTATGAAGAAAAATACAATGTAATAACTTAGATTTATATAGCACCTTTCATGGCCTCAAGATGTCCCAAAGCACATTATGGCCAATTAAATACTCTTGAAGATTTATATAGCCCTTTTCATCCCAAAGTACTTTACAACCATTGAGATATTTTTGAAGTGTGGGCACAATTGTTATGTGGGGAAACACAGCAGCCAATTTACACACAGCATGGTCCCTAAACAAGAACTACGCTAGTTGATTAATATTCTGTTTTAGCAATGTTGTTTGAGAGAAAAATGTTGAGTAGATTATTGGGAGAATTCCATGCTCTTCCTCGAATAGTGTGATTGGATCTTTTGCATCCACCCAAGCAGGCCAATTTGATATCTTATTCAAAAAATAGCATCTCTGTAGCTATAGCTTCTTGATTACTGCACTGAAGTGTCAGTCTAAATAATGTACACAAAGCTGCAGAGCTGGGCTTAAAACCACAACTTTCAAGAGTCCTACCACTGAGCCAAGTGTTGAATTGCCTAAGGTGCTGTCTTTTGGATGAGACATTAATCCAAAGTCCTTTCTGCTCTTGGAGATGAATATGAAAGATTTCCTGACATTATTCAAAGATTAAGCGGAACAGCAGGTGTCCTTGTCAACATTTATATCTCAACCAAAATAGATTACTGACCATTCTTCCTATTATCTTTTTGTGAGGCCTTACTGTATATCAATTGGCTGCCAGGTTTGGCTACATGACAACAGTGACTGAACTTCCAAAGTAAATCATAGACCGTGAAGTACTTTGGGCATTCTGTGGACGTGAAAGACACCATATAGAGTGAATCCTTTGTTTACCGGAGGTCTACTGACAGCCATCACACCATAACACAGTGTGGTCTCAATACCCTCAGGAGCCAAGGAGAGAAACGAGAAGAAAATTTAAACTATTCATTCATTAAATGCTTATATGCTTGACTCACTGATTTTTATAGTCAGTATTATTTTAGGCAGTCTAAATCCATTCATAGAAACAGCATATACTGGAAGCAGTCCAAATATTGTTTAATATTAAAAATCTGCTCACCTCTATCTTTGACTGTTCTGTGACTACCAGCCTGTAATTAAGTAGGATTACATTAGATTGTAATTGAGGACTGATAGCTTGACTGAGTTCACAGGTTGAGTCATTCAAACCAGCTGCCTCTCTTCAATTACAGTTTACACAACTACCATGTGCATTATTACTCTCCAATCAAACCAGTGATGTTTATCTTTCTATTCTAATTTTTATTTAACTTTTAAGAGTTCCTACTGTGCTGTTTGTATGCTCCCCATCCCTGTCAGTCTTGGCTCAGTGATAACATTCTTGTCTGGACGTGTGTCCTAATTTTGTGGATTCCAGTTCCACACTAGTCTCTCGAGCACACAACCTAAGATGACACTCCAATGCAGCATTGCCAGGCTGAATTTTCCAAGCCTCATGGCAATGGTCTGGGAGAGGGGAGGACTGGTAATATGGTGGTGGGATATGTCTGGCATATGTCTTCATACCGCCATAGCATATGACCACTGCAAGAATTTCAGCGGCGCATAAACCCATCGAGCAGACAATTGAGCAACTCAGGTCCTCAACTAAGGGCTGCTTTCTGCTCCTGTTGGCATTTTGCCTGTGTTGGGAGGGCTCACCACTCTACAGGGTGACCACCAGGTAAACCTTTGAATCTATACTATCTTTAACTCCTCTTATTAGCCAGAATTGAAATACGTAGCCCAGTGAGAACAAAAGAGGCTTTTAAATTCCCCAAGGTTTCAAGACAGGGGTCACTTCAATTCCTTTGAGCACCAACAGGAACACCTTGCCATTACAGAAGCAAGGTGATCTGCTCCAAATGCAATCTCATACACTCTTGTACTTTTGGTCCAGTGATTTGGTTCATGAGCTATTAAAGTTCCATTACCAATCAAAATGGGATTCATGGATCCAGATCATTCACTTCCACGAGGATAAGGCATCAGCAGGAGTTTTGGCAAACACTTATCCAAGCCTGAGGCTCACTTTCGACCCCAGTAGCTCCACCCAGCTCCAACTGCAAACGATGGATGTCTTCCCAGGGAGTTATTGATCAAAATAGCTCCCTGATATTTATCTTTGATCACTTGGTGCAAATCAGCAATGCAAGTAGCCCTCGTTTTGTAACCCACACAATATTCGACATTCTAAAATTGCAGATAGTCCTTCGGCTGGGTTAGGTATGACTGACAACAGATAGGTCTTTAAAGCACCAACATTCTGAATGGACGGACACACAAAATGAACATTAAATAAAATCAAACAAAGAGAAGTTGAAGAGGCCTTTGAAAAGTAGTGTCTAATGAATGCCTGCACTGTTAATAAGAAGTGGCTCCAATTGTCAAGCAAAACGCCATAACATGTCTGTTTATTTTAGAAGCTTCAAAGAACTTAGAATATTTTGGCTGACTAATCTCACCAGCATGAAATGACATTAAGAGTATCCATTGTCATGAATCCCTATTTGTCCAGTGTACTTGCCAAGGAAAATATAATTAAAGGGTATTGTTGTCAAACTGTCCTAGACAACTCAGAACATGTAAGATCATCCACTATGTGATAACATCTGTAAGCAGTGAGTCCAGTTTGCTGATTGTGCTTCGCGGATTTTAATGATTATTTTTATACGCTTATTTGAGGCTAAAGTGGCTTTATTAAGCATCTTGGTGCATCACTCCGATCATACAGAACCTATCATCCTGCTTTACATGACCAGTAACATGATAAACACTTTATACGCTATGTTCTGGATTTTACGCTCCCCTGCCGATGGATTTTTAGGCGTGGGGGAGCGTGAAATCGAAAGAATGGGATTCCCTCCACATTCCTGCGCTCCCGGACAATGCAGTGATCTTACGCTGGTGTGGGCAAGGCATTGGACGGGATGCCCACCCTTGCCCCAGTTGAGGCCCTTATTGGCCACATAAGGGCCGTTTCCCCCCGCCCAGCCTCAATTTTTAGGCTGGTGGGAGGATTGACCTTGCGTGGGGGACGGCCGAAACTCAATGGACTTAGATCTCAGGCGGGAAGGGACAGGTGCACCTGCATCAGGAGCCTCCTTCTAAAGTCAGGCGCCCCCCACCCCCCCTTCTCGCCCCCCCATTTAAGGCCTGGTAGTCTTCGGAACACCTTCCCCCACCTGGCCTCTTCCCCAAGACCCTGATTCCCCCAAGCCCACCCAGGTCTTGCCTACCCTCCCCCCACCCAGGGATTCTTTAAACTTACCTGAGCCTCTGGTGCCTGGACTGAGTCTCAGGCTTCCTCATGCACTTCCTCTTCTGTCCACTGCAGCTCCTGTCACTGCACGGACTGGAGAGCTGACGGTCAATCAGATCGGCCAGTAGCTCTCTAAGGCGGGGCTTCCTCCCGAGTGAGGGGTGAAAGTCCCACCTGCAGCCACCTAACGCTCACTCAAGTGCCATATGGCTGCGAGACACTCGGTCATTGGACGGCAAGAAGTCAGACACCTCCATCCGAAAAATTCAGGCCTATAGAACTGTTCATATCTGCAGCGGAGACAGTGGCATAGTGGTGTTGTCACTGGACTAGCAATCTAGTCGTTCAGGCTAATGGTCTAGGCAACATGGGTTCAAATCCCACCATAGCAGCTGGTGGAACTTAAATTCAGTTAATAAATCTGGAATATATAGCTACTCTCAGTAATGGTGCCCACAATCAACCATTATCAATTGTTGTAAAAACCCTTACCCTTTAGGGAAGGACGATCCTTGTTTGGTCTGGCCTACGTGTGACCCCAGACCCACAGCATTGTGGCTGATTCTTAACTGCAAAGGGCAGTTAGGAATGGACGACAAATGCTGGCTCTCCCAGCAATGTTCACACCCATGAAAGAATTTAAAAAAAGCTCTTTGTCCAGATAATAACATTCCTTTACAAGATATAAATGTTAGATCATCAGCAAATTTTCGTAAATAAAAGGACTCTAGTAATGGTAGAGGATCGGACGTCACCATTGGCATCATCAATAACGTTGGAACTTAAGTATAGCAGGTGATACTTGAACAGGGTTTATTGAGATAAAAACAGAAAATGCTGGAAAAACTCAGCAGGTCTGACAGCATCTGTGGAGAGAGAAACAGAGTTGATGTTTCGCATCCGATACGGACTCGTATTCTGTTTCTCTCCCCACAGATGCTGTCAGACCTGCTGAGTTTTTCCAGCATTTTCTGTTTTTGTTTCAGATTTCCAGCATCTGCAGTATTTTGCTTTTATCTTAGGGTTTATAGAGATCATTGCAATGCTGCACAATTGTTTTCCAGCCTCAGTGCTGCAGAGGTAGGCAAGTAAAAATCCTGCTCCAGGAAAGGGATGATTATTATGCATTTAACCCCTGAAGTACCTAAAGTAAATGGCTGTCAGTTGCTGCGTGTTGGAGTTTCAATGCATATTGTGAGAGAATGGAGGCACATCTGAGTAATCTCAGTCAGTGAGTGTTGGAGGGAAGCAGCGAATGGAGTCTGTACATTTTCCCAGGGTAGCTTGTTGAGAAAAATGAGATTGCAATCGTTCACCCAAAGTGGTTTTGCACCTCTTATGGCAGCTGGCCAGCATTGATATTGGCAGTAAGCAAGCCATCCAACCTGCCTTTGAGGACACAAGAGATGTATAGACCAGAAAAAGAATAAATCTCAGAGGAACGAGATTAACACAGACTTGTTAGGCGGTGCATGGCCCAAAACAAAAAAAAAAAGCAAACTAAGAATATTTGGATAAGTTAATTTGAATATAACAGTATGAATATCAGAAAGCCGGGAGCAGACTTGATTGTTAATTTTATGTCCTCATTGTGTCTGCCTTTGGAAGAAGGAACAACTGGGAATAAAGTGAATTTTGGGGATATGGTCAAAGATAGGCAGGAATGACCTCAGTTTCCAGGATTTAATCCAGCTGACCATCGTGCATTCACAATGTTCTGAGTTCAGTTAGGTTTCATGGTGCCTGTCTAATTGGCATTCGTTTAATATAATTCATCTTGATGCAACAGGGCATGAGGTTTGCTGCAATGTTCCAATTCTCCTCACAAGAACTAGGCCCAAGCTGGTTCAGGAGACATTCAAATACATTTCTTACATACTGAGACATTTATTTTGTGTGCGGTGTAGCCTTTCATGTGATTCAGTTGAACGACTGCGTATTTGATGTTCAAATTATTCTAGTAATTATATTGTGCCTTAAAGAAAAAAAATGTGTTTTCTTTCCCAAATATCAGCTATCTCTAAAATATGTGAGATACAATTGGATAATGATTTAATGATGTAAATATAATTAAGAAATCAGAATCAGAAACCATTATGGCCTGGCAACAAATAGCAGAGTACGGATTCAAGAACTGCATGTGAAAAATGATAGTCATAATTATCAGGCTTGTATCTCCAAAAATTATCCAAGAAAGTTATGAATATCTTGACTTCAAGTTTGCAGACATGGTAAAGTTTGGAAATCAATCAACATCAGGAAATATGGGCGCACATTAGCAGCACCGCAGGAATGCCTGAAATATTTCCAAAGTCACATCGGCTCAAATGATATTCAGGCAATACTGGTAGCTGCCAAACGTCAAACAGCATAGGAACATAAGAAATAGGAACAGGAGTAGACCACTCGAGTCTGCTCCGCTATTCTATAAGATCATGGCTAATCTTCTTGTGTTTCAATTTCCACATTCCCACCTAACCCCGATATAATCTTTGATTCCCTTGCCTAACAAGAATCTACCTACCTCTGCCTTAAAAATATTCAATGATCCCACCTCCACCACCTTCTGAGGGGCAGAGAATTCCACAGCCTCCTGAGAGAAAAAAATTCTCCTCATCTCTGTCCTAAAAGGGCGACCCCTAATTTTAAAACAGCGCCCAGTCATTCTGGACTCACCCACAAGAGGAAATATCCTTTCGATGTCCACCTTGTCAAGGCTGTTCAGGATCTTGTATACTTCAATCAAATCACCCCTCACTCTTCTAAACTCCACTGCAAACAAACCCAGTCTGTTCTGATGAAGAGTCATCTGGACTCGAAACGTTAACTGTTTTCCTCCCCGCAGATGCTGTCAGACCTGCTGAGTTTTTCCAGGTATTTTTGTTTTTGTTCCAGTTTGTCCAACCTTTCCTCATAAGACAATCCACTCATTCCAGGTATCAAGCTAGGAAATCTCCTTTGAACTGCCTCCAATGCTTTTACATCTTACCTTAAATAAGGAGACCAAAACTGCACACAGTATTTGAGGTGCGGATTCACCTATGCCCTGTATAACTGAAGCATAACATCCTTACTTTTATGTTCAATCCCTTTCGTATTAAAGGATAGCATTCCATTAGCCTTCTCAATTACTTGCTGTACCTGCATACTAACTTTTTGTGACTCATGTACTAGAACACCTAGATCCCTCTGCACCTCAGAATTATGCAGCCCCTCTCCATTTAAGTAATATTCTAACTTTTTGTTCTTCCTGCCAAAGTGAACACCTTCACATTTTCACACATTAAACTCCATTTTCCAGATCTTTGCCCACTCAATAAACCTATCTATATCCATCTGCAACCTCCTCATGTCCGCTTCACAACGTACTTTCCAACCTATCTTTGTGTCATCTGAAAATTTAGGTTCCATGTCTTCACTCCCCTCATCTAAGTCATTGATGTAAATCATAAAAAGTTGAGACCCCAGTACAGACCCCTGTGGGACTCCATGATAATGCAGGGCCTAACACCCATTTAAGCATCCTGCTGAGAAATTGGTCCTCAGAGAATCAGGTGTGAGGCTTGTTCTACTCAGTTCTTAGCTCCTCTGAAAACATTGCTCCTTAAAAAAGGAATGCTTCCTCCTAATCCACAGAACTACATGGGCTGTTGCCAGACAGCATTCAGCCACCACCGCACAACACCACCCCCCCCACCCCCCCCAACTCCCCCCAACGGCCAACCTGTTCTCCTCTTCCTGACCCCCCAGGACCCAGCTGCAAGCTGCTGTCGGTATGGCAACCGGCCCAAATTTCAGCTCTGGAGACCGACAAGCTGCACCTGGGGACCCCAACAGATTAGAATGAGGATCAAGACCCAGATTAAGGCAATAACCTCAGTCCTTGAGCTGCTGGCCCGTTTTTGAGTGAATTACAAACCAATTTGTAGGCTGCTGACCCCATGAATACACCACTCCAAACTTCCTTGCCTCCCTCCCATCCTATTAGTTTGACAAGCACTTTCTGTTTCCTTTAACCACACTCACGCTTTGCACTGAACTTCCTTTTCTTTCAGTTGCAGCAGGATGAGGAATTTTATCAAAAGCTTTCTAGGTTTATCGTGTAATATACTTTTCCTCAGTATGGGAGCCACTTCCTACAAAAAGTCAAGACCATTGCTTTAAATGAAAATTACGGTTAAACACCCGACTGTGATGTAGATGGAGATGGACATTTGTTGCCTGTTATCACTCACCAGACCATTTTTCATCTAAATGTGCTTTAATGAATTTCTCAATACTTTGTCTATTAAATATCCCATTTGATATAAAAACCAAGCATGCTCAGTCTGTCCATCATTATGTTCACTCAAAAGGCTGTTGCTCCAGTGGTAAGGACAATACATTTAAAAACTGTTCATATACTGGAGCTTTAAATTCCAATTAAATAAATGTAATTTAATACATAAATCAGATTTTCTATCAAGCTGCACAATTCCCAGGACATTTAACTAAGTGCTGTGTTCTTTGTTTTTCTCCATAATACTATGTGCTCCCTGCTAGGGCTATATTTACTTGCACTTTCCAATGATTCACAGGCCTGGTGCCTGTGATGGATGTCAGCCTTCTAATCCCTTAAGGGACAACAACAATGTCAGGCGTATTATAGCTGACTCTGCAAGGGACACGTTCCTGAGTGCTGTGTTACTTGGGTAAACATTTTTTTTTAGTGAAAGAAGCATTTTATTCTTCACATATTAATCTTAGCACTGATTCCACTTCAGGGCAAAAATATAGTGTAAATGTCTCCAAAGTGTAAATCCCTCCTTTTGGCAGTATTTCCCCTCCCTTCTTTTACCCCAGTTTTCTGCTTTATCACAACATTCCTCTCCCTTTTGGTTGGGAGTAGCAAATCGTTGGAGCTTCTGATTTCTGTTCCCGAATTTAGTTGTACATCGTTTGTCGATGATCCCAGTTCCTACTCAGCTTTCATGAGCTTAAAAATTCAGCGAAGTTAGAAGTGTCATCAATGGCTCTCCTTTATAGCTCAATTAGTCAAAAAAAGCCTCTGTGTGAATCAAGGCATACAGGCTAGAAAAGTCCTAGGTTTGACTCCTGAGTTGGTTGCTATCAGCGGTGATATGAGATCCTAATTGGACGAAATGTCAAGCGAAGGAAAGAAAGGTATGATAAATTTAGTCACTGTATAGTGATTTCTGATGGAAAATACGCCATGTGGTCAAGGGGTGAGGGCATGTTTGGCTCAGCCTTGATGGGATAGCTTGACAACAATCAATGCCCAGGCAATGTATGAAGGGTTGCCACTTGTGGGGATAATCTTTGCTTCCAGTGATTTATCTCATTCCTTGTATCTTGCATTGTGAAAGTAGATTTATTTTTATTTGTTCTTGGGCTATGAGCATCTGTCAAGACTAGTTTTTATGGCCCCATCCTTAATTGCCTTTGAGCGGGTGGGTGGTGAGCCACCTACAACTGAGCGTCTTGTTAGGCATTTCAGAGGACAGTTGAGAGTCAACCACATAGGTATGGGTCTGGAGTCACATGTAGGCCACACCAGGTCAGGGTGGTAGATTTCCTCCCCTGAAGTGAACCACCTGGGTTTTTATGAGAATCTAGTAGTTTGATGATCATTATTAATGAGACAAGCTTTTTTCCCATACTTATTAATTCATTGAATGCAAATTCCTCCTGCAGCCTTGGCGGGATTTGAAATCATGGGCCGAATTTTGCCCTTGATAGCGAGGGCAGCCGATCGCCATCACCGAAACAGCCCCCGCCGCCATTTTACGCCGGCGGGCCAATTAAGGCCCACCCAGGGTGCCTCCCGATGGGAAGCGCTATGCGGTCCCTGTCCCAGCAGGGGAGGTGGATTCCCCAACTGCCAGAGTGCGCTCTTTCACCCATGCACACGAAAGAGCGCACCCCTCCCTGAGGCTAAGTGCTGCCTCAGGGAGATCGCTGAAAGGTTTGTGAAAGTTTAAAAATAGAAAAATAAAAAAAAAATCATTAGCATGTCCCCCTTGATGTGAAAACGTCACACGGGAAGGGGCATGTTAACAAAGTCCACTAAAACATTATTGAACTTTTGTGAAGCCGAAATTAAACCTCATCCCGCCACTGGATGATGTTTGTTAAAAAAGCCACCTACCCGCCTGCCCATTGGGACTGTGCGCCGAGCCAAAGTTCGCACGGGCCCCTCGAAATCGTCGTCAATTGCTGACTTAAGGGCCTTAACAAAGGCCTTTAATTAATGGCGGGCGTGCATCTCACTGCGTAGCGCGCCCGCTGACCGAAACATCGCGATGCCGCGCGCTGATGTGGGGACGCTCGCACGACGTCAGCGCGCCACATTTTAAGCGCTGACGTGTGGGCGCCGCCACCCAGGTGCCAGCCCGGAAATTCAGCCCCCATGTCTCCTGAGCACTCGTCCATACTTCTGGATTACAACCCAGTAACCTTACCCCCATACAGCCATCCCCTATAAAATGCAGTCAGCGACAAAACAATATCATCGCATTGCAATTGTGTCTTGGCATAAAATCTTGGCCAGGTACCTTGCAGCGCATGTTACCAGACAACAGTATTCTTAAAAGAAAATCCAGCCCTTATGCATACCAGTCCATATTGGCTGACATGAAGAGCACTTCATCACAGGATAAGCCCCGGGATGGAGCATTCCGTTACACAACACATTATCTAGTGTCCTGGCTCATAAACAATTAACTCTCCCACGTAGGCACGACCTTTTTGAAAAGCCGTCAAGGTTATGATGCAGACACGCTCTCTGAATGAATGAGAACCCCAAGCTGTTCCTGTCAGGCCTCCCAGACACAGCTTGCCTCTGCAGTGATGTCTCTGTCTGAGTTGGTTGAATATTTTTTCTAGCTCCGGTGCTAGATATAAACTTGCGCAGAAAGAATTGCCTGTTGAAGATCGGTACTGACCACCAGGCAGAAATTGCTACAGACATCAACGATCCCACACACCTCACCTAAGGGCAGAAAATGCTTCTTGAAATTAGTCATCTTTCCATTTCCAGCTGACATCAGCCATACACCGGCTTATGTTTAAAATATAAAGCATTTTAATTATAGGATAATTAATTATATTTGTATATTTTAATTATATTTGTGGGAACTTTGATATTTTAAGTAACTCAAGGCATTACCGATCTCAAAAATCTAAATAACTTATATGAATAAAAAATCTACCTAGCTTAAAATTGGTGTCAAAGCACAGTGAGATATAATCACCTTTAACCTCTGCCCATTACACTGAAGCAATAGAGCACACCAGCGAGTAATATCAATATTTCACTCTGCTCATAGGAGTTAATGGGGGATTGATCCTTACATCTTAGTTCCAGACCAATACTCCTGATGGATTTTTATCCAGAGATGCGGAAAAAATGTTCCCTTCAGTTTTTACAGAGCATCTGTTCCACATTCTGATAACACCATGAAAGAGTTGCTCACTGGAAAAGGTGCCACCTCAGGTACATTAAACTTAGCAAGATAAGAGGGATATATATGGGTTCTGTAATGACCTTCATTAAAAAGGTGTAGAGAGTTTCTGTTTCTCCTCTATCTCCCATTATTCCACGTTACTTTTTCTTTTCATAATGCCTCTACATTAACGTCTATTCTAATAGTTTATTTTATCTTTCCTTTGCCAGTTTTCTCCCCTCCTGCCCTAAAGCTGTTCGCTGCTTGTTGGCATGAAGACTTGCATGTACCAATTCCCACCAAGTATCTTGCCTAAGTCTGTCAATCATCAACAGACATTAACAATAAGTATTAAGAACAAGAGACAACACAATCAGGCCTACCCTGGCCCTCACGCGATATTCATTTCCAACGGGGTTTGCTGGATGATCAGGGTAGCGAATCCTGCTTGGTTTGCCTTCCCTAACACAGGTACTGAGGCCAACTGTGGTGCTACCGTTACTGTCTTGATTAAGATCTGCTAATTCGACACAGACACAAGATTGAAACTGGGATTGAACCTAATCTATGTGGCTCAGCTATTGACCAAATAAACGTGATGAGTCAATAGGGAGCTTATGTAGCAAGCCTGAGTGAGTGCAAATCACTCATTAAAAACCAAATCTTCCTTTAGTACTGGTAAAAACTCAATAATGATCAATAATTGATCTCAAAACTTATGTAAACTAAATGCAAATAGATGAGGATCTATTGTGTAGATGTTCAGTCAAGTGGGATCATTCACAGTGGTGGCTTTTGGAAGTACAGGACAAAGGAATTAACACATCTCATCGCTTCCTGCTCCACTCATAGATCACACAATTTCCTGTGAACGTGGGCACATAGTGCACATGAATGATGCAAGAGCTGAATTTATATATGCAATCTTCTGCACATTGCCTGATGTATAATACTTTTTTCATCTACTTGACAGAGGGTGCTGGTAAATCACTTTACCCTGGCTATTCTCTTGATCTTTTCTTTGACCTGGGTGATATAGGATGAATTAGCACCTCCAGCTTCTGCAAGTTGCCTTCTTGTAGAGAGATGCCCGGAAACACCTCTACTGCTACACCCAGAAATCTGCCTCAATAGTGCTCCGCAATATTTGCCTGCAAAATAAAAACTCTGCATTTTAAATGGCAACTTCAGCACTTAT
The DNA here is from genome assembly GCF_017639515.1 of Carcharodon carcharias. Taxonomy (NCBI): domain Eukaryota; kingdom Metazoa; phylum Chordata; class Chondrichthyes; order Lamniformes; family Lamnidae; genus Carcharodon; species Carcharodon carcharias. The sequence continues at coordinate 140,315,691 of NC_054480.1, forward strand.
AAGTATGTGTGGCAGTTTTAGGAGTCCCGCCTTTGAATCAATGAACTCCCTCTGACTGGTGAATTCCTGCTGCTGCAACCACAGAGTTGAGTCAGTTCCTATGTAGCTGTTCTTCACATGATGGGGTTTGTTTGCCCTTTGGAATGCTGATGCCTCAAATTATTTATGGTGCTGGATCTCTGCACAGGAAAAACAACTGATTTCTCACCAAATATGGTGTCACAGGTAATGTGCTATATCTTGGTATGGGACCTGACCATCTTTCCCTTCCCATTCTCAAGCTTAGAATCTATGTTAGCGGAAGCTCTTTAAACCCAGACACAAAAGGGAACAAGGCAACACGGAGTGAATCAATTGTAATGCCAGCGGAGTTTACACCTAACCTGCAGCCTCCAGTTCCCAAATAGAAATTGGGACCACTTTTGCAGCAAACAATTACATATGAAGGGCCTTAAGATGTTTGACTTGGTGGCATTGCTGAAAATCTTACCCTGGCCAGTCCAATTTTGAAATAATCTAAAACATACAACCTACTTCACACTACTATTAATCAAACTGCTGTCAATTTGCACTAAGTTTTAATGCTTCAATCAGAAGAATGCTTGCTATTTTTTCATAGAGCTTCCTGTCAATGTCATACAGAAGGAAAGCAATGATTATTTACTCAAGATTAGAAGCAGGGCCATTAGTGAATGCCTTATTTCAATAAAATTGCACAGGTTTTGACATTCATCCAGTGACTTAGTGAATAGCCGCACTGCTGAAATTATTGGTGATCCACTAAGAGCCAGAAAGGTCCCGGATCCAGTCGCTGGTCTGCGCTGGGTAACCTGTTTTCAACTTGAATAGCTCTGAGACTGACTTTAGCAGCCTGGCCTGGGAAAGGGGTGGGAATTCAGTGTGGATGTCAGGCTGAACTGTGATGCTCTCCGTTGTCAAATCGTCTACTCACTCTGTGTGCTTGTACATCAGGGGAAAAGAGAATCAGCCCAGGCTGTGACGTCATTCATTTTCAAAGAATAGCGATACTCACTGCCCATTCTCACAGGCGAAACAAAGCCCTGCTTGGATGTGGAATCGAATAGATTCCAACACCCACAGAACCGTGCCTTCAGCTTCTTCTGAATCTGAGTGAAGGAAAGTGGGGGGGGGGGGGGGGGGGGGGGGGGGGTGGGGGGGGAAGCTTCAAAATACACAAAATAAAACTCTCTCAATGAGAGTAAAACTGTTGTTGTGGTTATTGGATACACTTACAGGAATGAATGAGCTACCACGTCATGTGCTGAATTTTGGATGAACTGTCTCTGGCCTTTTAAAATTAGAACCAGATCCCAACAATCAACACTGCCATTGGCCCACACCAAAATTTTTCATTAGTACAAGTTATGATTTCATGTGGAACGAAATTCATGTTCACGCTGTCCAAATTGAAATCAGTTTAGACTTGTCCTGACGCATCCTTGGGAAAGCTTCCATTAGATATAAGAACAGCTGTTTGCTTTAAATATTTAGGGTTTATTCATTGCATTTTATTTTTCTTCACACACCGCCCACACCCTCCACCACCTCCCCCACCCCCCCAGCCCCCCACCCCCACCACCCCGTAACTGCATCCCCAGGGCTTGTTGATATTTCTATCTTTCCTGCAATAAGATCTGAGTAGATGTATGTAATTCACTCTAACAGTGACACAGCCTTGTCCGGTCTAACATGTGGAGATGTAAAATGAAATAATACTGTTGACATTTACACACAGCCCTCTCTGGTGCACTAGTCAGACTGCACAGCAGGCTGGCTCGAAGGGCAACTTAATTGCTTTGGTATGAAAGAACAAAACTCCAGAAAGCATCTGATATTCTGGTCCTGAGTGGGTTGGAAATATGGATGGTGGAGGTAGATGCTGTCAGGCAGGAAAGGTCTGATGTATTCATATATTCTCAAACGAGGCCAGGCAATCTGTTTCAAGAGCTTTGGGTAGCTCAGGCCTAAAATAGGTTGCCAAGGTAACCCAAATATCAGGCCTTTGTTGAAGCCACCCACTGTTTAAGCACACTCTTTATGTGTAATTTTTCTCTCAATGTTCCACATAAGAGCTGATTCATGTAGTAAAACAGAGAGAATGTTTTTGGCTGATAGATTTTTATCAAATGATTCTAACCCCTGTGAATGTCATTGGAAATATATATATTCTTTTCATTCACCAAATGTGCAGAGTTGTGTTTGTCAGCTGTGCTGTTTCAAATCTTGGTACACACCCTTGTCTCCATATAAATAAATGACTTCATTCCTTCTTAACTAGGTGACACATCCATATTTAACCAACTACCTATATAGGGAAGGTCTTAAAGGTGTTGAGAATTCTCAGTTTTTATTTCTCTGCTTGGCGAATAAGTACACTGCCTGGCATAGTGTTCAGCCACACCGAGCAGGAAAGTTCCCAGGTTCAATGCCCAGGATATGTTGAATTAACTACTTCAGGGGTACATATGAACATACAAAAATGGAGCAGGAGTAGGCCATTCGGCCCCTCAAGCCTGCTCCGCCATTTGATAAAATCATGGCTGTTCTGACTGTAGCCTCAACTCTACTTTCCTGTCAACTCCCCTTTGACTCCACTGTCAATCAAGAATCAATCTAACTCAGCCTTAAGAATATTCAATCACTCTGTCTCCACTGTCCTCTGGGAAAAGAAACTCCACAGATCAACAGCCCTCTGAGAGAAAAAAATTTCTCCTCAGCTCCATCTTAAATGGGAGACCTCTTACTTTTCAGCTGCTTGTTATGACCTGGCAGGTGATGTGTGCCAAGCAGACCAAGTCCACAAGGGAAACTTGGCCACGCTATCGCAACGGTTTTGCCATATGTATTTATTATGAGAAGATTTGTGCACTGAATTCAGAAGTAATGACTCCACTAACACCTTTTGAGATTTTTAAAACCAAATTAAAACATTTATTAATAATGGAAAAGATTTCAAGCGCATACATAAGATTACAGTTAATTAATACTATCCCAAAATTCCTAATTAACCTGACTCCCAACCACACTCTCACTTTAAGGCAACAGTCCAAGATAGATTTTAAATTTAAATAGCAAGCCAGCAAATTTACCACAACACCCACTCAACAGTGGAATTCTAAAGGCTTTCCTCCACCTTTGGTTACTGGACACAGCAGACTTCTGCTAAAGTGGCTGGAGGCTTCCCCAAGAATTTTTATATGATCCTTTTAGGCCTTACATGGTCTCCCAACATAGTCTTTCATTTTTTTAATATATGTTTCTCTCTCCTTAATCTGTAAGTTCCATTGTTCTATATGTCTTTGGAAATTTACTCTTCCTATAATATAAAAATCTTCCATGTTGCCAATATGGTCAGTACCTTTGGGAAAAATAAACACACTGCTTGGCCTTGCTTTTCTTATTTGTAAACTTCCTATCGTCCCTTTGAAACCTAAACAATGCCTTTCACTATCTAGAAATGCAAATTTCCTTCACATCCTACATGCTAAGCCCTCATCCATATTTACTCATTAGCATTTCAAATGCCTTTTGCTCCTAACTTCTTTTGATAATTTCAAGCTTTCAGCCTGTCTCTCTCTAATTCAACTAAATCAGCTACACAGACAACCATCCACACTCACCCAATAAATCTACTTCACAATAAACCACAATAATATAATGAAAAAAGTTTCATGACACCTCCATCCTTATGGAAAAATTAACCGTCATAATTTTACAAGATGGCTACATTTTCTCAACCCACCTTACATTACTGGCTAAATGTATCGATATACACAAGCTATTATAAAACCAGGTGCATGCATTAACATAAATATATATACAAATCCTTTGTATCAACAGAGGTCATTTCAATCCAGTGTCCAGGCTTTAAAGGTCCAATTTTCTTTGAGATTTAAACACTCAGCAATGCATCTGCAATTAGATTTTCTCATCCAGCTACATGTATAAATCTATAAATTAAATGATTGCAGTAACCATTTGAACATCTGAACAGTTTTGCACTTCAGTCTCAAGATTTGTCCAGAAATTTTAAAGGACTGTGGTCTGTATGAACAATTGGTTAAGACGAATCGCTTACAGCATAGACTCCAAATGCTGCAGCACTAATACCAGACCCAGAGTCCTCTTTTCGATGTTTGAATATTTTCTCTGATGTACATTCAGCTTTCTTGAAAAATACCCTATAGGTTCTCGATTCCATTTTATCTTCTTGTAACAATAAAGCACCAATACCTAGATCACTTGGCTCAACTGCCAACTGAAGCTGCTTGGCATAATTAAGTGCTGCCAAAACTGGTATTGTAGTCAATACAGATTTTGAACTGTCAAATGCATCCTGACACTTCCCTGTCCATTGAAGCTTCTTGTTCTTTTTTAATAGTTCAGTCAAAGGAGCAACCACACTGCTAAAATTCAGTACAAACTTTCCATAAAATCCACTCATGCCCAGAAACTTCACAACTTCCTGTTTTGTTGTAGGAATGGGGAAATTCACGATGGCTTTTACTTTCACATCTCTCAAGGCCACTTTACCCGTGTCCAATGGTATGACCTGGATATGTAACTTGCACTTTTGCAAACTCACTCTTAGCCAAGTTCACCGACAAATGAGCTTCTTGCAATGGAACAGTTTGATCCAACATCCAGATGTTGTAAATGTTCCTCCCACGTTTAACTGAAAACTATCAAGTCATCAATATAACCATCACAATTGCTAAGCCCTGCAATTACTTTCTCAGTCTTTGAAACATTGCTGGTGCATTTTTTTAATAACAAATGGCATAACTTTAAACAAATATAGTCCATCTGGTGTCACAAAAGCTGATATATCCTTTGTTCTCTCTGATAACGGTACTTGCTAATATCCTCTCGGCAAGTTAATCCTTGTGGTAAGCTTTCATTGTCCCACTTTCTCAATGCAATCTTCCAACCGTGATATAGGGTATGAATCCGCTTTCTTGGCTGCATTCACTTTTCAAAACCATCTGGTTCCGATACCATCACAGTAGGTGGACTCCAACTACTGCAACTGAACTCAATGATGTCATTTTGAAGCATGGATTCAATTTCTTTCTGTACTTGTGATAATTTTGCTGGACTTGATTGATAAGGATGTTGCCTTATCGAAACTGAACCACCCACATTTACATCATGGGCTGAATTTTCCCTTTGATGTGGGGCTGGTGGGCAAGCCCCACATGTCCGCGGGTACAATGACACGTGGTAATGTCAGGCGAGCATCCCGACATCACCGTGCACCATCGCGACATTTCACTGGGCGGGTGCACGATGATGTCCGTTGTGCACCTGCCATTAATTAATGGGCCAGTTAAGGCCCTTGAGGCGCGATCGATGCCGATTTTTCGGCACCCGTGCGATCTTCGGCTTGGCGCGTGGGCACAACGGGCTGGTGGGTAGGACACATTTGTATTAACCTCATCCACAGGTGGGATAAGAGGGCTCAGTGGGGTCGTGCAAAATCAATCGCAGCATTTATTCCCAAAAGTCTTTGAAACTTGCCTGTGTGATCTGCAGTACTTCAAAACACACCCCAGCTGCTTTTCCTGGACTCTTAACCTTCAGGTCAGCACTCGGCAGTGAGGAATCTTTTCTTGGCCTGCAGATTTCAGGAAGCCCTCCCTTAGCCTGGGAATGGGAGCTGAACTGTCCACTGGAGGCAGCTCCTCTGAGGAGGAAGGGAGGGCTGGAAGGAGGAGGAGGCCAGGAGTCCACCTTCAGCCTCCAGGGGAGCCACCTTTGGGAGGACAGGATGAGCAGGCACAGGGAAATGCTGAGGGGGTAGATGATGACCCGGGCATACTCCAGGGAGGCAGGGACACCTGGGAGGCTTTAATCCAATGAACCTTCAGCTAGCACAACACAGTTGGACCACCAGGACAAGCCTGGGCTGTCGGCTCCATACTCGATACCGAAGGGCAAAATCTGCCAGGTTAGGAACAGAAACTTAAGGGCCTTGTTAATAAAGCTGAATGTCCAACAAAGCACTCATTACAGTTTTGGAAACCACACACATGCAGAAGAAAAGAGGCACCCTCAGCCATGGTGACATCTCTGAATTTATTCTGTCAAGCAAACCAACTTATTCCAAAAAAAAAATGAATAGTGATCCCAAGCAAAACAAATCATAAAGACCTCATCTCGGGCCAACACAAAAGCACCAGTGAGAAACCCGTGGAGTGCCTAATGTGCCTTACGTTTACGTTTCCGGGTGCTACGTCTTGGTGCTGACCCCTTGCTGGGAGTGGTATCTGAGCCAGCCTGCTGACTCTGCTGTCCTGTTGGCCTCGATGACCTTGGCAGTTGTCTTCTGGCCCATGGAGCCTGTGCTGGCCCTGCCTGGGAGGGAGCTGCCAGTTCCACAGCTGGCATCTCCCCAGTCATCGCAGCCTCACCAGATGGTGTGGTCACTGGGAGAGAGGTAGAGGAGCGCATCATCCTCATCCTCATCCAGAGTGCCCTGAGAGGAGCCCACAGAGATGCCAGGCAGCTGCTGTGTCGACATGAGGTCACTTCGGACCTCCCGGCTCACCGTGGATGGATGGGCAACGAGCTGGGAAACTTTAGGCCCGCCCCATCTCCCACACTGGCACTGACCAGCTGAGGTCAATGTCGATGTGAGGTACTTGCTGGTCAGAGTGCATCCCCAGGAAGCCCTGATGGGTCTCCTGGAGGAGCCTCTCCATGAGAGTCGCCACTCTCTCCATGGAGGACGCATAGCGCTCGGACATGTGGCTCGTTGCTTCGGCGATCGTCCGTGTAGACTCCTCCACCTTGGAGACCAAGCCAAGCATAGCCTCATGTATCTCCCCCAGATGCTCCCACACACCCGGCCGCATTTCCTGCAGCTGCTGCATCGCGGACGACTCCAGAGACACACCATCAGCACCAACTGAGCATGTGCCTGGTCCCCTGCAGTCCTCCCACTGCTGGCACCATGGGCATTCTCTGTCTCTGCCAGCTCCTCCAGCGAGTGTGAAGTGCCCTCACCGCTGTGCCCCGGGACACTAGCCGATGTTCGAATTCCCACCGAGGTGCTAGTATTTGCGCTGGTGCCTGCCTGGCAGAGATGGTGTGACGCTGGTGAGACTTCAGGGCCCTCAGGTGTGAGAGGGGGTCTCTGCTGCTCCTCCTCCCGGCCCTGCTCTGATGATGCTGGAAGGAAGAACAAGGACAGTGGATCAGTTAACGTGGAGACAATGTCAAAGTGCATCCCTGTTCTGTGGATCATTATGCCCTCATCCTTCTATAACCAATGGTCAAGCCATGTTGCAGAATTAAATCAATTAACATTCAGCAGTGCCATGGCTGTTGGGAGAACAATGCTGACCTCACTGTTGGGCAAACAGTGTCACCCCAGCCTTGCCAACACCGGTGGACCTGGACACATGGCGCCTCTCCAGATCCAGGGCCTCCTGCTCGAAGCGGCTCAAAATGACAGTCTGTGCCTGACCACCTCCAGTCCTCACCCGCTCTGCTGCATTATGAACGTTCTTCTCCTGAAAATGAGAGACGAGCGTTGATTAGTGCAAATTGTACATGGACTCTGTTCGTGCACAGCCCACCCCGACCAGAGTGGGACATATCAGGGCTCCAGACCCTCTTCGTCCCGCTGCTGCTGATCACTCACACAAAGATGCTGGGCCTGTTCTCCACCCCCCACACCTCCTTGGCCACATGCTGCCTACATCACATTAGGCACCACATAGTATATCCTCCCATAGCAAGGAGGCGCAAGCACGTGGAGCGCAGAGCGCAGTAGATAGTCCGTTGCCACGCCACCTTGAAGCTCCCCTCCCAGCATTTCATCACCCTGACTTGGACATGTCCTGCAGTTCAAGCACTGCGCCCGGGTGCAGCTCCTCCAGGTTGCCCCCAAACCAGTCATGTGGGTCTCAGTGTAACACATGCTGTGGGGGAGAACTCATCTCTTCACCACCCTCTCAGACTGACCTCAGCATAGGGAGTATCTGTTGGCCCACCCAGCGAAGGACAAATGCCATCAATGATTGTTGGAGTCCCTACCTCAGACTTGCGGGGGGGGGGGGCTGGTGGGCAGCAGGGGAGGGGGGGGGTAAGATGACCTGCTGGGTTAAATGCCCAATGCCAACATAGTACTCACCCTGCTAGAGCGCAACAAGTCATTGAAGCGCTTGCGACACTGGACCCAGGTGCGCCCACCACATCGCGGGAGCTCACCACCTCCGCCACCTCCTCCCAGGCACGTTTCTTCATGTAGAGGGGCCTCCTCCTCCTGTTCTGGGGAACCAGCACCTCCCTCCGTGCTGCCACCTTCTCAGGGAGGGCATCAAGGCAGTCATCCGAAAAACGAGGGGCACATACACTGGCCCGCCCCACCGTACCCTCCAGCCTCGCCTGCTCTGCTGGCCTACCCTCCGGCCTGGCCTGCTCACCAGAAGAGCCCTTCCACTTGCCATTGTGAGCTGCCTTGCAAAGGCTACCAGCGCTTCTGATAAACAGGCGGCCGGGTCGCCATTGGACCAGGCGGACAATGCACTCCCACCGCCGCCCGCCCACTCCCACTATCCTCAGGCCTTAATTGGCCCCCCCCTGTGTAAAATGGCAGAGCGGACTCGTTCGCAGGCAGCGATCGGGTCTGCGCCCACCCACGCCCACTCCTGCTCCCATTCCGCTGCCCCCCCCCCCCCCACACCAAACAGAAAATTCAGCTCCATGTGTAGCTAAATTTGTCCTCTCCAGCTAGTTCCCACAAATAGCTTTGTGTGACTGCAATAGCTTCTCCAAATTACTTTGACCCTTGTCTGGGAGGTAACTCAATATTACATTTAAAATTTTAAGTACCCCTTCATTATCCAATTTGATTAAAGGAAAATCAGTTTCAGAATCCTTCATTTCTATCTCTTTCTCCTTATCTACCACCACTAATACCTCCTTCTGGTCATCTTCCCTGTCAAAGTACATTTTAAGCATATTCACATGACACACACTCTTGCTTCTTTCTTCCATCTAAATAATTTACTTCACTCAGTTTATTTTCAGTCCTGTAAGGTCCACTAAACCTTGCCTTTAATGGTTCACCCAGTACTGGTAATAACACTAACATTTCCCCCAGCAACAAAACCATGAGCTGCGGCTCTCTTTATCTGCCTTCGGCTGCTGTGATATCTTTAAATGTTCCTTAGCTAACTCACATGCTCTGTTCAATCTTTCTCTGAAGTTTGTCACACAATCCAGGAGAGTAGTTTCTGAATTTTGACCCACTAACTTGTCTTGAAGTAAAGTCCCCTTACCTCATGACCACAGGCTAATTCAAAAGGACTAAATCCTGTCGATTCACTGGGATCATCCCTAATAGCAAATAACAAGAACGGAATTCCCCTTATCCCATTGCTGTGGATAGTCTTGACTCTAAGCTCTTATCATGACTTTTAAAGTTCGATGCTATCTTTCCAAAGCACCTTGTGATTCAGGATGATAGATTAATGACTTAACCTGTTTTATCCCCCAAGCTGTTCATTGCTTCCTTAAACAGCTGTGATATGAAATTTGAACCATGATCCGATTGTATTTCTTTTGGCGAAATATATCTGGTAAAGAGTGTAGTCAACACTTCCAAAATTCTCTTTGCTGAATTATTTTGCAAAGGCATCACATCTGAAAACCTTGTAGGCACATCCATTATTGTCAGCAAGTACTGATTTCCACTTTTAGTCTTAGGCCTACACAATCAATCAGGACCCGAGTAAAAGGTTTCTCAAATGCTTGAATCAGGATTAAAGGTGCCGATTTAATCACTGCTTGAGGTTTTCCTGTCATCTGACACGTGTGACATGTTCTACAGAATTTGACTACGTTTTTATGCAGTCCAGGCCAATAGAAAGGTTTTTATATTTTTGCCTGCGTCTTTCTGATTCCTAAATATCCCCCTTTGGAATTTCACGAGCCACTCTCAATATCTTATTTCTGTAACCAGATTGTTTTAACTAACTGATGCACTACTATCTATTTTTCATCTCCTGAAACAATAGATGGCCTCCACTTGCTCACTAATACATTACCTTTAAAGTAAATACATTCTGGAATACATTCTGCCTGTGTTTCTGAGTAAGTTTTCTGACATAACTGCTTTATTCATGGATCTTTCTGCTGTAGCTCTACCAATTTAACTGAACCAAACACTTCAGCTTCATCCTCCTCCATTCTCTCTCCCAGGAACTATCTTATCAAAGATAATATCGGCTAATTGAACTTCAACACCTTTTCCCTGGCTTTTAAATGCCTCCCTTCCTGTTTAACCTGTAAATCTGTGATCCCATTACTACACAATCTGGGAGCAATCCAGATACCCTTTCTGCAACATCTCTATTGAATGGACCTCCACAGGCTGTTCAACTACAGTAGGCAACACCAACATGTGTGACCCAGCTATATCATTACCTAAAATAAATTGAACCCCTGCAATTGGCAATTTTCCCACTACTCCAACAATCACCTCACCTGTTTTCCAGTTACTCTTTAAACTCACCTTCCACAGTGGAATAGGTTTAGCATCTCCATGAATCCCACTCAGTATCACTTTTCCTGCAACACTCCCTCTGAACAACACAATCCCATAACATTAAGGATCCCATAACATTAAGGATTGACTAGCCCCTGTGTCTCTTAAAATCTTGATATCTTTGCCTGCTCCATCTTGTGTACATGGAACAACCTTCCCTTCACACACAAAATCTTTAAACATTCCTGTAACCTGCTCTTCAGAACTCCCTTGGGTAAATTGTGAACACATTCCCATTTCTTTTCTTATCACTGATTAATCCTGCTTTACCTGTACATAAATCACTGTTTTTTCCTGTGCCTGGATCTCAGAACCCACAGTGCTCTTATTTCCAGAACTTTTCTGTATTCCACCTACTGCAGCAGATATTCCCTGTAACCTCCAACACATTGACTTCATGTGCCTCATCTTATTACAATGAAAACACCTCAGTTTTCGAGTGTCACTTCTACCTTCAGCACCTTCCTTTTTAGTCTGAGAAAAAACACCCTGAGAATTTCCAACTACTCCTTCTCTTCCCTGACTACTCACCTTCCTTTGCCGCTCTGCTGGAGGAGGCGGCTGCCAGGAGGGACACCCTCATCCCCAGATATTGGAGGAGGAGGCGGCATCGCGCCTCACAAAGAGGGCATGGGAGGAGCTGGCAGCGCTGGTGAGCAGCCATGACATGGTGCGGCGCACATGGGTGCAGTGCCGGAAGCGTTTCAATGACCTGCTGTGCTCAGGAAGGGTGAGTACCGTGCTGGCATGGGTCGGTGTGCAGAAGTGCTAAAGTGTGGCTGTTCACCCCACCCCCCACCATCCTCTAGCGTCAGGGGTGACCCTTCAGGGTCCACAAAACAATTGTGTGCTGGCGAACCTAAAAGGGAGAACAAGGACATGTCATTAGTTTAAGTCATCACACTGTCACTGTGCATGCCAGGCACCCTGGTGAGACAATGGAGATCTGCATCATGGTGCCATCGTCTTTCAATGATCAAGGACTGCAGCGACTCACGAAGGCCCCATGAACCTCAAGGGTGTTAGAGTCTGAGTGCCAATTGTCAGAGACGCCGGAGCTGGCCCAGGGGGTGAGCCCTGGCTGCTTGGACTGAGTTCCTTGCAGCTCGAGGGCCACGACTGGGATGTGCCCTGTGAGGTGGTCCTCAGCTGGGGTTGGCCAGGCTGCAATGGAGCTGCAGGTAGAGAGCGGACTAATCAAAGCTCCTCTGTCCTTTCCGGAGAAGATGAGCCATAACCAAGCAGAGGGGGCACGTACAGATAGATGTCCGCACAACCTCCTGTGGCTCAGCAGGTTCAAGCAGGGCACCTTCGAGCTTGAGAGCCGGCATGATCCCCGTACAAGCAGGCGTGGAGACGGGGGTTCCAGACCAAAGTAAGAGCACAGTGCACAGAGCTGAGAGTTTCAGATTGTGAAACTATTCTCTTCAGCCTCAAACCTGGAGTCCCCATTTTTTTCAATTCATTCACAGGATGTGGGCTTCACTGGCTGGGTTAGCATTTATTGCACATCCCCAGTTGCCCTTGAGAAGGAGATGGTGAGCTGCCTTCGTGCGTCGCTGCAGTCCTTGATCATTGAAAGACGATGGCACCATGATGCAGATCTCCATTGTCTCACCAGGGTGCCTGGCATGCACAGTGACAGTGTGGTGACTTTAACTAATGACATGTCCTTGTTCTCCCTTTTAGGGTCTCTGTGGACCCCAAAGGGTCACTCCTGGTGCTGGAGGACCACTGGGCTTCACTTGCATCTGCATCACATCCGCTCTCTGAAGCAGGCACCAGTGCAGATACCAGCACCTCGGTGGGCATTAGATTGGTGGCTGGAATGCTGGTGCACATTGGCTGAGGGCACTTCGCACTCACTTGAGGTGCAGGCGGAGACAGAGAGTGTCCAGGGAACCGGCAGTCTGAGGACCGCTGGAGGCCAGGACGATGCTCAGTCGAAGGCAGATGATGAGCCTCTGGAGTCGTCCACTAGGCGGCAGATGCTGGAAGTCCATGAGATGTGCGGGAGGATCTGGCAGAGATCCAAAAGGGTCTGCGTGCCATGGTCTCTGTTATGGAGGAGTCCCTGCGGAGCGTGAGCACTGCATTGATCCTCATGGCCGAGTGCTCTGCCTCCTCCATTGAGAAAGTGGCGACTCTCATGAAGGGGCAGCTCCAGGGTCAGAATGAGGGGTTCCTGGGGTTGCGCTCGGACCTGAGTGCCCTCACACAGGCACTGACCGCAGGTGATCAGTGCCAGTATGGATGATGGTTGAGGCACCCAGTACCCCAGCTAGATGCCCATCCATCAAAGGTGAGCAGGGAGGTCTAGAGCGACCTCATATTGGCGCATAAGCTGCCATTTGGAAAAAGACCCATTTATTCCTACTCTTTGTTTCCTGTCTGCCAATTCCGAGTGTGTTAAATAAACATGGAATGACCAGTCAGGAATAGAAAAGAATCCTTACAAATCCTTCGATGACTTTTCCAAACACACTGTGTTTGCCATCGAGCCAGCTGGTTTTGGCGGTGGTGATAAAGAATTGGGATCCATTGGTGTCTTTGCCGGTGTTAGCCATACTGACCCACCCCGAGCCATCGTGCTTCAGCTTGAAGTTTTCATCAGGGAAACGGTCACCACAGATACTCTTCCCACCGACATCTGATGAGGCTGTGGTGACTGGGGAGATGCCGGCTATGGCACTGGCCACTCCCTCCCAGGCAAAGCCAGCAAAGGCTCCACAGGCTAGAGGATGACTGCCAAGATCATCAAGGCCAACAAGACAGTGGGGTCAGCAGGTTGTCTCCAATGCTGGTGCTAGCGAGAAGGGGCCTCCAAGACGTAGCACTCAGAAACATAAGTTAAAGGCACCATGAGCACAAGGGACAGTTCACAGGTGATTATCTGTTCATTTATGTTTAATTTATCTTTACTGGTCTGGGAATGAAGACCAGAGAAAGTTATGTAAATTGTTTTGGATTGTCAACATGAGAACAATTTTGTTTTTGTTGTAAAGACCTGAGTCTGCTTCACCTTTTTACTTTTTTGGTGTGGGTTATCCCAGTGTGTAATACTGGACGTGAGTGGCTCTGAACTTAATTGCTCAGGTACTGACTGTTCTTTGGGTTCAAATGAAAGGGTCATTTCAGAAATCTGGGATGGAGGCGGCAGCCCTGGCATGAGGTGGAAGCTAATCTTGGTAGCCCAGCAGAAGGAGTGTTGGATCAAGGCGTCCCTGGTGTCCCTGCCTCCCTGGAGGTTATCAAGGTCTGCCTCCATCCCCTTAGCATTCTCCTCACCATGATCCCGTTTGGACTCACTACTGAACTCATCACCAATGGCCTCTTCCTCCAATGGGTCCCCCCTTGTCAGTGCCGGATTGTGGAGAGCACAGCATGCAACCACTATCAGCGACACCCGCTCTCAGGGTATTGTAGTGCACCCCCTGAACAGTCCAGACATCGAAAGCAAACCTTCAGAAGCCCTATAGTCCTCTCTATCACTGCCCTTGCGGAGACATGATTCGTATTGTAACGCTTCTCTGCCTCTGTTCTTGGGTGCCAGACAGGCATCCTGAGCCACCTCTTCAACAGATAGCCCTTGTCACCCAGCAGCCATCCATCCAGCCGGGCTGGAGCACTGAAGAGCCCTGGCACCTGGGAGTGTCTCAGGATATAAGCATCATGGGAGCTGCCTGGGTACCGTGCACAGACTTGCAGAATCAGCATCCTGTGGTCACACACTATCTACACTTTCATGGAGTGGAAGCCCTTCCTGTTGTTGAAGGCACTCGGCTGATCCATTGACGCCTTGATGGCCACATGTGTCCAGTCGATTGCACCCTGGACACGGGGGAACCCAGCAATCGCTGCAAAGCCTCTGGCTCGCTCAGCCTGGCTGGCCTCATCCATACGGTAAAGAATAAAGGTCAGTACCTGCCTGAACAGAGCTTCTGTCACCAGCTTGACACAATTGTGGACAACTGATTGCGAAACTCCACACAGATCCCCCACTGAGCCCTGGAAGGAGCCAGAGGCATAGGAGTTGAGGACCACTGTGACATACAGAGCCACTGGCATGGGGTGTCCACCCACAAAGTTGGAGATGATCTCAGGCCCAATCATCTTGCAAATGGCAGTCCCCTGCTCCCTTGAGAGCCGGAGCCTCCTTCGGCATTGCACCTCAGACATACTTAGGTAGCTGCATCGCCGCCTGTAAACCCTGGCAGCAGGATAGCGGTTCTGAGGCCCCTTCCACCTTGGCCTTCCTGCTGGCCCTGCACCCCTTGTGCCTGCGTCTCTCCTCCCACAGGTCCCTCTCCTGGATGCTGCATTGGGACACCTCTCCCTCCTGCCCCTCTCTTCCTCCTTAGAGGAGGTGTCTCCAGCGGAGACCGCAATCCCCATTACCAGGGTAAGGGAAGACTGTCTGAAACCTGGAAGTGTCCACATGGTCTGAATCCTCCAGGGGCCTCGGACTCACCAAGGCGTCCTGAAATGAAGCCTGGAACTGCTAACAATGAAGCCCCGAACAGAGATGAAGCTGCCAAGTTCCCAGAAGTCACCAGCAGCAAACTATGTGCCAAACTCCTCACTACTGTCACTGGCTATGCTGCTCCCCACCCCCCTTTTTTCTTGCCCATGAATGAGGTTTTTGAAATTGTTGGCTGGCCGTCTTCCGGTTTTGCTCGTGCGATGAGTGCGAAATCACACAGGAAATGAAAAATCACCACCAGTTGACTTTTTAATGGCCTTAAGTGGCCTCTTAATTAATGGCCGGTGTACCTCCGGCACCTGCTGGTGCCCGCCAACCGAAATATCGTGCGATGACATCGGGACACTCATCCGACGTCACCTCATGCTATTTAACGCCCAATCAGGTCGGGAGTGGCCCCACCCACGGGACGTAGAACTCTACCCATAATTATCAGCTATCTCTGCTGTTTGCCCAGCTGTTTTACCCTCTGTTCTTCCCCATGAGTTCTCACTACCGAAAGAATTGAATCTTTAAATTCTTCCAAAAGAATTACCTCTCTAAGGGCTGCACATGTTGTCTGTACCTTTAATGCCCATATCCACCGGTCAAAATTACTTTGTTTTATTCTCTCAAACTCAGTATAAGTTTGGCCAGGCTGTTTTCTTGTATTCCTAAATTTCTGCCTGTGTGCCTCAGGAGCCAACTCATATGCACTCAAAATAGTCTTTTTTACTGCATCATAATCCAGCGATACTTCTTCGGACAGTGAGGCATAAACCTCATGAGCTCCACCTACCAACCTAGTCTGTAAAAACAATGTCCAGATCTCTTGTGGCCATTTCATCTGCTTAGCTATCTTCTCAAGTGAAATGAAGAACACCTCTATCTCCCTTTCCTCCATCTTCAGAAGGGCCCACACAAATTTAAGCATCTTCCCACTGCGATTTAGATTGGAAGTGATCATTTTATCCTTAGAACCTCGCTCGGCCTCTGAGGTCTTTTTTTTTTAACTTCTTGATTTTTAAGATAATATTTTCTCTCCCTCTCCTTCTCTCTTTCCTCCCTTGTTAATTTTTCCAGCGCCAATTCCCTTTCCTGTTTTATTTCTCTCTCCTGCCTTTCTGCTTGCTCCCTTTGAAATGCTCTTTCTCTTTCCTTTCCCTCTGCCTCTAATTCCAGTTTATTTTCATTTCCATAGCTTGTTCATGGTCAAGCTTCCTCACATGCAACAGAAGCCTCACTAACTCCAGCTGTTCCTTACTTGTTTCAGGTATCTGTTCCGATTTCAAATGCTGTGCTATCACTTCAATTACGTCTGCTTCCTTTTTCCTTACAGTTGAGCTCAACCACAACTTATCCACAAGTTCTGTTATCTTACCCTTAGATACTTTTTGTAAACCAATCAGAGTTATACTTTCTATTCCCATTAAAGTCTTAGCTATGGATAAAGCCATTTTTTGCAGTCTCACACCAACTCCTGAGTTCAATGCGTTTCTTGTACTCGTAGCCTTAAGATTCACCAACTCCAAGCCAATTAAGGAATTTCAAATATCCTGCAAAGAGCCTCCAGTTTTGTTACAATCTGGCAGGTGATGTGTGCCAGGGTAACCAAATTTACAGAGAAACTTGGCCATACTATCACAATGGTTTTGCAATTTGCATTTATTATGAGAAGATTTGTACACTGAATTCAGAAATAATGAGTCCACTAACACCTTTTGAGATTATTAAAACTAAATTAAAATATTTATTAACAAAAGAAAAGATTTCAAGCACATACATAAGTTTAGAGTTACTTAATACTATAACAAATCCCAAAATTCCAAATTAACCTGTCTCCCAACTACACACTCCCTTTAAGGCAACAGCTCAAAATCGATTTTAAGTTTAAATAGCAAGCCTGCAAGTTTACCACAGCACCCACTCGACAGTGGAATTCCAAAGGCTTTCCTCCATCTTTGGTTACTAGACACAGCAGACTTCTGCTAAAGTGACTGGAGGCTTCCCTAAGGCTGTTTTACATGGTTCTTTTAGATCTTACATGCCACCCAACATAGCTTTCAATCTCTTTATATATGTTTCTCTCTCTCTTTAATCTGTAAATTCCATTGTTCTATGGAATTTCTTTGGAAATTTACTTTCCCCATAATATAAAAACCTATTAGGTTGCCAATATGGTCAGGACCTTTGAGAAATATAAAGACATTGCTTGGCCTTGCTTATCTTGTTAGTTATAAACATTCTAACATCCCTTTGAAACTCAGACAACCCCTCACTTATCTAAAAGTGCAAATTTCCTTCACAGCCTACATGCTCAGCCTTCATCCATTTACGCATTAGCATTTCAAATACCTTTCACCCCTAACTTCTTTTGTTAATTTCAAGCTTGCATCTGACTCCATGTCAGCTACACAGACTACCATCCAAACTCACCCAGAAACCTACCTTACAATAAAACACAAAAAAAATGAAAAAATATGTTAGTTTCATACCATTCTAACCCTAGTCTCTCCCACAAGGGGAAATATCCTCTTAGCATCCACCTCATCAAGCCCCTCAGGATCTTATGTGTTTCAATAAGATCACCTCTCATTCTTCTAAACTCCAGTGGATAGAGGCCCAACCTGTCCAACCTTTACTCATAAGATAACCTTTCATCTCAGGAATCAGTTGAGTGAACCTCCTCTGAATTGCTTCTAATGCTATTAAGTAAGGGGACCAGATGTGGTCTCACCACACCCTATACAATTGTAGCAAAACTTCCCTACTTTTATATTCATACCTCTTGCAATAAGTGACAACATTCCATGAAAATAAGTGACCAGCATTTTTCCTTTATTCTTTCATGGGCTATGAGTACCGTTAACAAGGCCAGAATTTGTTGTCCATTGCCATTGAGTGGCTTGCAGGCCTTGTCACAGGGCAGTTAGGGGTCAGCCACATTACAGTGGATCTGAGCCACATGAAGGCCAGACCGGATAAAGGATAGCAGAAGGACTTTAGTGAACCATGTGGGTTTTTAATGACAATCATTAGCTAGCTTCCAATTCCAGATTCGTTACTTGAATTCAAATTCCACCAGCTATGCTGGCAGGACTAGAACCTGTGTCCCCAGAGTATTAACCTGGGCTTATGAATTCTAGTCCACTGGCATTACCACTACATCTCTGTCTCCCCCAGTAGGGTGGGAAGGTAGTGTGGAAATAGGGGGTGCTACTATTAACCTCTGATTATAGGACCAAAGATGAGAGCTAAGAGCGAAATGTTGGTTCCCAATCGCGGTGCAGTGGCCTCTGCTGGAATCAAAACAGAGAATGGTGGAAACATGCAGCAGACATGACAAGATCTGAAGAGTAACAGGATAATTTAATATCTCAACTGTGGGCATTTTGTCAGGTGCATGTGTGGATTTGGGCTTGGCTATCATGGTCTCCAGAGTTGAATAGCCTCCAACTGAAACTCAAACATGGGCCTGAATTTTCAGCTTGGCTGGTGGATGCGATCAGCGGGTCTGGGAGAGGATGGGAAACAGACCGCTGACCGCGATCAGCGCCGACCCCTCCCCCACCCACCCACCCCCCCACCACTGCGATTTCACGTTGGCTGGCGAATTAACGACCAGCCAGCGTGAAGCGCATGTTGATACCATCAGCACAGGGTTAGGGGCGGGAGGAAGGCAAGCGCTGAAGTGAGCACGGGCGCCGGGGAGCGAGGAATGAAAGCTCCCTGAAGGCAGAGAGCTGCCTCAGGGAGCTGAAGAACTTAAACGCAAAAAAATAAAGATTTTAAAAACTGGGAAAAAAAATACCCATGCATCAGAATCAGTCACCGGAACATATGGGTGATGAAAATTCTGTGCAAACATTTTAATTTTTAAAATAATTAATATCGGAAACCTCATCCCGCCCTTGGATGAAGTTTCCTAAGAAATGCAAAGGCCGATTCACCCACCCACCAACGGTAACCTTGGACGGGCAGCGAAAAATCCCAGTTAATTGCATCATTAATGGGCTTAATGGCCCCCTTAATTGTCGACGGGTGCGATTCTGAGCTTAGCGCGCACTAGCCAACCGAAATATCGCGCGCTATTTTACACTCGAGCATGTCGTGTGCATGTCCGCGCAGCGAGAGATAAACTCTGCCCATGAAGTCACTTCAACAATGTATTAGAGGCCTAGCATGTACTGCCAGTGGGACTGAAGCTAAGTGACCTCAGGAAAAGAGGAAGAAAATTCAGGGGAGAAAAACCTAGCATTGCCATCTATTTGTATCACAGGTGTATTGTATGCTTATTTTAGTTTGTTTCCCTTCTCAACTTTAAAAAAAAAGTCTTTTATTTTGCCGTTGCATTGAACTGGAAGACGGAGAGTGCCTTGTACAGAGAGTGGAGTTGATTCATTACTTGAAACTAATACTAGGAGCAAATTTAACATGACAGGCAAGCGGTAATATTTTTACAGCAGATGCAATAGGCAACACTGTATTCTGGAGCCTGATCTGGGACAGCAGAGCTCCGTGGATGTTGTATACGCAGTTAATTAATTGGCAGAGCTCCAAGCACCAGCTCCTAGTTGTCAGTGAAAATTTTTTTAACTTTAAGCATCAACAAAATAGCCTCTTCAGAAATTGGAAATGTTGAAGTTGGCTGGTTCATGACATAGAGTCTTGAGGTGCACACAAAATACTAAACCAAGGCTGGCTTTAATTAAAAATAAAAAAAACTGCGGATGCTGGAAATCCAAAACGAAAACGGAATTACCTGGAAAAACTCAGCAGGTCCGGCAGCGTCGGCGGAGAAGGAAAGAGTTGACGTTTCGAGTCCTCGTGACCCTTCGACAGAACTAGGTGAATCCAAGGAAGGGGTGAAATATAAGCTGGTTTAAGGTGGGGGGTGGGTTTGGGTGGGGGGAGAGAAGTGGAGGGGGCTGGTGTGGTTGTAGGGACAAACAAACAAGCAGTGATACTGGCTGTAATTATACTGCTCATCCCACATTGCAATGCTTTATGATACAATGAATGTAGCATAGGTGCACCGTAAAAGTAACAGGAAAGAAGGATAGAGCTCCATTTGCATATACAAATAATGCATTTGCCAACATTTTCAGGCTATTTTTCTCTCAATCTAAAACAAAATATGAGAAATTTTCATCCTCATTCATAACTTATGATCCACTAATGCAATAATTAAGCAAACTAACAAAGCAGATTTTCAAAAAGACAATATGTGGTCCTGACTCCAACTTGATAAATTACCTCCACAATGATATGTAATATTCATTCAAATAGAAAATGATTCATAAGTTTCATTGTTTATAACCTAAAGCTATAAATCACAATTTTTCTCCAATATTTAATTAATCAATGAGGATTCATCATTAAAAGAAGAATATGATTAAGGCAAAATTACTCCTCTACAATCACTGGCCAGAATTTTATGCTCCCCGCATCGGCGGATTTTTTAGAGGGGGGTTGGGGCGTGTAGTCGAAGGGATGGGATACCCTCTGTGTTCCGCGCTGACCATACAGAGATTTTATGCTGGGGCAGGCTAGGCTTTGGACAAGAAGCCTGCCTTTGCTCCAACTGAGGCCCTTAAGTGGCCCATTATGGTCCCTTGAGGGCTGTTTCCCACCTAACCTTAATTATTAGGCTGGCAAGCCGATTAAACTTGCATGGGGGAAGGCTGAAAATTAACAAAGTTACGTCCCAGGCGTTAAGGTGGGGTGGGGCGCCTCCAACAGAAGTCCCCTTCTGAAGTCGGGCACTCCCCCTTCAGGTCCGGTGGCCCCCAGACATTCCTTTCCACCCCAGCCCCTCCCCCGAGACCCCGATCGCCCCTTTTGTGCCCTCCCAGGCCTTCCTCACCCTTCCTGCCCTGCACCCCTTGAACTTAACTGGGCCTCCGGTGCCCGGGCTTAATCTCGGGCATCCTCCTGTGTTTCTTCCCCTGTCCACTGCAGCGCTGTGGCTGCAGGAACTGGAGAGCTGCTGGCCAATCTGATCGGCCGGCAGCTGTCTGAGGCGGGACTTCCTGCCTGGTGAGAGGCTGAAGTCCCGCCTGCAGCCGCTTAATGCTCATTTGAGCGTGAACTGGCTGTGGGGCACTTGCAGGTGCGTGTTCATCGCCAACTCTTCAGATGGCAGGAAGTGAGGCCCGGCTCTCTGAAAAATTCAGGCCTCTGTGGTTTAAAAATGATAATAATAATGGACTCAGATGCCCTTAAAACAATCACTTTCTTTAGGAGAAAAGAAAGTGGGAAGTATTTCCAATCTGAAGTTAGGTAATCCTTTGTGAAACAAAAACAGAAACAGAAATACCTGGAAAAACTCAGCAGGTCTGGCAGCATCGGTGGAGGAGAGCACAGTTGACGTTTTGAGTCCTCATGACCCTTCAACAGAACTAAGCAAAAATAAGAAATTTCACCCCCTTCCTATTTTTACTTAGTTCTGTTGAAGGGTCATGAGGGCTCGAAACGTCAACTGTGCTCTCCTCCGCCGATGCTGCTAGACCTGCTGAGTATTTCCAGGTATTTCTGTTTCTGTTTTTGTTTTGGATTTCCAGCATCCGCAGTTTTTTGCTTTTCATCCTTTGTGAATGCTGTTCTATCATTGGCATTCTCATTGTAACCCATAATCAAGGCTCTCATACTTTTCTAAATTTTCATCACATTCCACTCTGCCATACTGTAATTTTTATATAAATTCTCTAACAAATTGTGTCTTAAATGGAGTACTGACATTTATTTTCCCAGTTAATCAGAGTGGAAAAAGTTGACAGGTTTTTAATCCGACTAAGATGCATTCTCAGGGCATCAATCACAGCCCCTTTGTGCAAGAGTGATAGTCATTTTTTTTAATATGTGTTACATGCATTTTTCATACAAAACATAAAAATGCTTGTCCCTTAGATGCAGGGCAATTTTTCATCTTTAAAAGCTAATTTTTAAATTATCTTGTTAAGAGTGTGGAAAACAGAACGGAATAATAAATACCCTCATTGTTATCTCAGATCGAGCCAGGTTGGGGAACCATCTGCTAAGAGAAGGAGCCAAAAGTTCTGTAATGACTGGTGATGCTTCAGAATGTTCTCATTCATTCAACTCATTGATTGACTTCAATGGAACAGATAATCAGGATGGTTGTTTAACGGGTGGCTGAGCCAATAGCGTAGCTTTTGCTAGTGTCTGAAGTCCAAATTACAACAGCAACAATTTGCATCTACAAAGCACCTCTAATGTAGTACAGGCATACACACTGTCTAAAAACCGGAGTTGTCCAAAGACCAGACATTTTTAGAACGCATCATTTATTTTTTTTAATTTTTACTCAATTAAAATTAACCTACCTGGGCAATTTGGCTTGCGCTGCTTGGCATCGGACTTGTTATCTGCTTCGCCGCTTTGCTCACTAGTCTATTCCCGCAATCCAAGAAACCCTTTATCCCACCCGACCAGGTTTGGCCCAATCCGCCCACTGCCCAAAGCAACTGATCCGAAGCTCCGGCAAAATCCAAAATCCAGCACAGCCTGGTCCTAAGGCTGTTAGTCTAGAGAGATTGCACTGTAAAAGATCCCAAGTTGCTTCATAGCAATGCCATCAGACCAAATTTGGCAAACTATTAGAGAAAGTTGTGAAGGAGAGTATCTATCTCCACTTGGAGAGGCAAGGTTTGATCAGGGATAGTCAGCATAGCTTTGTCAGAGGGAGGTCACGCCTAACAAATGTGATTGAATTTTTTGAGGAGGTGACCAGGTTTGTAGATGAGGGTAGTGCAGTTGATGTAGTTTATATGGATTTCAGCAAAGCCTTTGACAAAGTCCCACGTGGGAGACTTATAAAGAAGGCAAAGGCACATGGGATACAGGGTAATTTGATAAGGTGGATTCAAAATTGGCTTAGTTGTAGGAGGTAGAGAGTGATGACAGAAGGATGCTTTAGTGACTGGAAGCCAGTGTCCAGTGGTGTACCACAGGGATCTGTGCTGGGTCCCCTATTATTTGTCATTTATATAAATGGCATAGATGACTAGATGTAGGGGGTAGGATTAGTAAGTTTGTGGACGACACAAAGATTGGCCGGATGATTAACAGTGAGGTTCAGTGTCTTGGGCTACAGGAAGATATAGATGGGATGGTCAAATGGGCAGATGAGTGGCAGATGGAATTTAACCCTGAAAACTGTGAGGTGATACACTTTGGAAGGAGTAATTTGACAAAGAAGTATTCAATGAACGGCATGACACTAGGAAGTTCTGAGGAACAAAGGGACCTTGGCGTGTGTGTCCATAGATCTCTGAAGGCAGAGGGGCATGTTAGTGGGGTGCTGAAAAAGGCATATGGGACACTTGCCTTTATCAATCGAGGCACAGATTACAAAAGTAGGGAGGTCACGTTGGAGTTGTATAGAACCTTAGTGAGGCCACAGCTGCAGTACTGTGTGCAGTTCTGGTCGCCACATTATAGGAAGGATGTGATTGCGCTGGAGGGGGTGCAGAGGAGATTCAACTGGGATGAAACATTTAAGTTATGAAGAGAGGTTGGATAGACTTGGGTTGTTTTCGTTGGAGCAAAGAAGACTGAGGGGCGACCTGATCGAGGTGTACAAGATATTGAGGGGCATGGACAGGGCGGATAGGGAGCAGCTGTTTCCCTTAGTTGAAGGGTCAGTCATGAGAGTGCATCAGTTCAAGATGAGGGGTAGAAGGTTTAGGGGAGATGTGAGGAAAACCTTTTTTACCCAGAGGGTGGTGATGGTCTGGAATGCGCTGCCTGGGAGGGTGGAGGAGGCGGGTTGCCTCACATCCTTTAAAAAGTACCTGGATGAGTACTTGGCACATCATAACATTCAAGGCTATGGGCCAAGTGCTGGTAAATGGGATTAGGCAGGTAGGTCAAATGTTTCTCACGTGTTGGTGCTGAATTGATGGGCCGAAGGGCCTCTTCTGCACTGTGATTCTGTGATTCTGTGAAAGCCACATGAGGAGATATTAGGGTGGGTGAAAGTTGGCCAAAGAGGCAAGTTTCAAGGAGCACTTTAAAGGAGGAGAAAGAGGCAGAAACGTGAAGAAATTTACGGAAGGAGTTTTGGTCCTGGGCAGCTGAAGGCACGGCCCACAATGGTGGAGCGATAAAATCGTTGTTGCACAATGGGACAGAATTGGCGGAGGGCAGAGATCTCAGAGGATCATAGTGCTTGGAGGAGGCCAGAGAGATGGGGAGGGGTGAGACCATGGAGAGATTTGAACACAAAGATGAAAATATTAAAAGAAATGTTGCTGCGCTGAAGAGCCAGTTAGGCCCGGTATGATGGGTGAATGGGATTCGGTGCAAGTTAAGAAACAGGCGGTAGGTTTTTGGATGACCCACATTAACACTAAGTTTGAGCTGGATAAAATACTCAATAAATGAATTTATAGATGCTGCCTGACTTACTGAAGGTTGCTAGGATATACTGTCTCTCTTTTTTAGACTCCCAGCATCCGTTATATTTTATTGCTTAGTTACCAAGTACCCACTTTTTCATTCCACTCAGCAGCTGAAGAAATTATATTAATGAGTAATTAACGTCCTGAAATAAAATCTTGATTTTTACTGCAATAGACCTTCCGAGCGGCAAGACAGTTGGATTGCCACTGCACCTGAACACGTCCCCCAAAAACTCCATCGCACACCTCTTCCGGAACCTTTCAATCCCGACTTTAACAAAATGAGCAGCACAGCATCCATCTGGGAACGCCACTGGAGCGGAAAAGATTCGGAGAAAGACAGGACATGCCCCATTTTTACGGCACCAGCTGCTGTATTGTAAGTTTAAAAGTCCACTCTGAATGTTAGTGAATGGGTGAATGGGGAGGTGGGTGAATGTGTAAGGTGGATAGGGTTGGTGGGGAATAGATGAGTGGGTAGGTGGTAGGATGGGTGGTATGTAGGTGGGTAGGGCATATAGTTGGGTAGGTGGGTGGCAGGGGTGGTGCTTTTCAGGTCAGGAGCATAGACGTGTCAAGAGGAATAGCCTGCTCCAGGGGTTAGTCGGGTTGGGGCAGTGGTCGGAAGTTTCGTCAGGAGGGAGGAGTAGTCAGGTTGGGAGTGTGGTTGGGTTGGATGAGGAGGAATAGCTGAGTCAGGGGGTTGGTTGGGTCAGGTCTGGAGGGTGGTCGGAGGATAGTCAGGTTGTCAGGAGGAGTAGTCAGGTCTGAGAGGGTAGTTGGGTGATCAGGGGAGTAGTCGGTGGATCATGGGGAAATAGTCAGATCGGCGGGGGGGGGGGTGGGGGGTAGTGGTGTTGTCGGGGATGGTGATTGGGAGGGTCAGTTGTGAAGTTATCCATGTATTAGACTAGGTTCTAATCTGTCTAATATTTCCTGGGTAACTTTCCAGGTAAGTGCCGTGGAACTCACCAAAGTCTCTGACTCTAGCTCAGAGTTGGGGACATTCATCGAGGGTCCCGGGGAACAGAGCAATTGCTCATCAGAAGTTGAAACTTCCCAGGCATGCTGGTCCACATGTCAGGAATTCTGAGGTCTCGACATACATCTTCAGTCAAACATTTGGTTTACGACGATCTGGAGACTAGAAGATTTAGCCTAATATGTTTACTAATCCATCTTATTACAATGGGAATTGTTAGGTACTGTATTATCTGTAAATATCTGCAAAGAACTAACAACTAATTAGCCAGGACTAACTGTTATGTGTAAGTGTTCCAGAGGACCACAATTCGTGGCCACGCTAGAGAGTCACATGATATGTAACAGGATCGGTTCAAACCAGTTCTTCTACTGTACAAGACAGCATGACAAATATTAAGCATAAAAGCTCTCATCTTTCCAAGCTTAAAGTGCAATTTTTATCAACAACAGAGATCCAAAAGACAATGTCCTCAAATCACAAATGATTGGTTCAATGGTACTGCTACCCAACATCCATTGGTATTCAATAAAATTAGCAAAACCATACACACCCTCAAGGCCTTAATCTGACTGAAATTTGATTATTTAGTCACAGTGAAAAACTCCCAATTCTGGCATCTATGGATGCTCCCCAGTTACAGAAATTAAATCCTATCTGGTATATTTCATGAGTAATAATAGTAACATATCACATATATTTTCTCCACTTACATTCATTAAAAGTCTAATAGATGGGACCGTGTCATGGAAAAATAGCTAATTGGTTCAACCATGTCATGCAATATTAATACAAAAAATATATTATGCATGCAATATCAGTACAAAAATGTCTAATGGGTAAAGGCATGTTATATTAAATTCATTTTTAGAATGTGAACATCACTGGCATCATCTATTGTTAGGAACAAAGGAACAGGAGATTGTGACTGGCTAATGACCTAATTCCATATACTTACCTTTGCTCTATAACTCTTAAACACCAGTCTATCAACCTCAAGTACTTTTTAGCATCAATTGCTCAACCCTAGTTTGCCTTGAGCCTTTTTCATAAATTGCTGTGACTGATGTAGTGAATGGACTCCCACAGTGGAAGTGAAGAAACATCTATGTGTCCAAGTCAGGACAGTGTGTGATGCAGAGGGGAACCTGGAGATTATGATGTTCCCATCGACCCGCTGTTCTTACCCTTCTATAGGTCACAGGTTTTGGAGGTGCTATTGAAAACGTCAGGTTGCTGTCATTAATCCTGTCGATGGCACAGATTGCAACCATGGTATGCTGGTAGTGGAAGGAGTGGATGCATAAAATGGTGGCTGAAGTACTGATAAAACAGCTGCTTTGTCTTGGATAGTGTAAAGTTTCAAGTGGCATTACAGCTGTGCCCATTCAAGCGAGTGGTGCATATTCCATTTATCTGTGCCTTGGAGGTAGTGGAGAGGATTTAGTGATTCATAATGCAAGCCATTCATCACAGAATACCTTCTAACCTTCTTAAATAAATTCCCATTTATGTGCCTAGTTCAGTTGAGTGTCTGGTCAATGATAAGGTGCCAGGATGTTGATTGTGAAGAACTCATCAGAGATAATGGCATTGAATGTCAAGAGGAGGTGGTTAGACTCTGTCTGGATGGCATGAGCAGTACTCGCCATTCATCAGTCTGCATGTGGGCATGGACTACTTCATGATCTGATGACCCATGAATAGAGCTAAACATGGTACAATCAGCAAATGGTGCTACTTCTGGCTTTATTGTGCGCATTAATCTATTACAACCTAATGGATGAGATGGCCCTGTGCAATATTAGAATGGAAATATCTAATAGATGAAACCATGTCAACGCATTATATATCAGGATGAAAAAAATCTAAAAGGATGAGCTTGCATTGTGTATTATTGGTAATGTGTGTCACACATCAGTGATTTTTCTGGCCACTATATGAATGAAGGCAGCATCCCATTAACTTTAAACGTCTAATAGCTTTGTTAAAATAATGGATCTAGCAATTTTACACCTGCATTTTAATGCACCATGATTCCAACCCCCAAGTAATTATATGTTCACTTAGACAACAAAGGCAGTTTTTCTTTTATTTGGGTGTTTATCTGGAACCAAATGAAATCTAAATATAGCATAATTGGGCCTCTCGTTTTCAACACATGACCCCCAGTATACATGCAACATTCCTGCTTAATGTTGCCTGTCATATTTATTATTAAAAGTACAAAAGAACATTAATCCCAGATAATAACTCAGGGAATATGACTATGTAATACATTTTTACTTCACGTAGCATCCTGACTGCAAATACTGAGATAAATCTAGCTTTTCAATTCAGAAAGCAAATAGGATTAAATTCTTGGACCATGTCACATTCGTTGTAATTTTTTCTGCCTTTGCACTTGATGGTGTAAACATTTCATTGAGGTAATGGTGCATTAATCATCTCAAATACCTTGCCAGTAAAATAAAGTTCAGTGTATATTTAAGTTGCTCGTGTGTAAGGAATCCATCACTATGCAAACTTAAAGTCTTCCAGCTGAGCTCTATAGATAATCGAGAAGAGATAGCAATGAGTGAGTTCCAAGACTCTTCCAAGACTTCTAAGGTTCTGGTGGTGTGAAATTCAGATTGGTAGTACCTGCTACTTAGGTGCTACAGGGTGCTGTTTGAGGTCCAAAATTGCATCTGAAGTGCCTGCATGCACTTCTGGGGTGAGTTGCACTCAACAGCATATTGGTGGGGGTGTTTGTGCGGGCGCTGTGACTGCCTGCTGGAAGTATGCAGAGTAGGAAGATAATGGCATTTCAGTGTGCACCATTGATTAGATGTCAGCACTGTCATCTTGGAACTCAATGCTCTATCTAATGGCATCCCTTAATCATGCACAGCATGATCCACATATGGTCAGCAACCGGAAGGTTCTGCTATCACTACGATTTAAAAGGATCGACTAAAGCCTACAGGTTAGTTGCCGGTTGATTTTTTATGGGCTTTTGTGATCATTTGACAAGTGTTTGATGCTTTTTATAGTCATTTCAAGTTGCAAATGTCTACAGATAGTGATGCAGGAGGCACTAAAGAATTTTGTGCTGACTTCAAAGTTTCTGCACAAACCAGTTGCTTCCAGTTGTGAGTGCTCTGGTAGGCATTCCCCTTAGGGTATAGCACAACTTGGAGAATGAGCTGAGAGCAGGCAGAGCAGGGCAGGGTACTGGAAGAGGGAGGAGGAGAGGGAGAAAGACTCTCAGCAAGGGTTTTCAGGGAACAACTCTCTTTCCACTGAACCCCAGTGAGGAACAGTGCATGAGGCATCTGCACTTCCATAAGGAGATCCACATTGAAATCTGCCACCTGCTGTAGCAAAAACTGCAATGTCAGAGCAGGCAACAACCACATTTCCAGTAGCTGTGAAGTTGGCAGAGACTATTTATTTACCTTTTACTTGCCTGACTCCTTCCGAGCTGGAGCTAGAGAGATTTGCAATATCTTGCAGTTTGCTGCCCAGTGTTGCTAACACTCTCTATTTATTTAGAACTAACTACATTTCATTCTCTCTTGTCAGAGGCAAGCAAGCCGAACGAGTACATGGCTTAGTTAAAATTCCAGGCATTCCCCATTGTGCTGTTGACTGCATGCACAACACTTTGCAGACACAGCAAGCCAACTCTGTCCTGTACCTCAACCAAAAGGGATTCCACATCTTCAATGGCCAGGTGGTGTGCATCCATAGGAAAATGTTATGCATGTCAATGCCCAGTATCTTCATAGCAGTCATGATGTCTACATTCTGCAACCTACCACTGTACCTGGAGTGCTCAGAGGGAGGCCTGTGGCATTCAGCATAGTGAGTGCCAAGGTTCGTGGGGACTGCTGCATGTTTCACAACCTTGTCACCATGAGAGAGAGAGCTGTTGCCACCATTTATATAGTGAGCAGCTTAGGGACAAAAGCTTGAGGAACAGGAAGAAGAGCAGAAGAAGGAGGGGGGGAGGGGAGAAGCAAGAAGAGAAGGAGAGGAGACAACTTAGACAGCCTTGTTCTGGTCTGCCTGTCCATGGCGAATTCATCCGGTTGAGATAATATTAGCTGCAACCCCAACTCCCCGCTTAGGAACAGTCCCACAGTCTTCACCCTCTGTCACATTGTCTTCTTGGCCAAGGTGCAAAAATAAAAGCCACCACAAAGTAAACATTCCAAACCAAATTTATCAATCAAGCCATGCCATATTGCCACAACCTTCTGACTTAGAGGTGAGAGTGCCACAAATTGAGCCAAACTGACACCTTACCACTGAACCAAGGTTGACAACTACAAATGCAGATAATTCCTTTCCATTTCCTGCAGAGATTTACAAAGTATAGGGTCCAGGAAGCGAAGGTATTTCAGAAGTGTCATTCTGCATTTCTTGATCAGAATTCGGGAGTCTGCATTAATTATGTAAGTTTGGAAATCCAATCCTGCACAGTTACTGTCTGTTGGGCTGTATATTAAAGACAGAGCCTACAGCAGTGATAGAAATCAGCTTCCAGCACCAAGCGTAAAACTGGGAGAAAGGTGGGGAAGGACCACTCTTCACAGAACAAGATGTCATGTGAAGTGCAAAACAAAAGTAGCTTTACTTCCAAAACTGGAAAGCAGGCCTAGCAACCAAGGCATCAGGGGAGCTTTGATTTCTTTGTTTTATGGAAAGTTTTGTGTTGTTGTCTTGTTCTTTTTGTTTTGTTCCTCACTCTCATGCTTTCCATTTCCAAGTCAGTCATCCTCATTCCCAGGAGGTTCCATGATTTCTGATTGGGGTGGGACAGGGACAAATTGGGCTTACCCTGTCTATCATTGTTTGCATGTTAAATGGAGAGGTCTTGCTATAATCCCCCCTTGCAAAAGCAAAGCTTGCCAGCTCACTGACCCGTTCAGATATGCACTGAAAATGGTACAAGGATCAGTATAAAAATGTGAACATGGAAAATATATCTTAGGTCAACAGCAGGATAATTAATTAATCATTTGGGATGCAACAGGGAAATTCTTAAGGGTTAATAATAATGCATGAATTTTTATATTTAAGTTGGTTTCTCTTCTTCCAATGAACAATTCAATCAATTGGAAGTAAATATCACATATTGAAAACCAACCAAGCAGAGGCCCAATGGCAAATAGGTTAGTGCAATAAAAATGTAAATGCTTGAATTGATTAGGATAAGACACTGCTGAGCCTCAAATGCAGAAAAATGTACTTCAGGAGGACTGCTACCCTTGGGATAATTGTCAGGTGACTGGCTGAATTAAATTTTGGCAACGTGATTAAAAAGCCCACTTGTCTCCTTTTTCAGTGGGACACAAATTAAGCAAATTCCGAAATGAAGCTGCTTCCAAGGTAAAGCTGCCATCATCAAAATATTAATCTCCCCAGTGTTTGTGGTGCTTCTCATAAACATCCACAAATGTCCATTTAAGAATTTTTAAAATGAGAAAAATAACACCATGGGCTCCCTTACGAGCTTCAGACTGTATCACCTGGATTTGTTTGTGAGATACAGGCCCAGATTTTCATAGGGGTCGTGGAGACTCTGCACTTCCGTCAAAATGGATCCCTGGAAGAGAAGTCCAGTCCCCATTTCCAACAAATCCTATTTTTGCTGCCGAGTGTGGAGGTTGTGGGGGTGGGGGGGGGATGTGAGGGGGTGTGGAAGGAGGCCAGATACGATTCACATATGGGGGAAACCTGAACTCAAGAGGGCCACTTGGACTCAGTGCTCAGTTCAAACAGACCCTGTTTTTGCTGGAGCGATGTCGGTTTCCTGCAGTGTGATTTTTAAGTGTAGCCATGGGTGTGCATAAAAGATGGACAAGAACTGCCAAGCTGTCAAGTTATTTAAACCCCCTGCTCTTTAAATTCTGAAAAAAACAGCCTGCTGTATCAAACTGTTTGTTGACATAAGCTCCAGGACTATCCTTATGGCATTATTACTACTTGACTACTTTCACAACCTGTTATCACAGTGGCATGCCTGTAAAGTTACAGTTTGATTGACAGCTCCAAGAGTTCATTAATGGATTAGCTGTCTTTGATGTGGAGGTACAAATATAAATGTTTGTTTTATTTGGGATTAAGTACTTGAAAGGATTTAAGCATATTGAATTGGCTTTTATCAATTAGTGTTTTTTTTTAATATTTAGCAAAGCCCACAATGGATACATAGAGCTTTATTTTATTTCATCTCACCATGGCTCTTGAGGCCTGCCCATGGTGGAGACTGGGTGAGTTGGCATGGAGGGTGTAAGGGCAAAGGGTGGTTGATTGAGGACATGGGTTGGCATAACCTGGCACTAAATGGCAAAGGGGCTATAAGGGCCTATGGGGGTGGGTCGAGGGGCATCTGGTGGCATGGAGGGTATGAGGGGCTATGGGGTGGGTAGAGGGACAGAGGTTGGCATGAGCATATGAGGGGCCATGGGGTGTGTATATGGGCATAGATTGGCATGGAGAGTATGAAGGACCATGGGGCATCTAGAGGGGCATAGGTTGGCTTGGCAGATATGAGCAGCCACGGGGGGTTGGTGGGAGCATAAGTTGGCATGGATGGGCATGGGGAATGGGTGGGTGTGTGATGGGTGGGTGTGTGTGAGAGGTGAGGACTCGAATGCCTAACTACTTTATCACAGCTGGGACAAAATCCAAGAGCAACGACGTGGACCTTTTAAACAGCCTGCCTTGGTACTCAGCAGCCCCTGTGTTTACCTCCAAACTGTTTCTGGGGATGGGAGACCTGACTGCAGGCCACACTGCCAACCCGGAATGAAAATCCACCTTTCAGGGGCGTTTCTCCCAAAGATTTTCCCAACTCTGCGCACCTGACTCGGGAGCAAAAACCTGGGCCAGATGATTTTTTTCACTTCATAGAAGGGTGAGGTCTCGATCGGTCACTCAATTCAAAAGAAAAGGACTTGCATTTTTACAGAACTTTCCACGACCACTGGGTGCCTGAAAGTGTTTTACAGTCAATGAGGTACTACATCACCAAGCCTCCTTAGACAGCACCTGCCAAACCGACGACCACTACCATCTAGAAGGACAAGGGCAGCAGATGCATGGGAACACCACCACCTAGAAGTTCCACTCACCATCCTGACTTGCAAATATATTGCTGTTCTTTCACTGTTGCTGGAACAAAATCCTGGAACTCCCTCCCTAACAGCACTGTGGGTGTACCTACACCACAGGGACTGCAGCGATTCAAGAAGGCAGCTCACCACCACCTTCTCAAGGGCAATTAGGGATGGGCAATAAATGCTGACCTAGCCAGCAACACCCACATCTCATGAATGAATTAAAAAAGCGTAGTCACTATTGTAATGCAGGAAATCTGGCCACTAAGTTTCGCACAGCAAAGTCACACAAGCTAGCAATGTGATAATCGCCAGATAATCTGCTTTTTGTGATGTTGATTGAGGGATAATTATTGTTCAGGACACTGGGAATAACTTCCCTGCTCTTCTTCAAAATAGTGCCATGGGAACTTCTACATCCCCCCCAAACAGGCAGGTGGCACCTCCAACAGTGCCGCACTCCCTCAGTACTGCATTGGCGTGCCAGGGTAATTTTTTGTGCACAAGCCCCGGAGTGGGCTTCAATGTCAAAAGAAATTATATTCTGCTTCTAACATGAATAAAAATAGCAGTGACTAGCTTTCAAACTGCGTGGACAATTTTTTTTTTTTACATCATTTCACTAAGACCTGAGCTTGTGGTCAAAACTGATATTCCAGTACAGAGCTGAGGGGATGTCAGATGAGCTGCCAAATAGAATCCTTGCCTGCCTGTTCCAATAGTTGAGGTGTGTGTTAATATTTCCTTGGCACTGTTCAAAGAAGAGGAGGAAGGAGTTCTCCTTCTGTCCTGACCACCACCCCTCCATCAACCAATATCACTAAATCAAAATCCCTTGATGTGCACAAAATGACTCACAACACAATCTATAAATAATTAGTTCTACGTGCAGCACTTTGAGTGGTTTGAGAGATGTGTTAAGGCATCACATGAATGTAAGCCTTTATTTTTCTTTCCAATAAATGATGCTGTTGATACCTTATTCTGAGCAAATACTGAGAAAATCCACGGTCGACTCAAAATTGGTTGTGAAAGTTATCAGACATACAACTTTTTCTGATTAAACATGTTCCAAGCAACCCTTTCACCTTGCACCATCCCAGAGTGTTCACTTTATGTTCTCCTGCAGCAAATAGATAAATGCAAGAAGACCAATTAGACCCGAGTACTGGTTGCAGCTCCTTTCCACATCTGTTTTGTTGATACTGCAATAAATTGGCATCTTGGTTCCTGGGCTCTATGCTGTCAGATATGTTCCATTTGTTAGTCATCTCAGGGAGACCGAAGGCTGTCTGCACCCAAGGTCTTCTGGCCTTGTGTCCAACACTCAGCCAACTCATTCCCCTTAGTCTGGTGTTTTTAAGGAAAGGGAATGTTTTAAAAATTAAAACATTTGCTTTTCAACAGTTAGATGAGCATAAGATGCCCTTTTAAGTACAAATTTCCCACAAATTGTACTTTCCAACAGGCAGCACGGTGGTGCAGCAGTTAGCGCTGCTGCCTCACAACCCCAAGGAGCTGGGCTCAGTCTGATCTCGGGTGTCTGTCTGTGTGAAGTTTGCATATTCTCCTAGTGGGTTTCCACCAGGTGCTCTGGTTTCCACCCAGGTGCTGGTTAGATGGATGGTAAATTGTCCCCCAGTCTGCGCCCTATGATGGACTCATGTCCTGCCCTGGGTTTACCCTGCCAATGTGCCCATTCCCTGTCAGGATAGGCTCCAACTCCCTGTGACCCTGAATTGGATGAAGCAGTTCTGGAAAAGTGAGAACTTTCCAATACCATTAACTTTCATGACTTTGCCTAATTATGATTTAGTAGACCATAGAAGAATTATGGCGTTAAGGAAGACAGGGGTTGCTGCAAAATATTTTACATTTTAAGAATTAGAACATATCAGTGATCAAAACATAACCACAAGTCAAATGCAATGGTCAGTTTAGTACGTATTTATCAGAATCTTGCATTTATAGTAATGTCATGAAAAGCCTTTTCCTGTTTTTATTAATTATGTAGGCTGATGTTGACTGAGTGCCCTGATATGTTGGCATGTTAATGGACTGGGTCATGGACACAGTGTATGTTTGTTATTGTCCCACCATCTCAATCATCTGGGATTTGGAACCTAAGGGAGACATAGCCAAACAAAAGGTGCTTCCTTTTGGGGAGGAGCAGAATGCGAGCGGGCTGAGTCCCTCTGCGCTACTTCTACACATTTCTTATTAGTGGTTAAATAAATAACAGAAGACAGAGGTCTGGAACCACCATGCTCACCTGCCTAGCTGCCTACTTGTCTGTCTGCTGTCTACCTACCTGTCTGGCTGCTTTCCAGTCTGTCAATTTGTCTCCGTGTCCGCCTGCAAATCTCAAACAGATATTTTTGTGTCAACATTATTTGTTTAATATCAGTAGTAAAAATAAACTTATTTAAATTTGTAATGTCTACTTCTCTTTCCTGTTTGTGTTATCATCTGCTAATTTATTCTTGAATTTATTTGTATAATGTATATCATTTTCTATCTCTCTGCTCTTTAATGCATGAGGGCCCTATTCCAGGATTCTGCTATATATTAGCATTTTGCTAAATCTTTTTTCTTCCCTATTGAGGCAAGATAGAATTTATAAACATTTGGCTCCACAGACTGTGCCATGGGAAAGCAATAAATACAGCACTTAAATAGGCTAAATTGGAGAATGTTACAAAAGGATGTGTTTTTCAGACAATTCTAACGTGATTAAGGGAACCTTTAGTGCACAGTGTGAAACAGAAATGAAATATAGCCAAGAGCAAATGAATTCCCATTGTATCGATGTAGGTATCTAGAGCACTAAATCTCCATTCCTCTTCTAGCTCATTAACAAAGCGAAAATGTGGCACAGTTGTAAGCTTTTATTTCACTTTTGGGGTACAAAATAGCGGGGAGTCATAAATTAATCTGCGCTCAAGTGGAACTGAAAAATGCTTTTTGGCCTTGTTCTCCCAAACTGGGCAACTTCAGATAGGATTGGATTTCAGACCCAGCTCCGTATTTATCTCATTTAACCTGAGTGAAATTCCAAAAGTAGTCTTTTTTTTAATTAACAAGGTTAGCATACAAAAACCTGAGGAAGTGGGGTCAGATATTGAAGGCAGGTTGGGGCGGTGTGGAAATATCCTGAGAAATTGCATTGGGGGAGAGTCGGGAGAAGAGTTATCATGAAGAAACGACATCGGAATGAACCAAAAGGTGGGGATAGTTGGAGACTCCAGAAGGCGTTGGGCAGAATCGTCCCAGATTTGCACAAGATACGGTAGAGGGCGGGAAAAATGTTGTTTTACCCACCAGCCCCGATAGCTGGTTTTCATGCAGTACCGTCCCATTCCCGCCTCATTAATTATGCAGCCACAGGAAACACACCATCTCTGATTTTCCCGCCATGCCATTACCTCGCCACTTCCTCACACAGCGCGCCAGATTTAAACTGTAGCTGCGCACACACTTCTCAATGCTTGCAGCCCAGGACTGCACTAGTGAAGACATAGCCCCTAAAGCCAAGAAGAGTGCACACCCCTGATTCAGTGGCGCATCCCTGGGATGCTTTCTGGACACCATGGAGACCCGCCGCATGTCCTTTACCCTCCCCACCACCACCAGCCCCCCACCCCCCCCCTCCCCCCACTGTGCCCGCAGGAGGTCCATCGGTCTCACCACTCCAGTTTGGGAGGTCGTGGCAGAGGTGGTCAGTGCCAACGCTGCACACAAGAGGTCAGCCATCCAGTGCATAAATCGGATGGATTATCCATCCGAGCTGTCACAGTAAGGTAGCCATCTCATCACTCTAAACTCACACACTCACAAGGCCATCACACACTCACTGGCATCTCACCCACTGCCAGCTCAATGGACATCACCACTCACTCCCTCACACACTCTCACATCACCATCTTGCCTCATCACGTCTGGAGACTGCCTCCTCAACCCTCACCATCTTCAAGCCGCTTGCATGGGTCAACATGTGTCCCTCACACACAGCCTGGGATACCCGCTACCCCAGTAAAACCCTCACCCTGCAGCTTCTTACCTTGCCTGAGGCCACTTCTCCTCCTTCCCGAAGTAAGCCCCAGCCCTGCAACTATTGAAAAGCCACCCACCCCTCACTTTACGGCTGGTCTGGTAGTTAGACCCCTGCCCATGAGCGGTGATGCGGTGCTGCCTGTGAAGCCTGGCGCTGCTGACTTTGAGTGTTGCCCAAAGCAAGGTAGGCAAACAAACCTCAAAGTCCCAAACGACGTGCAGCTCACCAGATGCACATCGATTCTGTACGGTTGTGAAACATGTCAGCGTGCAATCATGTCGACATACCCAGATGATCCAGCGTTGGGGGATGATTCCGGCGAGCAGGGCTTACAACGAGATGCTGAAGTATTGAAACCAGGGACGGGATTTTGCCCTCGGCAGGGGGTGGGTGGGTGTGGTCGGGAAGCCGACCGCCACCCGTAATTGGGCCCGGAAGGCAACTTCACCCGGGCAGGCCAACGAAGGCCCGGCCTGTGTGGGTCAGGAGCAGCAGCGCTGCCTGTCCGGGCGGGGGATGGGAGGAGAGCCGGGCCTAGTGTGCAGTTCACGCATACGCAAGTAAGAGCGCTTCAATCTCCTTGAGGCACAGAGACGCCTCAGGGAGATTGAAGCCCTGTGTAACAGAAAAAATGAAGAGAATAAAAATTGAATAGGACATGTCCCCTCATCTGACTCTGTCCCATGAGCTGGGACATGTTTTTAATTGAAATATAAAGGGCAGGATTCTTCCCCCAGTGGGGGGGCAAAGTTGAAGTGCGGGTGCGTGGAGGTCACGTGAGTTGGGACATGTCCATAACTTTTTTTACAAACTTTAATTAACTTCTTTAAAGCCTACATGAAACCTCATCCTGTTGGCGGATGAGGTTTGGCGCTTTCTCTAATTCCCACCAGGAATCCCGGCCTCCCCGATAACTTTAAGGTTGGACGGGCAGGTCCATTAGTTAGTTAAAAGACTCTGTCAATGGCCTTTACCCAAGCCCCGCCCCCACTCGCCGACCGGTAAAATCCTGCCCGAAGTTTTTATTTTAATGTTTATTTGCTTTAGGAAAACTCATCCCGCTCATGGGTGAGGTTTCCTGGAAACGTAAAGGCCGCTTGGGCCTCTTGGGGTGGGGGTGGGGGGGGGGGGGGGTGGCCACATAAATTTGAATTGAATTAGATTGTTAGTGGCCTTAAATAGGCCTTTTAATTATTGGCGGGCGCGCAGCCGACTCCGAGACTGCCGATGACGTCGGGACGCATTCCCGATGCAAGTGTGCGTCCTTTCACTCATGGGCGTGTTGGGCACGTGCCCGCAGCTCGCACACCGAGCGTAATATTCGGCCCTGTCTTTATTCGGAATATTCGGAATGTGTGATGGGCTTGTGAGTGTGTGAGTTTAGAGTGATGAGATGGTTGCGTTACCCTGGTGGCATGGAGGAGATCATTCATCTTCTTTCTGCACTGGCGAACCTCTACTGTGCAGCGTTGGCACTGACCATTTCTGCCACCGTCTCCCAAGCCGGAGTGATGAGATTGCTGGACCTTCAATGGCCAGAGTGGGAGTGGAGGACATCACAGTGGGCCTCCAAAAGGCATTCCAGTGATGGGTCACTGGGCTCCTCTTGGCTCTCAGGGCCATGTCTTCACTGGAGCAGTGCAAGTATTGAGAATTGTATGCGCAGCTGCAGTTTAGATGTGGCACCCGTGGTGAGGAAGCGGTGAGGTACGGGCATGGCGGGCAATTCAGAGGCCACCCACCAGACAGACGGCATGTTTCCTGTGGCTGCATAATTAATGAGGCAGGAAGTGGACTATACGGCATGAAAATCCACCATTTAGACCAACGGGGAAAACATCGTTTTTCACACCTGCTACCGCACTTAGTGCCATTCTAGGACGATTCTGTCTACAGCCTCAGAATAAAGGGTAGCCATTTAAGACTGAGTTGAGGAGGAATTTCTTCACTCAAAGGGTTTGGCTCGAACCTTTAATTAGACTTTTTTTTTAACCCTTTTTTTTGTTTCCGATATAAAATGCGGGAGCTTGAGTTGATACAATTCCTACAACATTGAAAAAATGAGAGGGTCCAGCAGAGATGACTCAATCATGACTTAATTTGTAAGCTTGGCTCCTCAAGGCCCCACCCCTCTCATCCCCCCCCGCCCCGCTTCTTTGGAATTCTCTACATCAGTGGGCTGTGGAAGCTCAATCGTTGAGCATGTTCAAGGCTTCAATAGATTCCTGGATACTAATGACATTCAGGCATATGGGGATCATGTGGGAAAGTGACGCTGTGGTAGATGATCAGCCAATCAAATGGCAGAGCAGGATCGATGGGCTGAATAATCTTTTAAGTGAAACCAATTAAACCAAATCAACAAAATTGGGATAAATCAGGCACAGCCCCTAATTCAGGTCAGCCGTAAAACCAAGAACAAAATTTAAAGGAAACTTACAAACTTTAAATCAAAATGTGATTAAAGGGGTCAACAAAACACCCCAGTCCCCGCGGTGCCCACCGAGCACGGAATCGATGGGCTGAATGGTGTACCCCTGCTCCTGTGTTCCTAATTGCTGGTTACCATAACCTGAGCTTGCCTGGAGGGTTTAAACAGCCACCAGCAGCTGTTCAATTGGATAGTCCTGGAAAATGGGAGGTGCATTTAAGCGTGCCTGTTGGATATAATGCAGGTGACATGGCATCTTTGTGCTGCCAGCTCATTTACACGATCTCTGCCTGCAGCCAGTGCTAAATGAGCTGTTGATTGGTTGATAGGAAGCCCAGAATCAGTACTCGCTAGCACTATGTAAAGCTATAGCCTCTCCCCGCTTAAAGGGGAAGTGTATTGTGGCTGGAGCGGCTGCAAGGGGGCCTGTGAACCGGATTTGACCTGGGAAAGACAGAAGAATGGCTGAACCTAGGAGAGCGCGGACACCCAGATTTTCCGACACTGCACTGAAAGCTATGGCGGAAAAGATGGAAATGGGGACAGGTGTCCTATATCCACAGGTTCCAGGAGGCCCTCCAGACACACAGTGAATAATCAGTGCGAATGTGAGCCATGGCTGTCAATGTGACAAGTCTAGGCTGGCTGGCTTGATATGGAACAGCAAGGGCACTGGTGGAGTGGAAGGCTTGGAAGATAACTGAGGATTGTAAAGGGCCAGGCTACAGATTAAAGACTGATGGGTTCACACACTGAAATGCTTGGAGCATTGAGAAACCTGCTGAAAACGCTGTGTTGGATATTAAGAAGTACGGAGGAATTGACACAGGGCTTTAGGCAGTGCTTGGAGCCCATTCTTTCCAATATGAAGTAGTGGCCAACTCCACTGACACATTCGTGGACCCAATCATGATGCAGATTCTGATGGCCGATGTCTGACAGCTGCACTGGAAGCTCAGCTGAATGCCATGCAACCTCAAACCGTTTTCAAGCAAGCTTATTATTATGCAAGCTCAGACTGCTGTCACATTGGCTGTGTTACCAGTGCTTATAGGACCTTGGCAGGGGATCATAGAAACCCAATAATCTGTCCTCCAACAGGATACTAGGATTGTTGAGGGGTTGCTACAGGAAAGTGGCAGCAAATCCTTAGAGCGCAAACATCCTGGCCTCTCTCAGGAGGACAAAGTTGTCTTCCCAAGCCTTCCACTCTACCAGTGCCCTTGTTATTCCATCTCAGCCAGCCAGTCAGCCCATGCCATGGTGGTGCTGTCCAAGCCTCGCCCTTCTCCTCCAGAGATCCTCAAAGTTGTCTTCTTAGGCAAACTACAGTCTCCTCCATTGAGGGCAGCAGCTTTCTATTGGCTATGCTACAACAACTGGATTAGCAAAGTGAGGGAGCACTAGCACAGGCAAAGGCACACAGATGACAAGTATTAAGAGAGTTCAAAAGGGTAATGAATTTGCATTTGCATGCAATATGGCAGGAGGTCCCATGGTACAGTATTAACCCCCTCACCTCTGGGCCAGAAACTCTGGATACAAGTCCCACTCCGGGACTTGATGGCCATGGAAGGTATGTTCATAACGTGGCCAAACGGGTTGATTACCAGCCTGAAAATCCTTCCAATTCTCAGATGGCAGGCTGTAACAGCATGAGAGTTTCCTGGTCAGCCATACTGCAGAAGGCAATGCCAAACCATGGCAGTACTTTGCCAAGCATAATCATTGACCAATCCAATCCTCATGGAACAGCACTCATTCCCAAGGCCAAGCGGGGCCCACTAGCAAGATACCCATAACCAAGCACTCTCTTCCTCCTATTGAGTCCTGTAAGGTGTCTAATCAGATGCAGTAGCACAACACTTACTCTCTCTCAATGAAGTCAGCAGAGAATTTCCAGAAGAAATGTTGCTCAAGTGTTGGTGAAGTTTTGACAAAGTCTACCAAACTTTCTCCAGATATGTTTCAGAGGTCCTCTTCACAGCCCCAGCAGCAATGACCATGAGATGTTGAGGATCCCTTTAAGTAGCACTTGAACTTAACATCAACACTGCGTTTATTCCCAAAGAGCTGCACTGATAGAAGAGGGCTTTGCTGAAATCAGTTTAATGAGAACCAGCAGGCAATTAAGTAGCAATCAGCTATTCAATCAGCTTCCGGGTAGTCATACATAGCGCTAGCTTCTACCCTTTTATCAAGATGGTATCTAATGCTAAACACAGGTTATCACCAGTGTTTTGGCTTAAGACCCCATCTTGGTCACCTCCTTAACACCTTAGGTATTCGTCAAAAGTCATTCCTCCTACGTACAAGAAGCTCATACTTTCTTGTTGGGGGTAAGGGAAGGGGGAAATGGAAGGTTTAAGCTTAATTGTTAATGGAGGTGTTTCAGGGATGTCTTCCTCTCCTACTGTTTAAAGCAAGATTATGTGTCTTTGTACAGTCGTTCAAAAAAAATCACATTCCCAAATTTTGTTTTTAAAAAGGGTCAGTCACAGCTTACAAATCCTCAATCTGATTTTAAAACATCCTGAAATGATTTTTTTTTTCTGGTGTTAGGCTGATAGGTGCTTTTGCAGGCAAATGAAACACTTGCTCATTTTATTTCACTTAGTGATCTGTCATGACAGAGGATCACAGCCCAAATTACTGACAACCATATTGAACTTTTTGAAGAAGACTTGTGTTGTGTAAAAAGGACATACAAGCAAAAGCTGATTGAGAAAGTAAAGTAACCACTTGCTGGATAATTCCTATGTGGATTATACTTGACCGGCTAGTCCAGAGTGAATGGTGTCAAGGCCCACTTCAGACAGACACTTGAATGGATGAGTTGCAATGCAAAAGACTGAACTTTAATCTCCTGTGGTTGTGGGGACAACAGAGACTGATTACTACATCTTAGCAGAAACCATCTCCTATTGAGTTATATCTCAGAATGTGGAAATGGTCTGAGTTGAAAGAAAGCAGATTCTGGGTGAAAGACATGTTTGTTTATTTTTTTCCCTTCCAGGAATATACAAGGAAAGGGGTTAAAAAGCCAGCTGCAACCCTGATCTGGGTGGTCTAGTTCTGGTGTGCTAGTGTGTGCTAT
Organism: Carcharodon carcharias; assembly: GCF_017639515.1. Taxonomy (NCBI): domain Eukaryota; kingdom Metazoa; phylum Chordata; class Chondrichthyes; order Lamniformes; family Lamnidae; genus Carcharodon; species Carcharodon carcharias. Next base: position 140,357,833 of record NC_054480.1, read on the forward strand.
GGAGGTCGCAGCAGAAGAACTGCAACTAGGTATCCCTGCAGCTTGCAGGTAAAAGTCTCTCTCTCCTCTCTCTGTTGCTAGAGGCAAGTCACAAGTTAGCAAAGCCACAGTCAAAAAGAAAACAGGACAACTCCTTCAGCTAACCTGCAGAACTGAGTGTCTCCAAACCAACTGTTCAACTGCCAAAGTCAGCTCTACTGGAATCACCCAACTTAACAGCCACGACATTTCGTCATCTACTCCTCACAGACAAGCCAAAGACTGGCCTGTATATCTCATTTTTAACTTTTATTTTTGGGCTTAACTTCTCATTTCTGATCTGTATGTATGCGTGTTATGTTTTTATTATTTTTTCTTGTGTTTTTAATAACAAAAAAATTTACTCTTTCTTTGACTCAAGAAAGCCTGGTTAAATTGGCTCCTTTTAAAACATAAATACATTTGGACTAGGAAAAGGTATCTACGAGGGAAGGGATCCTTTTTAAATTAACCTTGTCGTGACCAACCAAGATGGTTCAATAAAGAAGGGGAGCCAGCTCATTCCTCCTCATCCAGGAGCATAACAAAATTGGGGTCCCATTCAGGAAATGAACAATTTGAGGCATCTTGTCCGGGGATCGGTAGTAACATTTCTGTACTGCATCACCGGAAAGGGCGGTAGAAGCAGATTCGATAGTATCTGAACACCCGAAATGGTGAATCCCTATGAGGTTGCAAGTCCGTGATATTTCAGTGCTGACAATATGCATTTTTTTTTACACAAAGAAGGATGAATATAAGGGCTAAATTTTCCAATGTACCAAATACTTCAGTAAATAGGCCGGATAATATACATGGCTTCAACTTTCCTTCTCCTTTAATTGCAAGTGCTGATGCAAACAAAAATTAAATTCACAGACAGCGAGGCAAATTCCTCTTTAGGCTCCACAACTGATACTGAATATATTTTATGCAAGAGCAACTGTAATAAAATCACACCCTGCGTCTTTAATGGAATCCACAGCAATAAATTATTAATGAATATGTCGATAAATCATTGCACCCAAGAACTTGAGGATAATGTGTAAATGCGAGCAAAATCTGAATATTAATAATTAAAACTGCAATGTTGACCTTACATGCATTTTAACTATATCTAATATTGTTTCATTAAATATTTAATGGATTGTCATTCATACCTTCTTCATAACTTCCATAAATCCACTTTGTTTATTGATGCATTTGATGCAAATAAGGAGCTTCATGATAGGGTCATATTCAGTTTTAATTGCTGATTGTAAACAGCTTGTATTTATTGATGGGCTGCTGTGTAACCTTTCTCTTATGTCAATCTAGATCAACTAAAATTAAAATCAAAATTAAAAATGAAGCATTTAAATTCACTTCCTAGGCAGCTCAGGATTGATTGTCAGAATTGTTTTCCCCTGGCTTTCTTCTGAAGGGACTGGCTATTTGTTTCTACAGGTGTTGGCTGTCGAAATGGCTGCCTTGTTTGTGTGTGTGTGTGTGGAAGCTCGACTAGTACGAATCACAAGCTATCTGACTTCAAGAGCCATCACAGCTGAGTCTGATGTGGTCCTCACTTGTTGCACATATGCATCTTCCAGCACTAAAAACACAAACTGTTTTCTTTTCCTTTTTTTTGTTCAAGCAAATCTTTGACACCCTACGAAGACCATCCACCAGAGTTTACGAATGTCCAACCCAGGGTAAAGAAAATTCAGTGTAGTGAAAGTGGGTATCTGTTTAATGCTGCTGCCACAGTCTGATGGAAAGATAAGTGAAAGTTCCAGTCCTGCTAGAAAAGTAACGAGCCACTTAGCATCTGTGGCCATCAAGATGGCAGACGTTCCTCATGCTAGTCTGGAAGGAGGCAGAATTTGACATTTGAGGGAGGAGGTAACTTTGGCTGTCAGTGACCGCCCTATGGTGGAAGTTGGCTGCAGGTGTATCTGCAGAATATGACACAACTCAATAACCTTTGGCCTCCGACCTGCAGAGGGACCTCTTCAGATATTATCGGAAAGGTGTGTGTCCAGGTCTGCAAAAGCAGTTGACGATGGGGTTAAAAGCACAAAATGCTGGAAATGCTCAGCTGGTCAGGCAGCATCTGTGGAGAGAGAAACAGAGTTAAGTCTCAGGACTGTGACCATTGGAAAGGTCATGGATCTGGAACGCTAACTCTGTTTCTCTCTGCACAGATGCTGTCTGACCTGAGTTTTTCCAGAATTTTCCGTTATCATGCCAGATTTCCAGCATCCGCAACATTTTATTTTGGTGTTGATTGACGGAGGGGATCTGGGTTATTTGGCTCTGCTGCCAGCTGATCTCTTTGAGGTGCCCCTTTGACCTTAAGTGTTAAATTTGTGCATTATGTTAAAAGAAAACTGCATCTTAAATTAAATATTGCCATTAAAAAAAAAGGTCTGTGCCCCAGGAGCAGCTTCTTTCCCCACATGCCAGACTTGTTGCTGGCCTTTACTGCCCACATGAAAGGACAGAATTAACATAGTAGAAGTTCAATCATAAAAATCAGAAAAAGGAAGTCTGCATGAAAAATCTGATTTAAATATATTGAGCATGTATAATGAGGTTCCTGGGCATTTTACACCAGATATTCTGATCACATTCATTGAGGCAGCAGGTGTGCAATTGGCACAGGAAATTAGAAAAGCCTTTTCCAAATTCCTACCCTTAAATGACGATACACTTTGTAAGTATTGGATGTTAATGGCTACGGAACTTGGGAGAGATGCATAAAGAGTAGCTGATCCAAAATCTGCTAAAGTCAATATTGTCACCATCGTATAAAACACATACATGAAAACTGTCCAAATGATCATCTGTGTATTCTTGATGGAATCTTTCATCACTCACACCATTGCTGGTCATACCTTCAGCTGCCTAGCGACTGAGCTCTAGAATTCCCTCCTCAAACCCTTCTTCCTCTCTAGTTGCCTCTCCTCCTTTAAGGCACTCATTAAAACCTACCTCTTTGAGCGAGTCTTTGGTCACCTGTCCTAATATTTTCTTAATAATAATAAATACAAAAAACTGCGGATGCTGGAAATCCAAAACAAAAACAGAATTACCTGGAAAAACTCGGCAGGTCTGGCAGCATCGGCAGAGAAGAAAAGAGTTGATGTTTCGAGTCCTCATGACCCTTCAACAGAACTGAATGAATATTAGGAGAGGGGTGAAATATAAGCTGATTTAAGGGGGGGGGGTGGTTTGGGGAGAGAAGTGGGGATGGTGTGGTTGTAGGGACAAGCAAGCAGTGATAGGAGCAGATAATCAAAAGATGTCACAGACAGAAGAACAAAGAGGTGTTGAAGGTGGTGATATTATCTATATGAATGTGCTGGTTAGGAATGGATGGCAGGACACTCAAAGTATAGCTAAGTGGTCATGGTACTGGGTTTGTAACCCCAAGATCAAGTGTTCAAATCGCACAATGGCAAACTATGAAACAATGTAACTTCATCTGAATAGGAACAGATGGGAATGTGTTTGTACTTGAAAGAGTTACAGCTCTAGTGGGGGTGGTCATACCTTCAGCTGCCTAGTGACTGAGCTCTAGAATTCCCTCCCCAAACCCTTCTTCCTCTCTAATATTTTCTTATGTCCTTTGGTGTCAAGTTTTGCTTCAAGTGCCTTTGGGTGCTTTACTACAATAAGGTTGGTCTCTGAATGCAAGTTGTTGCTGTTGTTTTTGATGTCGTTAGTTATCTTTAGAGAGAAGGGGAGGGAAGTGGTAAAATAGAAGAGACATATAAAATCTTATGCAGATTGACACATGTATATATTCCAAAGGACATCCTGATCGTTTTAGACATATTTTGATCATGAGGGGTCACTTTAGATAGAGGTACAACTTACCTTTAAAAAGAACTAAGTAGCCGACTGGAAGACATCATGATAGTTAGGACAAGAACAGCGAGAGGGGCACAAATCGGGATGGGACATGCGAATAGGGGACTGAGAGAATGAATACTTGTCACCTGCTCTTTAAACTGAGGTTAGTTGGTCCCCAAAAGGCCGGGGGGGGGGGGGGGATTGTCCAGTGCAAGAAATGTTTAAACCAGTTTTCTTCACACTGCATTTGCATGTCAAGTGTAGAAGTTAAAGGGGGAGTGATAAGCAACCGAGCACCATGTGCATTGTAAACAAATGAGCTGGCGGATTGATATCAAAAACAAGAACAAAGATATCTGGAAAAACTCAGCGGGTCTGACAGCATCTTGGTACCAAGTTCTTCTGCCAGCTATTTTAATTCATGAGGTTAATGCCTGTTGGAAGAGTGAACAGAAGTACCATTTATTTATTTGGTTTTTTGATATCAATGCCACACAAATCGCAGCTTCAACCGACATATTCTTGGCGCCTGTTAACAACTCCTCAAAACGTGAAGTTAGAGCAGCAGCTGGGAGTTTCCTCGGATGCGCCCCCAGTTTTGCCGCCGCCGCCACCTTTGCGTCAACAAGGGTTTCCGACGCATTCCCGGCGAAGTTACGCTCGCGAAGCCCGGGGCACCTCGGAGGAAATTCCTGGACCATTTTTTTTTATTTTAAAAATTCAATACACCAAACTTTAGCATCCACCCCGATTCTCCGGTGTTGGACATGGCCCTCGGAGCCCATAATTGACATTGTCTAGAGAAATTATTTTAACTAAGTCGAGTACAGCAGCTGTATACGGAAATGGGCTTCATTTCCATTCCGGCATCCTGCACACACCCGGGTCGACCTTGGGAGCGCGTTTCGCAGAATCAACCCATGATTTTGCACCCATCGAGATGAAAAGGTGAAAAGCCATGGGCTGTGAGCCCCTGATTCCCTGTGATACCTTTTCTGGTGTGCACTGAATCCCGGAACCTCCCCTCTCCAATCCAGCTCGTTTCCAGGCCAACACTTCTCACCGACCCTCGTCCAAGTCATGAAAAATTCCAATCTAATATCAAGACCCGGACTCACTAAAATTTCAATGGCGAGCTTTGGATTTACTGATATGAGTTAATGGCTGGATATCCTCTTGCTGGATGACTGGCCTAACGATGCTCAAATTGTCCTGTCAAATTTGATGCTTAAATAAACACATGAATCAGGCAATATTGTGAATGGCAAGAGGGGGAAAGTTGCCTTCCTGATTTTTGATTTGAACCTTCTTTTCGATGGGAATATTAACCCGTTTTCTCTCTCAATAGCTGCTTGACCTCCAAAGCAGTAACAGCTCTTTATTTCAAGTTAGCAGCATTTGCAGTTTTTTTTTATTCCAATTCTTCGCTGTAGTGGGTGTGCGACTGAGGCGGTTTGACACCGAGGAGTGCATGAGTCAGACGGTATTAAGTGCAAGTGACTGGAAGACTATTCACCCAGCATGTGCTGTGTGGCTCCCTGTAATGCGTACCAAATTGTTTTTATTTAAATTGAGCCTGAGCAATATGATGAGTGTGCGGCATGTATAATATAGATTTATTATTTATTTCAGGGGCAATGTGCAGAATTCAACCAGAAACGATCTTGGAAAACTAGTTCAACGCTTATCAAGGTCCACGATTATTTTGATATTTCTGTAACAATGTCCGATTAATCGGGAAAATAATTACCGCTTTGGAAGGGCACTGGTGCTTTAATAACTACTACCTTTAGCTTTCTTTAAAAAAAAATCTGATCAGTGAGCACTGAATTACATTCACACATAGCAGATAGATTTACTGTGAGACAAAAATAAATAGGTGTGCTTATTATGCTAAAACATTAATGGACACTATGGGCAATTTGAACTCCTCGCATAGCTCCCAAGGGAACTTTGAGGGTTTTCAGCCAGAAGGGAGCAGTGAAGTCAGTCAATGTAAGAGTATAAACACCTCCTGCGTTACTGAATTGAATAATGAATCCTGAGTTTAATGGAGCCTCTCTTTTTTTGTTGTTCATAAAAAGAGAAAAGACCGATAAAAAGTGACAACACTAATGTCCTCAGCCCACCTCTCTCTGCCACTGAACACAACAATTGGAAATTCACATACCTTCTGTTGCGACGTGCTACTTAAGAATTACTCCTACAGGACAAATCTAATAATGGATATGTTCCGCAGATGGCTGATGGAGAACACAGGGACAAAATGCATTTCCGCCCGCAGGGTAATATAGGCTCCTGTCCACCCACCACTGCAGCTCGCCTTTGTCTGGTCTTTCACTATAGAATACGCTTCAGAGGCAAGTTTAAATTCAAGATGTTACAACCCTTCGAAAACCTCATTTTCTGTCATTGTTCAACCAGATTTCAATTAATTCCCTTGACGATAAATGCAGAACTTCAGAATATAATGTAAAGTGATTTGTTCAAGTTGCTGTCGTCAGATGTATATATGGCTGTCCAGTGAAATTCTTTTGCAACTGTCATTTATGTGAGCTTTATTTATATGGTGCATCCATTAAGATAAATCTTTTAGAAGAAAATCTGAATCAGCACCTTGGTATTCATTTATTTTTGTTTGCAGCTTCTTTCCTGACTATATACATTTGTCTCCTCACTTGCTCGCTGGGTTGATGCTATTGTTGTCTTTTGCCTGCATTGTTTCTTGCGATTTGTGATGCATGAACAGAATGCATATGTGGCAACAGGATCCAGTTGCCTAGGTCCTATTTGTCAAGTTCCAGGAAGCAGGAATCAAACTGGTTTTCGTTTACACTACATACATATATAAAGTATAATCAAATAACACTTAAAAATGAAAACCGGAGAACTTTATTAGAATGATATGAGGAGGCGGGGAGGCTGCAGAAGGATTTGGACAGGTTAGGAGAATGGGCAAAGAAGAGGCAGATGTAATACAACGTGGGGAAGTGTGAGGTCATGCACTTTGATAGGAAGAATAGAGCCATAGACTATTTTCTAAATGGGGAGAGAATTCAGAAATCTGGAGTGCAAAGGGACTTGGGAGTCCTAGTCCAGGATTCTCTGAAAGTTAACTTGCAGGTTGAGTCAGTAGTTAGGAAGGCAAATGCAATGTTGGCATTTATTTCGAGAGGACTAGAATATAAAAGCAGGGGTGTGCTGCTGAGGCTTTATAAGGCTCTGGTCAAACCACATTTAGAATATTGTGAGCAATTTTGGGCCCTGTATCTCAAGAAGGATGTTCTGGCCCTGGCGATGGTCCAGAGGAGGTTCACGAGAACGATCCCAGGAATGAAACATATGAGGAACATTTGAGGACTCTGGGTCTATACTCGATGGAGTTTAGAAGGATGAGGGGGGATCTGATTGAAACTTACAGAATACTGTAAGGCCTGGGTATAGTGGATGTGGAGAAGATGTTTCCATTAGTAGGAGAGACTAGGACCCTAGGGCACAGCCTCAGAGTAAAGGGAAGACCTTTTAGAACAGAGATGAGGAGAAACTTCTTTAGCCAGAGAGTGGTGAATCTATGGAATTCATTGCCACAGAAGGCTGTGGAGGCCAGGTCATTGAGTGTATTTAAGACCGAGATATATATGTTCTTGATTGGTAAGGGGATCAAAGGTTAAGGGGAGAAGGCGAGAGAATGGAGTTGAGAAACTTATCAGCCATGATTGAATGGCGGAGCAGACTCGATGGGCCGAATGGTCTAATTTCTGCTCCTATGTCTTATGGTCTTATGAAATCAGGTATGAGTGAATTGATGTATATTTTATAAACAAGTAAAAGTGCTTCTAATTACCACCCCCCGCCCCCTCCTTTGCAATCATACATGTCAGCTGTGACTCCGTTGGCAGTATGCTAACCTCTAAGTCAGAAAGTCCTGGGTTCAAGACCCACTGCAGACTTTCATGCAGAAATCAAGGCTGACACTCCTGTGAGGGAGTGCTACACTGTTGAAAGTGCCAGATTTTGGACAAGACCATAAAACAAGGTCCCATCTGCCCTCTCAGGTGGATGTAAAAGATCCCATGGCACTATTTCAAAGAAAAGGAGGGGAGTTATCCCTGCTGTCCTGGCCAATATTTATCATTCAAGCAACAATGCAAAAGCAGATGATTTGACCATTACACATAGCTGTTTGTGGGAGCTTGCTGTGTGCAAATTGGCTGCTGCATTTCTATATTACAACAGTGTCTACACTCCAAAAGTATTTCATTGTAAAGTGTTGTAAAGTGCTTTGGGACATCTTACATCATGAAAGGTGCAATATAAATGCCATTTTCTTTCCTTATAAAATAAATCAAACCTTAATTCTGTATCGCATATCTAATGAAGTAGAAGATCTAACTATCAATGACCTAAATACAGTAGGAACCCATTTCTCAGTAATATTCTAAAACTACTACCCCGTTTCCTTTTTTGTATAGTAAAGTTTTTCCCTCTCTTTCTCTCTCCCTAATCTGCCCCTCCTGAAAGTGTTGACTCTTCCTGTAACACAATTACAACTCAGCTATTCCTTGTAAGTAATTATCATTTCTGGGATAAGTTTTGCAAGGATACACGTTCCATTGGATCTTCATATGTCGGATGCTGTGATCAGCATGCCCGAGTCACAGTGCCTTGAAATTCCTGGCCATTGAAATTAAGGAGACCAGAGAAAATGGGCCTCTTCTCCTTAGAATAGAGAAGGTTGAGGGGAGATAATTATATGTGGTTTTAATAAAGCAAATTGGGAGAAACTATTTAGACTTGGAGAGTCAATAACTAAAGAATATAAATTTATGACATCATCAAAAGAACAAAATTAGAGGTTGGGAGAATTTTTTTTAATGGGAGGGGCCTCTTAGGGCATGCACAGTCCTAAGTCTCCATTTTGCCCTTTAACTGGGTGATACCACCAAGTCTTCCCCTCCATCTGTCCTATGTCACTTGGCATATCTCCTCAATTTCTAGTCTTTACTTAGTTTATTCTGCTTTGCTGCAGGGGAAAATGATACACATTGCCCTCAGAGGTAGGATATTGGAGGAGGGAATATAACCTGAAACATTTCAAACTCTACACTGAGCGGGCTATGGAGCTCTTGGAGAGGTGCTCTGCTTTTGTTGTGAGGCATAGCCCCTGGAGATTAGAGGGCTGCTGATTGGTGGGAATTATTGCCAGTTATATTACAATTATGATGAAAGCAAAATACAGCGGATGCTGGAAGTCTGAAACAAAAACAGAAAATGCTGGAAAAACTCAGCAGGTCTACCAGCATCTGTGGAGAGAGAAACAAGAGTTAACATTTCGAGTCCGTATGACTGTTCTTCAGTGCTCTGAAGAAAAGTCACATGGACTTGAAACATCTGTATTCAGAGCTTTTAACTCTGAAGAAGAGTCGTACAGACTCGTAACATTAACTCTGCTTTTTTCTCTCCACAGATGCTGTTGAACCAGCTGAGTTTTCCCAGCATTTTCTGTATTACAATTATGGCTGTAATATAAAAGGAAACCTCTGACTGATTACCACCTATCATTACCAACTGATGATCATTACCCCTCCACATTGAACACCACTTAGAAGAAATACTGAGAACACAGAATGTACCTGGGTGGGAGGACTTCAATGTCCATCACCAAGAATGGCTCAGTAGCACCACTATTAACCAAGCAGGCCAAGACCTGAAAATATACCAGTCAATCTGGGCCTCCAGCAGGTGGGGAGAGAACCAACCAGAGGAAACACCTATTTGGCTTTGTCCTCATCAAACTATCTGTTGAAGATATCTCTGTCCATGACATTATGGGAGGAGTAACCACTAGACAGTCCTTGTGGAGATTCAGCCCAGTCTTCAGAGCTTCTGTCATGTTGTTTGGCATTACCACCAAAACGGAATAGATTTTGAGCAGATCTAACAGCTCCAAACTGGCATCCATGAGATGCTGCAGATCATCAGAAGCAGCAGAATTGTATTCCATCACAATCTGTAACCTCATGGCTGGCGTATTCCTCACTCTACCATTATTATCAAGCAGGGGACAAACCCTGGTTGAATGAAGAGTGCAGGACAGCATGCTAGGAGCAGCACCAGGCATACCTAAAAATGAGATAAAAGCAAAAAACTGCGGCTGCTGGAAATCCAAAACAAAAACAAATACCTGGAAAAACTCAGCAGGTCTGGCAGTATCTGTGGAGAGGAACACAGTTAACGTTTCGAGTCTGAATGACCCTTCAACAGAACTAAGTAAAAATAGAAAAGAAATTAAATATAAGGTTTGGGGGGGGGTGGTGGGACAAGAAGAGCTGGATAGAGGGCCAGTGATAGGTGGAGATAACCAAAAGATGTCATAGACAAACAGACAAAGAGGTGTTGAAGGTGGTGATATTATCTAAGGAATGTGCTAGTTAAGGGTAGAAAGCAGGACAAGCAAGGTACCGATAGCCCTAGTGGGGGTGGGGTGAAGGAATCAAAATAGGCTAAAAGGTAGAGATAAAACAATGGATGGAAATACATTTAAAAATAATGGAAGTAGGTGGGAAAAGAAAAATCTATATAAATTATTGGAAAAAACAAAAAGGAGGGGGAAAATTGGAAAGTGGGTGGGGATGGAAGAGAGAGTTCATGATCTAAAATTGTTGAACTAGTATTCAGTCTGGAAGGCTGTAAAGCGCCTAGTCGGAAGATGAGGTGCTGTTCCTCCAGTTTGCGTTCAGCTTCACTGGAACAATGCAGCAAGCCAAGGATGGATGTGTGGGCAAGAGAGCAGGATGGAGTGTTGAAATGGCAAGCGACAGGGAGGTCTGGGTAATGCTTGCGGACAGACCGAAGGTGTTCTGCAAAGCGGTCACCCAGTTTACGTTTGGTCTCTCCAATGTATAGGAAACTGCATTGGGAGCAACGAATGCAGTAGACTAAACTGAGTAAGCATGAGATGTCAACCTGGTGAAGCTACAACATTGGACTACATGCATGCTAAAGAGAAGAAACAGCATGCTATAGACAGAGCTAATCAATCCCAGAACTGATGGATCTGACCAAAGCTCGGCAGTCCTGCCAATTCCAGTTGTGAATGGTGGTGCCAAATTAAACAACTAACTGGAGGAGGAGGCTCCACAAATGTCCTCATAGCATTTACAACCATCTTCAGTCAGAGTTGATGATCCATTTTGGCTTCCTGAGCCCCCAGCATCATACATACTTGTCTTCAGCTAATTCAATTTACTCCACTCCACATGATAAAAAATAGCTGATCCATATTATATTTAAAAAGCTGAAGGTGCTGGATACATCAAAGGCTATAGGCCCTAACATCCCAGCTGTAGTATTGAAGACTTGTACTCCAAACAAGCCACAATCTTAGCCAAGCTGTTCTATTATGTCTACAACACTAGCATCTACCCAGCCATGTGAAAAATTGCCCAGCTCAGTCCTGTCCACAAAAGGCAGAACAAATCTAATATGGCCATTACTGCATCATCAGTCTACTCACAATTACCAGCAAGGTGATGGAACGTGACATGGACAGTACAGCAGCACTTACTCAACAATAACCTGCTCACCAGTGCTCAATCTGAGTTCCACCAGGGACTATTGGCTCTAGACCTCGTTATGGCCTTGGTCCAAAAATGGGCAAAAGAGTTGAATTCCAGAGGTGAATTGAGATTCTTGATAGCAAGGCAATATCTAACCCGGTGTGGTATCAAGGAGGCCCAGCAAAATTGAAGTCAATGGGAATTAGGGGAAAACTCTCCACAGGTTGGAGTCTTACCTAGCACCTAGGAAGATGGTTGTGGTTAGTAAAAGCCAATTATCTCAGTTCCAGGATATCGCTGCAGGAGTTCCTCAAGGTGGTGTCATAGACACAATCATCTTCAGCCGCTTCATCAATTACTTTCCCTCCATTGTAAGGTCAGAAATGAGATGATTGCTCATGATTGCAGAGTTTTCAGTACCATTCACAATTCCTCAGGTGCTGAAGGAGCCTGTGTCTGGGTGCAGTAAGCACTGGACAACATTCAGGTTTGGGCTGATAAGTGACAAGTAACATTTATGCCACAGAAGTGCCAGCCAATGACAATCTCTAACAAAAGAGAAACTAACCATCTTGCCTTGACATTCAATGGTATTATCATCACTGATTAACCCACCATCAACATCATACACCAGAAACTTAACGAGACCAGTAAATAAATACTGTGACTGCAAGAGCAGGTCAAAGGTTAAGAATTCTGTGGTGAGTAACTTACTTCTTGACTCCCCAAAGCCTGCCCACCATCGACAATTCAAGAGTGTGAGGGATTTACTCCACTTACCTGGATGAGTGCAGCTCCAACAACAAACAAGAATCTCAACAGGGCAAAGAAACCTTTTTAATTGGCACCCTATCCACCACCTTAAACACTTACACCTTCCACCACCAACGCACAGTGGCAGCAGCGTGTACCATCTACAAGATGCATTACAAAATGCAATGGTCAACACTTCCTTCAACACAGCTTCCAAACCCATGACCTCTATCACTTAGAAGGTCCAAATCCAAATGCAGCAAGACTTGAACAATATCCAGGCTTGGGCTGACATGTGACAAGTAACATTCGCGCCACACAAGTACCAGGCAATGACCATCTCCAATAAGAGATTGTCTAACCATCGGCCCTTGACATTCAATGGCATTACCAGTGCTGAATCCCCAATATCAACATCCTTGGGTTTACCATTGACCAGAAACTGAAGTGGACTAGCTATATAAATACTGTGGCTACAAGATCAGGTCAGAGGCTAGGAATCATGTGGCAAGTAACTCACCTCCTGACTCCCCAAAGCCTGTCTACCATCTACAAGGCAGAAGTCAGGAGTGTGATGGAATGCTCCCCACTTGCCTGGATGAGTGCAGCTCAAGAAGCTTGACACCATCCAAGACGAAGTAGCCTGCATGATTGGTACCCCATTCACAGACATTCACTCCCTCCACCTCTGACACACAGTGGTAGTAGTGGGTACCATCTACAAGGTGCACTGCAGGAACTCACCAAGCCTCCTTAGACAGCGCCTTCCCAACCCAACACCATTACCATCTAGAGGGACAAAGGCATCAGATACATAAGAACACTACCACCTGGGAGTTCCCCTTCAAGCCACTCACCATCCTGACTTGGAAAGATATCATTTCTTCACTGTCACTCGGCCAAAATCCTGGGATTCCTTCTCTAACAGCACTGTGGGTGTTCCTACACCATAGGGACTACAGCGGTTCAAGAAAGCAGGTCACCACCAACTTCTCAAGGACAATTAGGAATGGGCAATAAATGCTGCCCTAAACCAGTGACACCCACTCCCCACAAATGAATAAAAACAAATTGCAGCAGAGCTGAACGGAACAGACTTGATGGACCAGTTGGCCTTTATTTGTACATCTTTTTAGTTGTTTGTTTTACATGGAATAATATATCTTTTAAAAGAAACAGGTAAACATTTGAAACAGAAAAAAATTAATGAGGGGAAGGGAAAGGGCCAGAAGAACAAGTGGATTGCTCAGTCAGGCAATCAGCACAGGAATAAAAAAAGTGGATGGTCTCCTTCAGCACTGTAAATCATACAATTCATTAAAAACAATCCCACAAATTATGAACTTTATCCAGCTTGCTGCAGGAGAATATGGTGTCCACTGCTCATGAGGCTGCTAGAGAAGGCATTCCCAAACCATGAGCATGATTCTCCGATTTGTGTTCCAGAAACAGCCTGGCTAATGGTGATGTGTAAATCTGGGCAGTGGATGCACTCTACAACAATGTAGGACACCAGAGCAGAGTCTAAACCTGTCCACATACTACATAACAGAAGCCATTGGATGGGTGATCAAGAGCGGGGCATAGAAAAAACATAGAAACATCAAAAAAAGGAGCAGGGATAGGTAATTCACCCCTTCAAGCCTGCTCCACCATTCAATATGATCATGGCTGATTCTCTATCTCAACGCCCTACTCCTGCTCTCTTCCCATATCCCTTGATGCCTTTAGAGTCCAGAAATCTATTTCCTTCTTAAATATATTCAGTGCCTTGGTCTTCACAGCCCTCTGTGGTAGAAAATTCCACAGGTTCAGCACCCTCTGAGTGAAGACTTATCTCCTCATCTCAGTCCTAAATGTCCCCCATATCCTGAGACGATGACCCCCACCACCACCCCCCCCCACCCAACCCACCCAGAGGAAACATAATCTCTGCATCCAGTCTGTCCATCCCCATCAGAATTTTATACCTTTCAGTGAGATCCCTCTCGTTCTTCTAAACTCCAGTCAGTATAGGCTTAGTCGGCACAATCTCTCCTCTTAAGACAACCCTGCCACCCCAGGAATAAGTCTGGTGAACCTTCGCTGCATTTCTTCTATGGCAAGTAAATCCTTTCTTAGGTAAGGAGTGCATCCTTTCTTAGGTATGGACCCCCTCCTTAGCCCGGGATCATTAAGGCTAAATTTCATTATCCTATTCTCACGTATTCATTTGACACCAAATCCCTAATCGGAGTGATCCCAAAGCAGGGAACTATCTAAAAGCAGTAAATAGCCACTGAATTTTAATGAATGCAAAACCAGTCAGTCAAGAAATGTGATGAGTGAATCTAGGTCATGCCTGTAGCTTCTTGTAACAAATTATACCGAGGGAAAAAAGGTAAATTAGCAAAGCGTGTGCTTCAACACAATTTTATCATCAAAAACTCATTGCCTTGCTACAAAAATCAAATATACAAATTGGGAATTGTTTTTTTGCCTGTTGAGTTCCCTCCTCTCCTGAGGTTGCTGCCTTGCACTGGGATATGAGAAGTGACGTGAGCCAGGAATTCTTTGTAACTGAAATGAATAGGAGAGAATTCCGCACTTCGGACTTCAAAACTTGGTTCAGGAAGATCTTGTATGTTTATCTGCAACTGAGCATTTTACAAGTCTTCAGCAAATGAACAAAATGCTTAAAAGGTTAGCATATGCATGCCACTGAAATTGAGTTCTGGTTTTATGTACTATGGTACCTTGATGGATCAACTCTCGGAATGAAAAAGTCTGATTTTAATATGATTTTATAGCCTAGTGCTGATGTGATAAAATAATAAGTTGTCACACTTTCCAGACACATAAATGAAAAAAAACCTAAATAGGATACACAACAAAATCCAATGAACTGCCCCTAGCCTTGGGAATGTAGGTAGAGATTGGTAAGCATAACAGTTGATAATGTTGTACATTGCTGCCGTGTTAATGTTCATACAGAGAATTTTATTCTATGTGGGGAGGCTGCGGCATAGTGGCAACTTTGCTAAGTTAGCATCCTAAAGGCCAAGGCTAAACGTGGGGACATGGGTTCAATACCCACCATGGCAGCTGGTGGAATTAAAATTCAATTAATAATAAATCTGGAATTGCAAGCTAGTCTCAGTAATGACCATGAAGCTATTGATCGTCATTAAAAACTCACCTGGTTCAATAATGCCCTTTAGGGAAGAAAATCTGTTATCCTTACCAGGCCTGGCCTACACATGTGACTCCAGGCCTATAGCAATATGACTGATTCTGAAGCAAGCCCTTTAATCCCAGTGCAGTTAGGAATGGGCAGCAAATTATGGCCTTGCCAGCAATGCCCATATCTTGTGAAAGAATGAAAAACACCTTGAAGGGAGAGGGAATGGTCATGTTGAATTTGCTTAGCTTTCAACCCACATCTAATCAGCTAGCCATTGCCCTTGGGAGACTGAGAAAACATTGAAAGTTATGAGCCAATGATCTAATTCACAGCAAAACGCTTTAAACCATGTTACTTTAAAAAGACAAAACTGAGCTGCTGATGACTGAGAAGGAGGTAAAGAATGTTTGAGAAAAGGTTGAGGAGGAAAACATAAGGGAAAAAATTGAAAAGGAAACAAAAAAAAAGGAAAACTGAGTTTGTGTAAGTTTCACATTCACCTGATAGGGGCTTATATCCAAAATTTGCTGGACAGAAATGGAATGCTGGCAGCCAATGAGATGCACTGGCTCCCATTTCCAAATTGTATGTAGCCATCATGCAAATTTATGTGCCAAGAATGCCAGCTCATGGGGCCAGAATTGACTGTAAAAAATATTGGTGTAGCTAACGGTACTCATTGTTATGGGGCAAAATTTTCCCCCTGTTGGTGGGGGCAAGTGCAGGAGCGCACACGGGCGGGCGTGCCTCCGATCGGTGCCCCCAATTGGGGGCGCGCCGCCATTTTATGAAAGAGCGCACAGATCTCCCTGAGGCTAAATGCTGCCTCAGGGAGATCGGCTCGGAATGAAAATTTTTAGTAGAAATGATAAAAAATTTCCTTGACATGTCCCCTCGGGTGACACTGTCACAAGAGTTAGGAAATGTCCATAACTTTTATTGAAAGGTTTGATAAAAAATTTATATACCCTAATGAAACCTCATCCCGCCCGTGGAAGAGGTTTCATGCTTTTTCCGAGACCTGCTTGGGCTCCCAGCCTGCCCACCAACCCTAAGGCTGGACGGGCAGGTCCAGCAAGCAGGTTAATTCATTTTTTAATGGCCTTAATAGGCTGTTGTCAGTTAGGTGGGTGCGCAGCCGATGCAGCTGTGCGCCCACCGAACTGAACATCTAAATGACTCGGGATGACATAGGGACACATGCCCGACATATCCCCATGTCATTTTACACATCGACGAACGGACCCCACCCTCGCTCGCCGACCAGAAAAACCATTAGGTAGGTTTAATATCATTCACAACACAGCACCTCTGACAGTATAGCATTCACTCAGCACTGCACCGGAGTTTCAGCCCTGATTTTTTTTGTTCTCAAATCCTGGAGTGGGTATTGAACCTATAAACTCCTGAAGGTGAGAGTGCTACCAACTGAGCCACTGTTAACACAGCAGCTGACATCAGTTGAAGGCTTTTTTATTTTACAAAAACATAATACATTTCTTGAGACATTATTTTGTAGGGAGGACTCTGCAACATGTATCTATTACCAGGTATATGCACAATGAAAAATGCCTTGCTAACTGAAAATGGAAAAGCAGGGTGTTAACTTCTATTGCTTTTGGTATAAATATTGTTAGCAGCTACTAGTAAATGGGTGACATCCTGTTATAATAGCTCAGAAGTAATCGAACAACAGCAAGGTACTGACTAAATTCAGGTTCACAATATTCTCATATGAAGCTGTTAAAAAAATACGACTCATACCTTCAAGCTACTTGGATAGATATTTCTATCAGTTGTATATTGTACCAATATAAAATGCAATGTAAAATAATTAACAGTCTTATCCTAAAGAGAGCACTGATCACTGTAGTGATCTTCACTGTATATCTTGATACATCTCTCATTCTACACATCGCATTGAGGATGGCAGGTTGAGTAGATGACCCTGGCCTTCCACATGACTGTCTCCTATGTCCACCGGACTCTAGGTGGTTTCCCTTTCCAATCCTTAAAGGGAATTTTTACGTTTTGTCGTCCTGTCTACACAAGCCTGATGGGCCCCATCAGTAAGGCAAAACAAAAAACTAAAGCTCTATTGACTAAACACTATCTTTGTAGACAACTTATACTTTAAACCACCTTTTATTTTTAGCACAACCAAAAAAGTACACCTCACAGGTATACGTTACACTTTTTTAAGTAGGCATTCAATCCTTCCAAAATCAGTTAAAAGTGATTCTTAGCTCCCGATGGTTTACTTCTATTCCTTTCCTTTCTCAGCCTGGTAACTTCTAATCCCAGAACAGTCCTTCATGGTGAGAGTACTACTGCAGATCCTCCCTCCAGCGCAAGCTAGGCAAATCTTCGAGCCTTGTTTTAATGCATCACGAATTTGGTCTTTTCAATTTGAGCACCATCTTCCACTCACACTCTGGCGCGGTGAACCAGAGACTTTTGGTCTCTAGCTGCTTTCTCTCTCTCCCAGACTCTGGCAGACTAACTTTGTGAGTTTTCAGTGATGTCTTAAAAATCCTTCCCCTCGCCAAGCCCATTTCCATGGCAACATGAATCACATGAGCCTCGTACCCAGGTAGAAATGCTGATTAGCTGAGAGCCCAATTCTTTTTCATCTTGGAACTAAGTGGACAGTTTAAAGTACAACTGTTTACAATCCAACATTTTCAACACTCTTCTGAAACTTTGGAGACTCACAATTTATCTACTGTTGCTGCCATTGTCTCCAAACATAGACACAATGCACTTTCCTCCTAGTAAAACAATCTGGGCTCCCTTTAATCTCTAATAATCAAAGGACCCAGGCTTGCTGTCAGGTAGATGTCAGAACAGGTCACATGACCCCTCTCATTTTTGCCTTAAATAAAGACACAGTCCCAAAACATTTTAATCTTATAAACCTCATAACTGTAACAATATGTATAAAGTACTTAGTAGGTTAGTAGGTGATTGAGCGCTATGCATGAACCTTGATGGTGAGCATCCATTGGCTTTTCACCAAGGTAGGCATGATATTTGAGTCATAATAACATAAGAAGTAGGAGCATGAGTAGGCCATTCAGCCCTTCGATCCTGCTCCGCTATTCAATGAGATCAGGGCTGATCTTCTACTTCAACATCATTTTCCTGCACTATCCCCGTATCCCTTGATCTTTACTATGTAGAAATCTATCGATCTCAGTCTTGAACATACTCAATGACTGAGCCTCCACAGCCCTTTGGGGCAGAGAGCTCCCCAGATTCACTGCCCTCTGAGTGAAGAAATTCCTCCTCATCTCAGTCCTAAATGACCTGCCAGGTTCTGGAGTCAGGTTCTGCCCTCCCCTGGAGAGGTTTCAAGGGTAGTAATCTTGTCCATTTTTTCCCTTTCCTAATCCAGATGATAGCAACATCTGATGAAGAGTCATACAGACTTGAAACGCTGACTCCGTCTTTCTCTCCGCAGATGCTGTCGGACCTGCTGAGTTTTTCCAGCTATTTTTGTTTTTGTTTCAGATTTCCAGCATCCGCAGTATTTTGCTTTTAACTTTACCACTGTCATGGCTGAGATCGCCAGATCAATGCCACATTAGAGATCAAATCTGGAACTTCCTAGACTGTATGGCATAGGTATTTACAAGATAAACTTCCTGCACCATCAGATATCTTTACATATATCTTTCTGAACAATCCAGGCTTATGTCAGTAAACAGAAATGCCTCTTCTCTCTTCCAGCGCTTATAGGTAATAGTTTTCTTTCTTTGTAGAAATTTACAGCATAGGAGGAGAACATTTGGTCCATCAACTTGTGTGATGCTAGCCCTTCAGCTACAGCTACCTACTCCAGTCCCATCTTTCTTCCCTTTACCTGTGTCGTTTCATGTTCTACAGTTCCAAATACTCTCCACCCCATCACATTTCAGAAAATTACAGCTCAGTGGTATCAATGGGTGTAAATTTGTAGACCTTATGCCTTCAATATTCTGACATCTGCTGATGGTTGGCAAGGTTCCACGCCATTGGTGCCTACTAAAAAATTGCCCACCATTTCCATACCTCAATAGCTACTTGTGCTAAAGCATTCTATGCTCTAATAACCTTCTGTGTGAAAACATTGTTTCCTACTTCTTTCCTTCATTCAAATTATAACCCTCAGTCTATGGCGCCTTATTACCAAGGCACCAACCAATGGATATAATCGTGATCCATTTACAGAGACAAGGTCATCAAGATTCTGAACTGTACTGGATTTTTGTGGTGCCTGCCCTGAGAGTGCTTGATACCATCACTGTGTTTAAAGAGTAAATGACAAATCCTGCATTATCCTGGCTCTCAGTTGCAAATGACAAATCCTGGCTCTCAGTTGCAACAGCCACTCATACACAAAATAGTACTGAGATGGACTGAGCGACAAACTTGGATGCTGAATGTGTTTGAACGGTTTATATCTTCAAGACAGCCTTTAATGGGACATCTGGTTAGTGGTCACAAGGTTAGGAAGCAATTGGTTGGCTATACAACCCTGTGACCTTGTGTGCGATAAATGACTTCCAGTTTCTATCAGTTCTTTTAATAGATTTGTATATAGCCCAAGGATAGTTATATATCATCGTTAATTTTCCTCTCTAAATTATACATGATCTGATTTGTTTTAATTGTACATCATGTCAGTATTAGCCTGACTCAGCTGGTCACCCTTTCCTGAATCAGAGTGCATGTTCAGCCCGAAACATATTCTGACTGCGCTGAGGGAGGTGATGCATTGTCAGAATTGCCCTTCACTGGATAAGTCATTAAACTGAAGCCCTGTCTATTTGTTCCAGTGGATCAAATTACTTTAAAGATCCCATGGCTATATTCAAAGAATTGACAGTTCAACTGGGAGATTAAGTATTATTCACCCCTTTAACCAACAACAAAAGCAGATCAACGGGTCATTTATCTCATTGCTAATGGCGCGATTGCAGTTTTGAAATAGTTGCTATTCCCAGCTGCCCAATAGTCACTTCATTCCAATGTAATTCCATGTACGGAAAGTGCTTGGAGAGGTTTCTGCAACATGTGTTACAATGTAATAGGGCCAATTTTCTTGTCCCTTGTCCCCTGTCCCCTGAAGAATGTCCTATTTCTCTGGGTGCAAATACCAGGTTGCCACCTCCTTTTATACACCCCAGGTTTTGTAGGGTTTTTTTATTGGGGGTAGGAACTGGGCTTCACAGAATCACAGAGCTGTTACAGAACAGAAGGAGGCCATTCAGCCTGTCATGTCTGCTCTGGGTCTCTGAATGAGCAATTTACCTAGTGCCATTCCCCCAGCTTCTCCCCATAACCCTGCACATGCTTCCTTTTCAGATCAATCCAATTCCCTTTTGAATGCCTCCACCACACTCTCAGGCAACGCATTCCAGATCTTAAACATTCACGGTGTGCAAAAGATTTTCCACATGCCAGTTACCTTAAACCCGTGCCCTCTGCTACTTGATCCTTCCAAAATTGGAAACAGTTTCTCCCTATCTACTCTGCCCAGAACTCTCATGATTTTGAATACCTCTGTCAAATCCCCCATCAACTTTCTCTTCTCCAAGGAAAACAATCCCAACTTCTCCAATCTATCTATATAACTGAAGTTCCTCTTCCCTGGAACCATTCTTGTGAACCTTTACTGCACTGTCTCTAATGCCTTTACATCCTTCCTGAAGTGTTGCACCCAGGACTGGGCACAATACTTCAGTTGAGGCTGAGCCAGTGTTTTATACAAGTTTAACATAACCTCCTTCCTCTTCTACTCTATGCCCCTATTAATTAAGCCTAGGACACTGTATGCTTTATTAATTGCTCTCTCAATCTGCCCTGTCACCTTCAATTCCATGTACACATAGATACCCAGGTCCCTCTGCTCCTGCATCTCTTTTAGAATTGTAGCCTTTATTTTATATTGCCTCTCCTCGTTCTTCCTACCAAAATGAATCACTTCATTTAGTGCTAGCTTGTGCATACTGGTGGCTCAATGTGCTGATTTCAGTTAGACAGGAGAAGTGTTCCCGCCTTCCCACCTTATTTTACCCTGGCAACACTGGCTTGACACCCATCAGTGGAAATTGTGGCACATAACACACACCACACCAGCCTAGCCCCCAGGCCTCACCCAATTGGTGGGAACCAGGCCAAAGATACAAAGCCAAGTGACCTGTCAATTATGTTAAACCAGAGCTGAGGGCACTCCACTGTACTTACAATTCCTGCCCTTTCATTGCTGCTTGACCCAGACAGGCCTGAATCAGAGATGTGAACCCATGCGATGCCGTTCACCCAGAACAAGGAGTCTTGGTGCTCATAGGCCTGGCCAGGAGCAGCACTGGGTATGTGTGCTACCCTAGTCTAGCAGGACGGATAATAGGGTGGTTGGGTGGGAGGGTAGTAAGAGAGGGGGGGGTGGGGTGGTGCAGGGAAATTTGCCTCGGTGTAAATTTAAGTCAATCCTCATCTCCATCACAAATTACTGTAGCATTTTGCTTCCACATGCCAGCCACTTAAGTGTTGACACACATAGACTACTTGCCATTAGGATCAGTGGGTGGAATTGTCGGGCGCTGGCGGTGGGTGCGTTCAGTGGCATCAGCGGACAACGTGGCGAGAGGCTAGAAAAATCAGTTTCACGAGGTCGTGCAACCTGCTTGCGATCGTGCACTCAGCCCATCGCTGGCTGAGCCATGTTTACCCCCGTCGGACGCCGGGAAACCTCAGTGTAATACACCACCCTATCATAAGCCCAGTCTTTGGGACTGACCCCCCCCCCCCAACCCCCGCACTGGAACGTCCGCATCAGGCCGACGTGTTTCACAACTGCATACATAACGCGTACACCTGGTGGACTGCACTTTGTGAGGGGAACTTGGCGATGAGTGCACGGTGATGTTGCGGAGCGCTCGCCAGGGGGGGCTTGTTGGATGTCAAGTTGAGGCGCATTGGGGCAGGAAGGGGCAAAAGCCGCCCTGCGATTGAGGCGATTTTGGGGGGGCGGTAAAGGCTGCCCCCCGCATTTGAAGGAGCTTTGGGGGTGGGAGGATACAAAGGCTGCCCCCTGCGGTTGAAGGTAGCGCACAAGCATGTGCATGGTTGGGGGGGTGTTGGGGGAGGGAAGCATCCACTCATTAGGGAAACCTTGTATGAAGTGACCATTCCACTGCAGTTGAGACGGTCCAGACACAGCCACATTGATTTGATTGGAGTCGGTCCTGCAGCTTGTCTGCCCACTCCTGCATCATGGAGGCATCAAAGTGCCACCAAATGCTCCAGAGCTTTTCACCTCTTGGGCACAGACTGCAAACTAATGAGCGTTTTATTGGACTACAGAACAGTGGACAAGTTGTACAATCTCCTTGCTAAAGCTGGCCATGGTGCAGTGATTGGTGGAGGTGCTCACAGCCCTTGCTATGTCATCATCCCGGCTTGGACCAGTCTCCCCCATGGTTCAAGCTAACTGGGCAGCCTTGCACTGTGGGTTAGGAGAATGCCTGTGCCTGAGCTGAGAGCACAGCCTGCAGTCCAATGGGCAAAGCTGCTGCCAATTGGTCGGGTGGAGTGGGGCAGAGGAAGGCGGAGTTTCGAGCAGCCATACATCGCACTAATCTTTGGCCATCCAAGTGGTAGCCAGTACTCCCTGTGATGTGTTAAGCAGTCAGACTGAACCAAGGGAGGTTCTTAGTACACCCATGCTAACCCACATGTCTCTGTCTTTCATCCTGCAGGAGGAGTACATCAGAATCATGGATCCTGGTGACCTGGTTGTATGTCTACAGAGAGCGAAGACGACAGAGAAGAGAGCAACTGAGGCGCCGGGCTGCGCAGATGGAGAAGCAACACCCTCTGGAAGAAGGGGCGGCTGAGGCTCCTGCGCACACTGCCGAATAGCCATAGCGAGCCATTGCTGGTTGGTGCCTAGCAACACCCAGGGTCTACAGACGCCATCTTTCATTCCTGCAGATGACTGAGAACCAGTGTCGCTGAAGACTGCGCATGCCTAGGGAACTGGTTGGTCACATCTGCCAGCTACTGCAGGATTTGGCGCCACTGGGGCATGGAGGGCATCCACTGCCAGTGGCCGAGAAAGGGTCAGTGGCACTCAATTTCTATGCCAATGGCTCCTCTCAGGGCTCCACAGGTGACCGCTGTGGAATATCACAAATGCATCCATGGGGTCACGGATGCCATCTTCGTGAAGGCACATGACTTTGTGCATTTCGCCCGGGACCAGGGGAGCCACGATGCAAGAGCGATTGGATTTGCCCAGATCTCGGGTTTCCCACAGGCGCAGGGTGCCATAAACTGCAGTCACGTGGCGCTCAGGTCTCTGTCACAACACATGGTCAACCATGTCAACCGCAAGGGCTTCCATTCACTGACTGTTCAGCTGGTGTGCGACCACCACAAAGATATGCTGCACTCTCTTCCAGGGAGTGCGCACGACTCCTATATTCTCAGTTGGTCACAGATCCCTGATGTCTTCCAGGGTCCACAGAAGCTGCAGGGAAAGTACCTTGGGGATAAGGGCCACTCACAGAGGACGTGGCTGATGACACCCATATACTTCCGCTGCAGCAGAGCGAAAGTATAACAAGGCTCAAGATGAACTCGCAACCTGGTGGAGCAGACCATCGGGATGCTGAAGATGAGGTTCCAGTGCCTGGACCGGTCTGGTGGAGCCCTGCAATACAGTCCACAGAGGGTGTCAGACATCGTCGTCGTTTGCTGAACCCTTTACAACCTGGCGACATGCAGTAAGGAGACACCATAAGATCCTCACATTGCATCTGTGAATGTTTGACTCCAGTCTGGCTTATAGCAGCACGCATACCCTGTGTAGGAATGCTCCTATCATGGAGACACAGTGGAGGCCCTAATAGTCGTTTGATGGCAGGAAAATGATGACGAGATGCAGTGAGGACACTCCATAGATCTTTATACAGCCTCTGAGAATGTCTGACTCCTGTCTGGCCAAGGGCAGCTCGCTTGCGCTCTGTGATCAGGGTCATATCATAGAGACACAGACATGAAACTTTAAAAGCAACTGATCCTTAGTCCGCCTTCAGCACCTGAGCCCTTCAGGAGAACAGCATCACTGGTCACCGATGCTGAAGAGATGGGGGCCACCGCCTCCTTAAAGGTGCTGAGAGCACACAGAGAGAATGACGGAACTCTGTGACGCCTGCCCACTACATTCTGGCACTGTTGAGGTGCAGACATCAGTAATGTGTCCAGGGAGTGTGAGGCTGGACCATTGCTTTGGTCTGAAGGTTGCACAAAGCACAGGGAAGAGGCCTTGGACTGAGACACCTGCCTTTATCTTGTGCAGAAAGGTTTCACATCTGAGTGACTTAAACGCTGTTCATCAGAACAAGGAGCCATAGGCAGGGAGACATTATTGGGAGTTAATTGACAGTAATGAACATTATGTACAAGTGATTAACATCCATGCCCAGGCTGTTCAGCTACATTGCTGGGCCTTTTATTAATGTTTGTTTGCATTTCAGCCCCACGCTCCTGATCTATGGGCACCCGGTGCGGAAGGGGGTTGGGAAGGAGGAGGACCTCCTCGTGAACCTGCTCCTGGGCCTGGCCAAGTTGGCCATTAACAGGTCCAGGCAGCGGATGATTGACGGGGAAGCCCTGCCCGATTGTTTGTCCCTCTTCCGCGGCTACGTTCCCGGCCGGAT
Source organism: Carcharodon carcharias (assembly GCF_017639515.1). Lineage (NCBI taxonomy): Eukaryota > Metazoa > Chordata > Chondrichthyes > Lamniformes > Lamnidae > Carcharodon > Carcharodon carcharias. The sequence continues at coordinate 140,382,873 of NC_054480.1, forward strand.
GTCCCTGGAGAGGGAGCACGCGGTGTCTGCTGGCACTCTCGAGGCCTTCCATGCCCGGTGGGCACCGCAGGGACTGGGGTGTTTTGTTGACCCCTTTAATCACATTTTGATTTAAAGTTTGTAAGTTTCCTTTAAACTTTGCTCTTGGTTTTACAGCTGACCTGAATTAGGGGCTGTGCCTGATTTATCCCAATTTTGTTAATTTGGTTTTATTGGTTTTAACTCAAAAGAGTTACATTGCCGGGCCTTTTATTAATGTTTTGTTTGCACTTCAGCCCCACGCTCCTGATCTATGGACACCCGGTGCGGAAGGGGGTCGGGAAGGAGGAGGACCTCCTCGTGAACCTGCTCCTGGGCCTGGCCAAGTTGGCTATTAACAGGTCCAGGCAGCGGGCGATCGACGGGGGAATCCCGCCCGATTGTTTATCCCTCTTCCGCGGCTACGTTCGCAGCCGGATGTCTTTAGAAAGGGAGCTCGCGGTGTCTGCTGGCACATTCGAGGCCTTCCATGCCCGGTGGGCACCGCGGGGACTGGGGTGTTTTATTGACCCCTTTAATCACATTTTGATTTAAAGTTTGTAAGTTTCCTTTAAACTTTGTCCTTAGTTTTACAGCTAACCTGAATTAGGGGCTGTGCTTGATTTGTCCCTAATTTTGTTAATTTAGTTTAATTGTTTTAACTCTAAAAGAGTTACATTGCCGGGCCTGACCTGTTTCTCACTGAGCGGCTGATTCTCAGAGCGCGGTTTACCTCCCCGCCGCTAGACTCATCGCCACCATGCCTCGGATGATGGCAGAAATCAAAGACTTTTTGTGAACAGCAAGGAGAAAGGATACAAAATCGGTGAAAATTAAGAAGAACAAAGACAATGTAAAATCCAAAGTACAGCAGGTACCCATACACACTCTTCATCACCGATGAAGAAAAAACAGAAAAACGCAAACAGTCACTGCCTCCAGGTCTGGCTGTGAAAGAGCTGAAGTAAGGAGCTGAACTCTCTAGATGGTGTCCAGGTTGTGCTGTATATAAAAAAAACTTCACCTTCTTAGCCCTGCCGCTGCATCTTGGTACTCCCCGGACACCCGTAGCAGAGGTGGAGGCAGCTTGTGTGATGACCTTGGCCGGTGTCCTCTGGAGGGCCGAGACCTGGAAGGCCCCAGCCTGCTTTTGGGGTCCTGCTGTGTGGCAGAGTCACCCCCTTCCAGCTGTGGAGCTGGCACTGCTGGGGTCACAGGAAGAGGGGATTCGGATGGGCCAAATGCTCATGGGGTCACCTGGGTGGATGGCCCCAAATTGTGCACCTGCTGATCCCCCTCCCTATGGGTGTCCGAGGGCTCCTGGCTGACTCCTTGAGTGGAAGGGGAAGCTGGAGTGAGACCGAGCTGCCCTGCACCCCTCTCACATACACACTGTAGGAGGCCAACTATGGCATCAGCGATAGAGTTGAGCCTGCGCAGCAGTGCAAGAGCGACGAGGTGGACCAAGGTCTCCATGATGGCTGCCATCTTGCCAGTATTGACTTTATTGCCATGCTAGTGTTATCACCTCAGAGTGAAGGTGGACGGACTCCTCCATCATGCCTTGCAATCTGAGCAGTGCAGCAGACATCCCTTCCTGATGTTCCCGAGCTTGCCTTTGCAGCTGCAGCAACTGTGACATGTGAGTCCAGGGGCTCCTCATCTGACTCGGACTCAGCAGGTTTCTGGCCTCCAGCAGTCCTCCAAGTGCCGGGGACCTGGGAAGTCCCTGGCTTCATCTGCTGTGGATCAGAATGTGTGATGTGCTCACCAGATTGTGATCCTGAGGCTATTCTAAAGTTAGGTCCCACTGAGGTGCATGTCTGTACGCTGATTGAAGGTGTGGGTGAGCACTATGACGGGACTTCAGATAGGGTATATTCAAGATTCCTCAAGAGGTTTCTCCGAAGCTTGATTGGAGGCCCTGGGTCATGGACTCTGTCAGCTGTTTGGCAGATGTGCCTGCGAAAGCAAGCGGAGATAATCAGTGCTTGGCAGTGGCCTGTGAAAGAGGACACATCACTCACGGCATAGTTGTCTGGTGGATATTACACTGCCGGATCTTCACTTGGTAGAGCAGCGCTGACCTTACCATCAGTACAGACCGGACCGATTCCTCGCCAACCAGCTGGATGGCTCCGTCTTCAAAATCCGTGAGGACCTTGATTTCAGGCATTCCTCCACAGGTAAGCAATCTCTCCCTCTTGTTGTGTGCCAACTTGTCCAGCATAAATAGAGATGCAGAAAGTGTAAGCAGTAAACCTGCCAGGCCAGATGATAAGTATGCCTGGCACGTGTGGGCAGTGAGTGGTCCCATGGGCGGGATAAGGACAATGAAGATGTGTGTGAGAGAGTGAATGGTGATGTCCCTTAAACTGGCAGTGAGTGAGGGGGCCCTGTGGATGTGTGATGGGTTTCTGAGTGCATGAGTTGAGAGCGATGAGACGAGTGGCTTACCTTGGTGGAACGGAGGAGATCATTCATCCACTTGCAGCACTGGGTGGCTGTCCTCTTTTGTAGGGCATTGGCATTGACCACCGCTGCCACCACCTCCCAAGCCAGATTAGTGAGGTTGCTGCCCATTTTGCAGCCAGAGCGGGGCTAGAGGACATCACAGCGAGCCTCCACCACCTCCAAAAGACGATCGAGAGATGTGTCATTGTATCTGGGGGGCTTCAGTCTTCTTGCCTTTCGGGGCCATGTCTTCTTTGCAGCCATCCTGGGCTGGAAGGGCTGAGAGGTGTGCACGCGGCTAGACTTTAAATATGGCGCCCAGCCCTATGAGTGAGACCCCAGCCGCCATGGAAACGGCGTATTTCCCAGGAATGCATAACTAATGCAGCGGGTTGGGGACGAGACAGCGCTTAGTGCAAATCTGGGAGGATTCCACCCATCCTCTAGCAATTCAAAGCACAAGTGCAGCCACAGAGGTAACTCAGTCAATTGTGGCACCTTAATGTCGCTATGATTGAGACCAGTTAACTCAGCACCTCCTAAGAGTTGAACCTGGAGCCTTTTGAGTTTGTGTGACGCAATTACACACTGAACACTGGGTGAGCAATTGAGGGAAATGGCGGAGGTGGGGGGTGGGGGGATGTCAACCGAAATTCTTGTTTAAACACGATAAGCCCAGAAAATGCTGGAAATACTCAGCAGGTCTGGTAGCAGCTGTGGAGCGAGATACAGAGGGCTGCATTTTACACCACCTCCCCCCCACACCCATCCCCATCCCCGCTGAGTCTGTTTTCAGCTGGGGAGGGTCATATAAAATATAAGGGGCAGCAAGCCCACCGCCCCCCCCCCCCACCCCCCCTGAGCTGTCGCCCGTAACAGGGTAGGTGGGTGGGCGACAAAATCATCAACTTGCCCACCATATTTGAATAAAGAATTGAGTCAATTGACCTTGTTAACAATTAAGTCAAGTGAACCACGTAATATGCTGCCCACGCCATGATACAGTTGGCATGGGCAGGCGGGCAGGAGAGGGCAAGCTAAAAAACTTTTGTAAAGGTGGGAAGGAATGGTGGGGGGTGGTGGGGCAAGTCATTTGAGGGATGGCCTTTACACATTGGGGGTCACCCTGCATCCCCCAGGATGTTACCCCTGTGACCGACCCCTCTTTGTTCCTCCCCACCCGGCCTCCCAAACAGGCTGTTCCCCCCCTCTCGCCTCCCCATAGGCTGCTCAATCCCTCCCCACCCAAGACCCCCTGATTTGCCTGGGGCCAGACGCACTGGCTGCCTCCTTCGCGGGTCCTGCTTGCGTTCCCAGCAGCGACCACGGCTAAGTCCTGGCAGGACCGGGACGACTAGGGCTGCCGGCTAATCTGATTGGCTGGCAGCCCTCGAGGGCAGGAGAGAGCTGCCAGCCTCCCACTGAGGGGCCGAAGTCCCAATCTCGGCCTGTCGAGCCTCCTGGCAGCGTGTTGTGGCTGACAAGTGGACTTCTTTTCGATGTACAACAGCAAGCACATTACTGCCAGCAAACCCCCCCCCCCTCCCCCCACCAAAAATTCCAGCCCAGAATTAATGTTTCAGGCCATTCATCAGACCTGAAATGTTGGGCTGGAGTCAGCTGTGCGCCCACCGATACTTAAAAGGCCTATTAAGGCCATTAACAAGCTAATTAAATTCAAATTTACGCTGCCCGTCCAACCCAATGGTTGTCGGGCAGGAGAAAAGGCCAAGCGGCCTTTACAGTTTTTAGGAAACTTCATCCACCAGCGGGATGAGGTTTCCTAAAGCAAATAAGCATTAAATAAGAACTACATTTTTGAATTAAAAACATACCCCCTCTCATGTGACAGAGGCCTGGCTCTCTCTTCTGCCCCTACCCACCCCCCACCACCCCCCCCCCAACCCACCCGCTCTCAGCGCTGCCGCTCACGATCCACGCAAGACAGGCCTCAATTGACCCGCCCACGTGAAACCGCGGTGCGGAGCCGATCGCGGGCGGCGGTCAGCTGCCCGGCTGACCCTGCCCGCCCCCAGCCGAGCACCCCCCTGCTGAGGGCAAAATCCTGCCGGCAGGATTGGGATCAGCTTCCAGAGGGAGCTGCTGGGTCCCTTGCCCTCCGGGATATGCCATGGTCTTTAAAGGGAGAGTGGGGAAGGAAGGAGGAATGGGGAGTCTGCTTGCCAGCAATTAACTGGTCCATTAAGCTGAGGAACCTGTCAGTGCGCTGGGCAGGACAAAAGGACAATTTTCACTGTTGAATTCAGTAATCCCAAACAACCAGGTGCATGTTAATGCACAGCAGTCAGGTGCAACGTGGGGAGATCTGAAAGTCTGAAATGGTGCTATTTATTGTGTAACTCATGAATTACTCAATATCTTTGCGTTTCTGAATTGTTGTGAGAAAATATTAACAACAGTTGAAGAAATATTATTAAATAAATTGCCTGCAAAACAAATTGATCCATTTTTCTTCAATTGATCTGTCTAATGCTGTATTCTGGATTGCCAATACTCTTCAATTAGCTTTCCTATGCAAAAAATTGAATATCACACAATTATTATTCATAGCCTCTAATTACCCATTTAGCCAACACATTCTCAAGTTGTTGATGATTAGTCTGTTTAGTAATTTTGCAGTTTTGGTTACATTTATAATCCTCCAGTACCTACAGCCAAAACGATGTGGTTTATTGTGATTTTTGGGAGATGTGTTTTAATCCAGAATCATCAACCATGACATTCAGTAGCAACAAGGAAATTAGGGATTTTCAAAATCTGTACAGTTGGATGTTAGACTGAGAAAGTTAGGGTTTGACTCGATAGGACAAATGACTTTGTCTCATCTTTGGCAGTTTAAGAGATGGGAATTGATCTCCGGTGTGGCACAAAACTGGTAGGATCAGAATATCTGGCCATTCTATGCAATGGAGCCAAGCATCAAGCACTCTGTAGAAAGGGTGGTCTATCCAATAACATCTGCTTTGCACCACTGCCTGGTACAAATTTCTACCCCTACACAATTTAAACCAAAGATATCTTGAAGGTTAGGAAAACTATCGTTCAAGCCAAGGAAATATACACTGCTGGCCTGTTATTTATAAACATCATTTGACCCCCATCTTTTGGGCTAACTGCTATTTATCCTAAGGATAAGCAAAACTGGTTTCCAAACCTATCCAAACCAAACAAAACCAAACCATTGTAATCCTCACTCTGCCTGTTTACTGAAGAAGAACATCCATCTTTGGGCCTTGTTTGACTTAGGGAAGCCAAATAATGTGAAGCACGTGGCACAAAGAATCTGTAACATATTTATCCTTTTGTATAATGATGTTTGGTTTTGTTCAGTCTGGCAACTTCTGGAAATTGGATATTTGTCCCTGATAATTACTTGTACTGCTACAATTCTGCTTCAGCTGCAGTCAAATTTATAATTCACTTCATAATTACAGTTGTCAAAGCACCATTTTGAAAATACCGAAATCTGCATGAACTATCCAGCATCCTTTGAGTGCTGAGGTCAGAAACAGATCGAGTAGTGTAGAGGTTAATATACCTCTGTGTATAAAGCATCTTTTTAATTTTTGTGCTTGAATTAAGCATTTAATTTTACTCTTCAATACGCAGTTACATTAATGGGGTCAAGTAAACTGGGTTATTTAATTGGCAAGCGGTTTGCACAGTAATTGAATAGGAAACCAATAGGAATTTAAATTTGAACATAGGCTCTAGAAAAACCATCCCTGGTCAATACCCTTGGTGATTGTGTGCTGTGAACTGGGCTGAAACCAACAGTGTGACCTGAAAGACAAGCAATTGTGTGAATACTACAATAAAGAACAGGCCCACTTGAGAGAAATTTTTTACATGTTTCTTCGTTTAAATGCAGATTTTCTCACTTCTACAGACTGAATTCAAAGCACAGTTAGATGGAAAGATTTCTATGCATCAGTCTAAAAGAGTCTCTGTCCTGTTTGTCTTCAACATTCAAAGGACACTGGGTAACTCCTTAAGGTTTTAATGGCCAGGATCTTTTGGAGGCGACTTTTGGGGGTGTTTGGCCACCAGCTGGAGAGCCGGCATGACCCCCGCATCACCTCTTCCCGGGAAAGCCCACCGAATCATGTGCCACTCAGGCACTTGACAGGCTAGCAGCGGGTCTTGCCCCAGGATCAAAGGCCCCGGGCTTAGAAGTCCCACCCGCCAAGAGATGCCAGGTAATCAGGGGCTGGCAGCTCTACTGAACGGCAGTGCCGTCAGGGGAGTGGTCGCTGCTGTCAGTACGGCAGCTGGATCGCAGTCCCCAGGTGAGCGACGGCAGGATGGGGGACATGGAGCAGGGGGGTCGTGAGGCAAGCAACCCTGCACAGGTTTGCTTGTCATGCTCCCCGCATGACGAGCCCCACGCTCACCGCTGTGGTGGGATGAGGTCTTTAAGTTGTCATTAACTGGCCACTTAAGTACCTCAGTTGGTGGCGGGTAGAGAAAACCATCCACAGGCCTTCCTGCCAAGGACTTAGCAGGGTGGAGATGGGAAGGTGGTGGTGTTCAACCTGATTAAATGCACCCCCCCCCCCCCCAACCAAACTTACCATGGGGGCAGGCAGAAGATTCAAGACAATGTTTTCAAAAGGCTTTATTAGTATCATGCCGAGTCCATCTGCTAACCTCCTGTCCAACATTGCAGGACCTCACTGATTCCTTCTGTATTAAGCTAAGTGTTGCAATCTTATATGAAGCTTTGATTATACATGTGCAATAAAGTAATTTTGGGGCTTCTGAGGCTTGTATGAGAGAGGCAGTAAGATTGTATCTATCAGCTCATGCTGTCGTGATGATGTGATGTGTGCATGTGTGATATTAATCTTTAATTTCATCAGCTGATCAAACTTATATATGGAACTGTTTAAAAATTACCTTTAAACGCAATCAAAGAGACAGCCTTAAGATGGCTGCCACAAATCAGCTGACATCTAGTATTACAAATTGACTAGTTTCTGGAAGGTTTCAATGTGAATTATAATTAAGACATGCCAAGATAAGCTCTTGAGGAATTTCACACCAGCTGATGTCAAGAGCTACTTCAAAGGATGAACTGAAGCTGTACTGGACCTTGCCATTTGCATTTCTATAAAGCTACCTTTTAAGTGGAGACAGAAAGTCAACTGGGACAATGGTTATATTGAAGGTGTCCTTCCTATCTCCTCAAGATGGTGATGGATCTTTCATCAGTTAATGGCTGGGATCACCTAGGCCATAAACCAATAGCCACAATCTATCCAGACATGAGCTAATCAATTATATTCTGAACTCACTATGAGGAAAGAGGCTATGTGACTAGAATAACCCTTTTGAAATGTCCTTTAATACAACCAACTTAAGATGGCTGCCACAAATCAGCTGATTGCAAAGAAACCTATCCATCCTAAGGCTGGATCCTACAATTTAGATCCATCCTTAAGTCAAGCTGCTAAAACAGAAGTCTGGAAGAAATCTACCAATGGAGCAGCAGTGACTTTCTCTCTCCCCTCTCTCTCAAGTTCAAGACCCTATTCCTATTACAGTTTGAAATACAGCACAGAAATACAGAATTCCCATCGAAAGAAACATCAGGTGCAAAAATCATCGACTTTTGGAAAAGACAGATTAGGTTTAAAAAAAAAGAGACTGTCTCCAGAAATTGCTATTTACATCGGCTTCAACTCCACTGAAATTTCAAGATCGCCATGGCAAAAAATCTGCTGCAGCCATAGATACCAGTGAAGGACTCAAACAATGAACTGCCTATTTTTGCCATTTATCTTTGAATTTTAATTTGGCTAAAAAGTAACCTCCTACTGTATAACTTGTTATTCTGCAGGCGTGTGTGTATGTATGTGTGTGTGTGTGTGTGTGTGTGTGTGTGAGGACATGGACTTACCTTTCTAAATATCTTTACCTGGGTGGGTTTTTTGCTCATACAAAAACTAACTGCTTTGTGTTTTAAACTCAAGAAAGCCCGTAGGATTGCTTTCTTTGCAATCAGCATGCAAATGGTTAAGCACAGACATTGAATTAATACCTTCATCCTTATCAATTCACAAAAGCCCTGCTATGATCAGACCTGGAGTGGCAGAACAGGGAAGTCATTTCACCCCTCCCTACATGTTTGAACAATGTGCTAAAATTGTAGAGGCAGGATAATAATTATTCTAACACTCTGTGATCTAATAACAATAGGAATGTAGGTTAAAACCTAGAAACACCTGTCGGTGCTTTTATACGTTTATTCTTTCATGGGATGTGGGTGTCGCTGGCAAGGCCAGCATTTGTTGCCCATCCCTAATTGACCTGAATGGTTTGCTAGGCCATTTCAGAGGGCAATCAAGAGTCAACCACTTTGTAGTCGGAAGTCACATGTAGGCTGCACCAGGTAAAGATGGCAGATTTCCTTCCCAAAAGGACATTAGTGAACCAGTTCACATTTGAGATTACTGGGACTAGTTTTTAATCCCAGATTTTATGGGCTGAATTTTACCATTGGTGAGAAGGGGACGAGGCCCGCTCGCCGACGTGAAAATGACGCGGGATGATGTCGGGGGGAACTCCTGATGTCATCCCGCCCCATTTAAATCTTCAGGAAGGCGGGGGCGCAGTGAAATCAGCTGTCTGCCCGCCGACCTGTCAATGGCCAATTGAGGCCATTGACAGGATAATTAACCCAATTAAAGGCCCTGCCCGTCCAACCTTAAGGCTGTCGGGCAGGCCAGGAGCCCCGGCAGGCTTCTGATAACACATGAAACCTCATCCACTGGCGGGATGAGGTTTCATGTCAGTTTTTTAAAAGTTTAATAAAGTTGTTGTGCACTTTATTAACATGTCCCCTCTCCTGTGACACTGTCACATGAGGGCGACCGTGTTAATGATCTTTTTTTATATTTCTGTTTTTAATCTTTAAAAAACTTTCACCGATCTCCCTGAGGCAGCGCTTAGTGTTTTAAACTCAAGAAAGAGCATGGCATGCGCGAAGGAGCACACTTTGACAATTGGGGAATCCTCCTCCGCCCGCACAGGAACTGCAGAGTGCTTCCCGGGAGGGCCTTAATTGGTCTGTCCATGTAAAATGGCGGTGGGGCTCGCTTCTCCGGCGGGGATCGGCCCCTCGCCCGCCGGAGGTTGGGTCCGACCCACCCACCCACCAAGCAGGAAATTCTGCCCATGTAGTCTGGGCTTCTGGATTATGAATCCAGCGACATGACCACCTCCCACTGTTAAACATCAATACATTTAAATGGCGTTCCTCCGTCTGCTATCGTAAAGCAGATGTTAACTGATTCTGTATTTGTCCAGGTACTACCAATGGTAAATTCTAACCTTATAAATAGTGAGGTCCCGTTATCCAATATTGTCATTTAAGGTCAACGCTATCCAGTTCCTGGATATGTGTCTGATTGTTTTATGCTTTGGCTCAGGCAGTTTTATAGCAAGGATTATACTCAATTGGGTGGTCATGCTATGTTACAGTTCACTCAGAGGGTCTGAAAGCTGTAACAACCTACACAACCATTGCTCCAGGTTACAGAGTCAAACAATCTTCCCATCACATGGCCAGCAAGGCATCTCCCCCACTCTTACCACCTGCCCCTTGGCACATAAGGATTTGCAGGGTGATAATCTTCCTTAATCATGAACACGCCTTTCTTGGCTACCAAGCCCTGGGGTGGGACTTGAATCCAGAGCTTCTGGCTCAGATGCAGGGAGACTACCCCCACTGCAGGACAAGACCAGTTTAGTGAGATGCAGCAGACCTAATGTCATCCCTCTTTTTTGCATTGTGGACGAAAAGGGTTTGGAAATTTTTATTTTGGCGCAGTGTATTACCGTTAAGTTGCAGAGCTGCAAATGCACCTTGTTTAAACAACAGACTGCTCCTAGTTCAAAGTCGCTTCATTCAAATGATCTAATAATCCACTTTTCCTAACATCAACAAAATTCCCAATTTTACGTTGCTTACTTTAAACAATTGGATTTCTTGCGCACAAACTTACTGAATTATTGTTAACGTTGCTTGTTCAGTAAAGTAACAGTGCAGCTTCTGAGGTGTGTCTGGTAGGGGGAGGGTGCAGTAACAAACTCAACTGAGGTGGTGTCCATCAGCTCAACTGCTAAACAGGCATTTATTTATTTACCAATTTCAATTGCTATTTCGCTTGCTCTCTGAAGATGCTAATTCACACAGAACACCATCGCCTCAGGAGCTGTCTAGTAGTTCATTCAAATGGCCGCTCTTCCTGTGTGAACCATGACAGTGAGTGGCAGCAAGACTTAGTGTTCTGTTTGTAACTAATTTCCTGAAAGCACAGTGGTTAACAGGGGGAAATAAATTACAGGGCTATGGGGAAAGAGCAGGGGAGTTGGATCAATTGGATAGCTCTATGAAAGAGCTAACACAATGGGCCAAATGGCCTCCTTCCATGCTGTATCATTCTTTGATTCTAGGTTCTTAACTGTACGCCAGAAAAATACATTATAATCAGCTTCAATACCCCTAGATTAGCAGGTAGCAGGGGGAATAAAATCAATGGCCAGGATTTTGTTGTCGGCAAGCAGGGGGTGGGGCCAGCTCGACGACACATAAAATGATGGGCGGAACTCCCGACGTCACCGCCCCCCATTTAAATTTTCAGGTAGGCGGGGGCTCAGCAAAATCAGCTGTGCGCCCGCCGACCTGTCAATGGCCAATTGAGGCCATTGTCAGAGTCATTTAACTAATTGATAGACCTGCCCGTCCAACCTTAAGGTTGTCAGGCAGGCAGGGAGCCCCGGTGGGAATTAGAAAAAGCGTGAAACCTCATCCACCGGTGGGATGAGGTTTCATGTAGGTTTTTAAAAATTTAATTAAAGTGTTTTTAGAAGTTATGGACATGTCGCAACTCATACATGAGGAGACATGGTTGGGAATTTTTTTTTTTCTATTTTTAATATTTTTTGCACTGGAGGCGATCTCCCTGAGGCTGCACTTAGCCTCAGGGAAATGAGTGCGCTCTTTCGTGTGCATGCGCAAAAGAGCACACTCTTGGGTTTAGTGATTCACCCCCTGCCCGCACAGGGAGTGCATAGCGTTTCCATGCGGATGTCATGCTGGGCGGGCCTTAATTGGCCCACCCACGTAAAGTGGCGGTGCGCCCCCGTTTGGGGGCACCAATTAGATGTGCGCCTCTGCATGCCCACTCTTCAACCTCCGCACCCCCCCCCCCCCCCCCCCCCCACCCCCGACAGGGGGAAAATCCTGGCCAATCATGCATTCTCACTGCTAGTCACTGCCAGTCAACCCCTGTTGAAAGTAATTGTCGATTGGTGTTGGGGGAGAATAAAATTGGGATTATCTGCAATGGTCTCCATGTCCCACTAGCCTACTAATTCTCACTGTCTCTGTTCACACATGAAAGATGACTGCCAGTAAAGTAAGGGATGGTTATTGGTGCCAGTGGTGCACTACTGTGGAATCTGATGCCATGCACTTGACAATAGGGACTGTGAGCAGAGGACAGAGAAGAACAGAATAATAATAAAATCATTATAGGAGCCACGTTTGATTTATTTTTTGGTTAATTGCCTAGTTTTTTTTATGATTCCACTCTTCTGTTGAAAAAGAAAGTAATTTAGAATGGGTACACCATTAAGAATTCTCACATCTCCAGGCGTATAATATTCCACAAATTCCCTGGTGACATTGAGAAGAATATATTTTTATCCCATGGAGCTTTGTAATAGGACCAAAAGAAAGTATTAGGCAGCCATGTTTCGAAGACATTCCAAATTGACAGGGTTCTAATGACACCCGTGAAACCAAGCTGATGAAGAAATTCTTGATGCTGGAGGCTCTTTATCTCACTTTGAAACACTTGTACGTTGAAATGATTGCATTTAAATACCAGCATGTCTCAGCAGCTTCATAATTGCTCAGCTTGGGCCTACATTTATCATCATCTACCACATCTGTCAAACAGGAACACATAATTTCTGCTGTGAATTAAGCAGCATTCTGAGGGGTTAACTCTTAGGTGTGAGGACCCTTAATTTCCTACAGTAGTACAAGGAAGCAGGTGTACCTGGATCAGGAGGAGACATTCTGTTTTTATAATTTTACCTGCAGTGTGGTTTGAGCACTATTCAAATCAGGCGTAGGGAGGAATCTGATGCCATGCACTTGACAATAACCAGGGGAAGTTTGCCTCAGATCAGTATGTGATGAGAACAATATAAATTGATCACAAGATAAATACAGATGAGGGGTCCCTTTTCCCCATCTTCACTTTTCTACCCAGAGAAAAAGCCTTATCTGACTCCCACCTACACACTGCCATCCCCTGCAACAAATTGCATAGTCAAAGTGGTTCTTGAAGAATCTATGATTTATGAGCAGTCACTTGGTAGTACAGAACTTGAATATTGCTGAAAAGAGAGGCATGTTGCTGAAGCTTTTCATTTTGCACTCATCAGGACAAACGCAAGAATGCCAAATTTCAAACAATCACAACAATTTATTCTAGAGGAGAAAAGGGTGCTGCTTGGTTAGCATGTTGACTCTGATTGCCTCAGGCGTTGCCATTGAGAAAGTAATGGGAGGTTATAGGTTGTCCATGCTTCCCGGTAATCCAAAATATGCACAAGGCTCGAAGATATTCCTTGTGTTTACAGATGCTAGGTCCCTGCATATGAATGCCACTGCTAGCAAGTTTAAATGAGCCACATTACGAGCTTGACTGATTATCTTAAATTGGTTGTTAACGTAGCTTTTAGCCTAGTCAGGATTGCTCAGCAGGTGCTGCCCAATCATGGAATCACATCTAACAGTAGATGTTTTGTTTTGGGCTTGGCAAGCACGGGCTGGTTGAGCACTCTGCCAATCACCGACAGCTGGAGGAAGGTGTTGCTTGATTTGTTCAGCCATTCGTTGGGGAATTCAGCCTACATAACCGGCATCGCGCCAGCACTGAAATTTATACGCCATCCAACCCAGAAGACATTCCGCAGAACAATGTCCAGCTGTGTATTGGGGGCAAGGAACCTTGTCTATGACAACTGCACATGCCAGAAAATCACAGGCTCACTGCCTGCAGGTTATTTCAGTTAATCTTAATGGATCTTAATGGATCTTAATTGTTATGTCTTTGTTTATAAATTTGTTTATAAATCAAAAAACCGAGCCAAAGGTTGTTAATAAAAGTGGATGAATATTTAATGTTTGCCCACATTTCTTGGTTTGTTACTTAAATGTAGGCATTTGTTGGTACCTCAGTTTACATTGCAGATTATGGAATCTCATAGGAGTCATTGAAAGATAAATTGGTGAGTACATGCTCCTCCTAGGAAACTTTGCCTTTCAACACTGAAAATATGAATGAGATGAGGACATTCAACCCCTCAAGCCCATTATTCTATTCAGTTCGACGTGGCTGATCTGTACTATAATTCCATTTACTCAGTTTTCATCCACAATCCTTAAGATCATAACTAATAAAAATCTGTTGATCTCAGTCTTGAAGATTTAATTGACACAACATCCACGCCATGTTCCGGAGAATTCACCACTCTGCACGTGGAAAAGTGTTTCCTAATATCAACCCTGACAGTTAAACTCTAATTTTAAGATTGCATTCCCATCTTCCGGGTTTCACCACCAGAGTATATCGTTTCTCTCTGACTACTCTATCAAATCCCTTTTGTAATTTTAAGTAGCTCAGTTAGATCTCTCTTCAAGCATTTAAACTCAAGGGAATGCCAGCCAAGTTTATGCCATTGTCTTCTTAACTTAACCCTTTAAGCCAAAATCAGGAACTTGTGTGCACAATGCCCATATTTTACTAACATTTATTTGAAAGGTGGGAAAATCTTGAACAGTGCAGATCTGATTATAAGACTTGCACAGCCACCAGACAAGGCTCCTGGTAGGTAGAACAGGCTCCTACGATTAGCCCCTAAATATCTGCCCACTTATATTGTGGGCAGTAATTCCTGGGGTGTCTGGGTTTTCTGTTCAGCCGTTTATTTTATATTGAGCAATAAGTTCGGGTTTGTGCTTTAGTGTTATTTGCAAGGAGGGCCGCTCACACTGACATTGGAAAAGAAAATCAGAAAGCCAAAATCAAGAGGAACCAACTTAACTTGCATCTAATTGGCCTTTCTCAAGCATTGCAAATGGTAGCTGATGAATGGAAAGTAAAAACACAGCCCGCAGCAACACTAAACCAAACTCTTTGTATTCTCAGGTTCCACACTTGGAAGCATGTTGGCCTCTATTACACTGGACAATGTGTCAGATCAGTCCAAATGGAGAATTTAGTCCAGAGCTGAAATGACAGTGAACAATTTTTTCCTACCTATAGTAATCCCCATTGGCATCACAAACGTGTCTTTCATTTATTCTAAAAAATGGATGAAACTATTAAATATTTTTGTTTATTCCATTATTTCTAAAAAAAAAATGGAGCTATATGTGAGTTTAGTGTTGAAACAGACAACAGCAAATGTTGAACATCTGGCCTCATTGCTTATTGACTGGCATGTTTAGTCTGCCCATCATTTTTGTGTCAGTAGTGTTTCTGTCCTAATGGAGGTGCTCTTCATTTCAACCTGATTGTAGCAAGGCTTCCATTGTAACCATCTAAATCAATGGCCCGAAAACAAAATTAGTTTCAGATTTCCAGTATCCGCAGTATTTTCCTTTAAATCAATGGCCCTTCTGCCAACGCCCAATTAGCTCTCTTCTTCCTAAGCTTAGTGGCTCCAAACACAAACACTTTGGGAAAACAAAAAGTACTTCAGCCAAGTGGTCATTATTCACCTGCAAACTTAAAGCACGAGCAAAAACAATGTTCCTCCTCATCAACCTTGAAGATATTTAACAAAGACAGGGCTCTGTAGGGAAAAGCGATTTTGCTTGCCTGTTTCCTTACTTGTACACTCATGGGGCGAAGTTGCTCCTGTCATTAATTTCACTGAAAAGTCAGTGGCAACATAGCACAGAGTTTGTCATTTTTGCACCCGTGCCAACTTTTTCAGTAAAATTATTGACATAAAGGAATTTCATCCCTTTTGTGTTGAAGTGTTTGCCTTCAGAATCTGTTGAGGTCCGCATCCTGTAGGATTTTGTTACTGAACACACTGAGCTGGCTAATGGAATGCACTCGCTGTAAATAATGAATAACTAAAATAGTTGCTACTTTTCAGAGCAAAGTGGCCAAAACAGCCTGGTGCACAGCGAAGTAATATTTTTGTCTGGCCTTGAGTAAATTTTCTGAGTATTTTTTTATATAACCAGTGAAAAAAGCAGTGATTAGAATGAGGGTACCATGTTTTATTGCATGTGGTGTAACAATTGCTGGTGAGTATACTGCTTTTCTTTCTTCCTTTAAAATATCGGTTTACTCACAGTCGCGAGGCGAGGTGCTGTGTTGACGCTATCTCATCCCCATCGCCAGTTGGAACGAACTTGGGGTGTTGGACTAGTTTCTTGTAAGAAACTGTAAACTTTATTTACAGACTCTTGATGAAGCTACATGCTTGTTCCAAGACCAAGGCTAAAAAGGCCCCTAAGATTCCCCGTGCTTAGGGCTGATTCGTCTTTACAGTCACATGATCCCCATAACAGTAAGAATGGTTTAACATACAATCAGCACTGTTCCGACTGGGTTACACCAATAATTACCCCAAAAAATGTTAGAAGGCTTGAAACCACTTCTAACTTATGGGTAACAATTGTACAGACCCAGGCCAAGCCCCACGGGACTTTACCTACAGGCAAGACCAGTGTCTTAAGCTTTAAAAGAAAAGGTAGATGCAGAATTACATCATTTGGAGAAGTTAGGAATAATACAGACAGTCCAATTTTCAGGATGGGCTGCACCCATAGTCTGTGTGCTCAAACCGGACTAAACCATTCACATCTGCAGGGATATAAGTTAATGGTAAACAGGGCTGTGAAATTAGACAAATATCCAATACCAAAGATTAAAGATCTGTATGCTAAACTCACAGGATGAAGATCCTACACTAAACTGGACATGAGTCATGCAGATCAAAAGCTCAAACTGGACAACGCATCAAAGTTATGTCACCATAAACACGCACAAGGACCTGTACCAATATACACACCTACCCTTCGGTGTATCATCTGCCTGTGCGATTTTCCAAAGAACCATGGAAAGCTTACTACAAGGGCTTCCCAGAGTTATAGGGTACCTGGGCAATGTCCTAATCATGGGTTCCACAGAAGCAGAACATGAGGCAAACCTGGAAGAGGATTGGAAGAGATTTTTAGAGGCTGGCGTTCGTTTAAAAAAAAGAATAGTGCACCTTCTAAGCCAAGGAAGTTATGTATCTGAGTCATCAAGTGGATACCCAAGGGTTGCATCCATTAGAGGAGAAGGTTAAGACAATCAAGGAAGGGCCCTCTCCTACCAATGTCACGGAGCTCAAGTCTTTTTTGGGAATGATAAACTATTACGGTCAATTTTTGCCTAATCTATCTACAGTGTTAACCCCTTTACACTTATTATTGAGAAAGAACCACAGATGGTCCTGGAAGGCACAACAAGAGGAAGCCGTCACATGAGTCAAGAAACTCTTACACTCATCGCATCTGCTAGTGCACTATGATCCATCTAAGGAATTGATATTCACTTGAGATGCATCTCCCTATGGAGTGGGAGTAATATTGTCACACAAGATGGAGGATGAATCTGAAAACCCAATAGGTATGTATACAAAACCCTGTCTGCAGGATACTCACAAATTGAAAAAGAAGGCTTATCTATCTTATTTGGAGTAAAAAAGTTCCATCAATATTTGTACGGTCAACCCTTCACCGTAGTGTCAGATCACAAACCACTGTTAGGATTGTTTAGCGAAGGTAAGCAAATCCCACTGATAGCCTCTGCTAGAATTCAAAGATGGGCTTTAATTGTGTCGGCTTATGAGTACATTTTTACACACTGTCTGGGTGTGCATATAGCAAATGCAGACACCCTCAGTCGTCTCCCTTTGTCAGATAGTATTACACACATACCTGTGCCTGAAGAGGTAGTACTTGTGTTGAATTTCCTGGACTCCTCACCAAGCTGCGCAAGACAGATAAAGAATTGGACAAATTGGGATCCAATTTTAGCAAGAGTCCGTGAACAAGTATTACAAGGATGGTCAAATGCACAAGTCCCTGAAGAATTAAAACCATTCTTTGTACATAGATCTGAACTGAGTTGTCAAGGTGGTACCTTATTATGTGGAGCAAGAGTCGTTATTCCTGTGCAAGGAAGAGAACTATTATTGGAAGAACATCATAGTGCGCATCCTGATATTTTAAAAATGAAGATGCTCACACAAAGTTATATCTGGTGGCCAGGTAAAGGCAGTGATATAGGAAAAATGGTGAAACACTGTCTCCAGTGCCAGCAACAGCAGAGTTGCCCTTTCAGCCCCACTACATCCATGGGAGTAGCCAGGTTGACTCTGGGTTAGACTACATATAGAATATGTAGGTCCATTTCTAGGCACCATGTTTCTTGTGGTTGTCGACACACATTCAAAGTGGATGGATGTGTTTGAAGTGAGATCACCTGCTTCATCTGCAACCATTGAAAAACTACGCCAGAGTTTCAGTGTTCATGGTTTACCTGAAGTTATTGTGTCAGATAATGGCACGGCTTTCACTAGCACTGAATTCCAATGATTCGTGAACTAAATGGGATTAAACATGGCAGAACAGCATCGTATTATCCCTCGTCCAATGGGTTAGCAGAAAGAGCAGTACAAACCTTCAAAACAGGCATGAAGAAACTATCAGAGGGAACACTAGAAACACGAATTTCGAGATTCCTGTTCAGCTATCACACAATTCCTAACGTGACCACTGGTTTAACACCTTCAGAATTGTTAATGTAGCACCAACTTCGTACAAGATTGAGTCTAGTATTCCCTAATTTAGAGGGGAAGATGGAGAGAAACCAGGGTAGTCAGAAAGTAATCATGATGTTCACAGTGAAGGTCGAGAGTTTACTGTGTGAGAGACAGTTTTTGTACAACATTTTGCAACTGGTCCGAGATGGGTACAATCGTCTCTGAAACAGGGCCTTTATCTTATCAGCTAGGAGTGGAAAACAGGATTGTTAGGAAACACATGGATCATCTCAGAAGTCGAAAAACCCTCTAACAGCCAGTTAATCCACCTGAAATCAAAGTCAAAACTTCGACATCCGAAGTGCCAGATCAACAAAGAGAATAGACAGACCGGCGTCTCTGTTGAAGTAAATAATTCTGAACTGCCATTGTCTAAGGATGTCCCTGATGCTGCAGTTCCTGTGCAAGTTGATCCAACAGAAGAACCTCCAGTTGTAGAGTTGCGTCGCTCCACCTGAATCTGAAAACCTCCTCAAAGACTCAGTTTATAATGGCATTAACTGTGTATGATTGTATTTAATAATATGGGTTAAAATGTTTTTGAAGGTAAAGGGGTAAAATAAAATTGAAGGGGGAGGAATGTAATGGTCCTAAGTTGGATCATCTCTCACTGTTATGGGGATCATGTGGCTGTATAGATGGATCAGCCGTAAGAGGCGGGGAATCTTAGGGACGGAGCTTTTCAGCCTTGGTCTTGGAACAAACATGTAGCATCATCTGGAGTCTGTAAATAAAGTTTACTGTTTCTTACAAGAAACTAGTCCTGCATCCCAACGTCATTACAAAAGCATCCAAAGTTTGCGAATTAAATTGCGTTTTTTGGATGGTTCCTAGTGCACGGCAATTCCAAGGGGGAAATTGCCGTGAAAACCTTACTGTGAACTTCTGAAAGGGGGTTCCCCAGCGCATCTTTGGATTACCATCCCCAATCCAACATTGGGGAGCTCGGAAGTTACAGCCCCTTGTTTTTGTTTCTCCGGACAGAGCTGTTCATTAATCTGCCATTCACGCTCAATCTGGACAAATGCTTTATTTCTCTACTACAACCATTGCCATTCCCTTTGCCTTTTGTTCCATGACATCTTTGTCATTTAATCCCTCCCGCCCTCTTCCCTGTCCCAAACCTACCCTTTTGTTCTTCCTCCCCTCCCCCTTTTCATCACTTTCCTTCAGTTCTGAAGAAATCAGATTCAACTAGAAATGTTAACTCCATTTTTCTCTCTCCATAGATGCTGACGGACCTACTGAGCATTTCCTGTTTTTAATTCAAATTTCCAGCATCCACACTATTTTGCTTTTAAATGATAATGGAGGAGGATTTTCCCCTCATCAGGCGGGATCGGTGGGGACGGGCTGGGGCGGTCAAGAAGCTGACCGCTGCCCGCGATCGGGGCCGGACTACGATTTCGCGCTGGGCGGGCTAATTCAGGCCCGCCCGGCGTGAAGTGCAAGCGGCAGCGCTCAGCGTTGCCTGTGTGGGGGAGACGGGCCACAGGGGAGGAGGGAGAGAGCGCACGTTCATGCATGCAAGTGGGTGCGCACTGGAAAAGCTCCCTGAGGCACAGGGAGATGAACAGTTTGAAGTACTAAAAATAAAATTTTTTAAAAATGTTATAAAACACGTCCCCTCGTGTGATGTGTTATAAATAAAATGTTTTTTTTTTAATTTAAATTTTATTTGCTATTGAAAACCTCATCCCGCCCGTGGATGATGTTTCCTATAAAATGCAAAGGCCGCTTGGCCTTTTTCGTCTGCCCACCGAACTGTAAGGTTGGACAGACAGGCAGCGAAAAACTTCTTTCAATTATAACTTCAATGGCCTTAATAGGCCTTTGAATTGTCAGCCGGCCTGCTGCCGACTCTGGCTTGCACCCCACCGACCGAAATATCGGGCAAGTGCGCGGTGATGTCGGGATGTTCGCCCGACACCATCGTGCGTCATTTTACGCTCGGTTAGCTTGGATGCGTTGGTGCTCGACGAGCTAAAAATTCTGCCCCGTGTTTTACTCTTGCTTTTTGTGCTCGAGTTCCTAAGATGCTACATTTTGCTTCATAAAAGCACAATGTCCTTGATGTTTTGGAAACTATTAATGGGCTTGTGGGCTTCAATAGCCCATTAGCCTTAATCTTTTAGGCTTTAGCACTTAGCTTGCTTCACAGCACAAAAGTATTTTTAAAAACCTCCATAGTGAATTTGAAGAAGGCAACTATTAAAGGAAATATTATTTTTCTGCTTCCTTAGTTGTTTGTAGAGTCATGCAGGTCATTAAGGTCGCTGGTTGCATCCATCTTTCCTCTCTGTTAGAAGCCCATCGATCTAGGTCAGGTTAGTACATTATGAGAGAGGGTAGATGGGAACACCACCACCCGCAAGTTCCCCTCCAAGTCACTCACCATTCTGACTTGGAAATATACCGCCGTTCCTTCACTGTCACTGGGTCAAAATCCTGGAGCTCCCTCCCTCACAGCACGGTGGGTGTACCTACACCACGCGGACAAAAGAGTTAACAAAAGAGTTATAATAAATGGACTGCAGCAGTTCAATGAGCGAGATCACCACCAGGGCAACTAGGGATGGGCAATAAATGCTGGCCTAGCCAACAATGCCCACTTCCCGTGAATATATAAAAGCAAATGTGTTGCAGGTTTGACTATATGCAACTTATCCTTTCAACTAAGCACAATTAAAGAAATTATTGATGAGATAATACTACTATTTGGTGGGATGTTTCAAAATTGCCCTAACAATAAACTGTTCCTGAGCTTTCAATTTTAACACTTACTTCAATTTTTGCTCACCTAATTCTCTCTGCCAATTTTTCCCTTTTCTCATTCCAACACTCTTCCAACATTACAACAATAATTTCACTTCAAAAATGCTTCATTGGCTTTAAAGTGCTTTGGGATATCCTGAGGTTGTTAATGGCACTACATAAATGCAACTGAAACTGAACTGGACCAGCCATGTAAATACTGTGTCTACAAGAGCAGGTCAGAGGCTGGAAATTCTGCAGCGAGTAACTCACTTCCTGACTGACCCAAAGCCCATCCACCATCCACAGGGCAAAGTCAGGAGTGTGATGGAATACTCTCTACTTGCCTGGATGAGTGCAGCTCCCACAATACTCAAAAACTTGACACCCTCCAGGAAAAAGCAGCTCGCTTGATTGGCATCCCGTCTACCATCTTCAACATTCACTCCTTTGGCCACTAGTGTACAGTGGCAGCAGTGTGTGTACCATCTACAAGATGCACTGCAGCAACTCACCAAGGCTCCTTCGACAGCACCTTCCAAACCCACAGCCTCTACCATCTAGAAGGACATAGGCAGCTGATACTTGGGAACACCACCACCTGCAAGTTCCCTTTCCAAGCCAAGCACCATCCTAACTTGGGAATATATCACAGTTCCTTCACTGTCACTGGGTCAAAGTCCTGGAACTCCCTCCCTAACAGCACGGTGGGTGTACCTACACCACGTGGACTGCAGCGGTTCAAGAAGGCTACACCACCACCTTCTCAAGGGGCAATTAGGGATGGGCAATAAATGTTGGCCTAGCCAGTGATGCCCACATCCCGTGAAAGAATAGATTTAAATAAAAATTTTGCTTCTGCAGACAGTGAAGGAACAGCGATATATTACCAAGTCAGGATGGTGAGTGGCTTGGAGGAGAACTTCCAGGTGGTGGTGTTCTCTCATAATGTCCCAGCCTGGCCTAGCTCAATTGGCTTCTAGCAGAGAGGAGAAGTGAATGCAACCAAGGACCTTAATGACTTGCAGGAGTCTGCAACCAGGGAAGCAGAAATTTCTTTCATCCTTCCTGTACTGCGGTACAACTCCATGCTTGTAAATTACTTCCACTAGCTTATCCAAGTGACAATTACTCACCTGAGTCTTGGTGGTGAGCATAGGTGTATTAACTCCAAGCTTGAACTTGTCCACACTCAACATGCCCCTCTAGCTTGGGTATCTGAGTAGGTGCCACAAGTGGCAACTCAGGAACCATACAGCACAGAAGGAGACCATTTGTCACCCTCGTACCTGTGCTAGTTCTTTGAGGTTGTGATCTAATCAGTCCCAATGTAAACCAAATTTAACCTTATGTGTTAACATTCTGATGTAGCAAGTCTTAGGGTTAATAATCTAGCCTTCTACAACCCGGATAACCCAAATCATTGCCCCCTTCTCTTCAACAGATGCTCAAACATCACGTTAATAAATTTTATATTTCAGGCTAAACCACAAAATTGTTTATTGTGAAATACGTTTATAGAGAAGCAAACTGAAACAATAGATAAACAGCAACCTAATACTTCACATTCACTGAGCATTGATTTCTTAATTCTTTTACAGAATCCTTAAACAGGGCCTTTCGATGATTTTATGTAGGGTGTGCCTTAGCCTTCTTAGAAGTTGACATACCTGGGCCCATGTAGCTTTTGATATCTCAATAAAAATCAAAAGTGTCTTTCAAGAAAAGTCAACCAATTTCTCCAATAAGTATATTTATTGTTACTGCCAGGTGGATGGTGAATAAAAAGAACAATCATTTTGTGAGGGATTATTTTTTTTATAATGGTTGGCATGTCGCTGCCCTTGTGAGAAAATGGCATCAGCAAACCATTGCATGTTAGGGAATGCCATGCAAACCAGGAAGGCTCTAATAGCATTAGAAAGTACTCTCATAGCAAACATTCTTATGGAAAGCTATAATAGACATGGGCTGGGATTCTCCATTCCCCTACCCCACCCGTGGTGGGTTTAATAGTGGGTGGGGTGGGGGGGGAACAATGTGGCAGGGACTGAAAAATCACTTTCCTGTCAGCATAAAATGATTCGCTGATCGTGGCAGGTCACCACTCCCGCCAGAGACTCGGGGTGAAGCTGTTTTGCATCCCTTTAATGGGAATGCAGGTGAAGGTCTGGCCAGAGTTATCCCCCTATCCAATTAGCAGCATCGCCAGCATGATATCACGCCACTATGGAACATGATCAGACCAACGTGGCCGGACATGTCGGGACTCACCTGAAAGAAGGCATGAGGTAGCTCGTGGAGGTCGGAAGATGAAGGCTTCCAATGACTGTGGACTCTGGGGCAGGTGTGCAGCAGTTGAGCGTCAACTACATGGGCCAGGATCTTTAGGTCAGCGAGCGTGGGGGGGGCGGGGGGGGGGGGTCCTGCTCACCGACGCCTAAAATGACGCGGTATGACGTTGGGTGGAATTCCCAACATCGCTCCACGTGGAACTCCCAACGTCGTTCTGCGCCAGAACTCCTGACGTTGCCCTGCGCGGAACTCCCGAAATCACCCCACCTCATTTCAATTCTCAGGTCAGCGAGGGCGCAGCCGAATCCGCTGTGTACCCGCCAACCTGTCAACGGCCAATTGAGGCCATTCAAAAAGTAATTGCGATAATTAATGGACCTGCCCGTCCAACCTTAAGGTTGGTGGGTGGGCTGGGAGCACTGGCGGGCGTTGGAAACAGCACAAAACCTCATCCATGGGCGGGATGAGGTTTGATGAGGTTATTTAAAATGTTAATAAATGTCAGTGCCACATGAGGGGACATGTCAGGGAAATTTTATTTTTGTACCTTCACCATTTTAAAATCTGGCGTCAATCTCCTTGAGGCAGCACTTAGCCTCAGCGAGCTGAGTGCACTCTTTTGCATACATGCTGAAATTCCACCCCCCCACACCACTCACACAGGGAGCGCATAGCGCTTCCTGGTGGATGTCACGCTGGGAGGGCCTTAATTGGCCTGCCCACGTAAAATGGCGGCATGCCCGCCTGCGCCCATTCCTGCACTTCCCCCCACTAACAGGGGGGAAAGTTCTTCCCATGGATCTTCTCACTGCAGGTGTTTCCAGGAGGTGGAGCTTCTTGCTGCAAGTGGACAACTGCACAAGGTACTGTTGGGCGGTGATGCTCTGTGTCAGGCGGGGGGTGGGTGGTACTTGATGGGGAGGAGAAGAATGAAGAGGTCGGGTGTGTGGAGGCCTAGAGGGGGTGGGGGAGGTTGTGCTTGATAGGGGAAAGAGAGGGATGCTGCGGTGATTGTGGAATGGGTGAGGTGGTATGGAGCGGGAGGGTGGGAAGGGCCATGGTGGAGTGTGGGCAGGGCAGTGCGGGGTATGCAAGTGCGAACAGGAATGAGGGGCTGTGCAGGTGTGAATGAGCATGGGGAGGGGTATGCATGTGTGAACGGGCATTGTGCGGGAAGAGGGGAAGGGGTTCAGAGGCAGAGGTTGGTGGTGTCAACTGATGAGTCCTGGGGGGAGGGAAATACTGAAGGAATTGTTGATAGGAAGGGATGGTGAAGATTAAAGGGGGCGGTGGGAGCCAGTAGGGTAGGTGGGTGGCAATGACAGGTGAAGGGGCGCTGAGGTTTGTTGGAGGAGACACGGAAATAAAACCAGGTTCTGGGGTATGGCAGGATGAGAGAGGGCATGTCTATTGTCATGGGGGTGGGCTCCTAAGGGAGGCGGGGGGCATGGATATTCACCTGCACGGTGAAGAGTGTAGGGTGACTGCGGGAGGTCAAAGGCCATACCAAGACGGTCAATGGTTATGGGCGGGATGGTTGTGAGTCATGGGGGGGAGGTTGTGTAGCATTCTACCTGGAAAGTCACACGCACCATGACAGCCTGCAACTATCTACAGCCTCAAGGTGGAGATCTCGAGATGCTGCTTGGGAGTTGGCTCAGCGGGGGTGGGCGGAGTAGCAGGTCAGCTCAACTGGACAACTGAAGGGGAAGCCTAGCACATAGTACTGACAATGCTAAGCGTTTCAATGGATGCGGGTGAAGGGCAAAGGCTCAGCGTTTGCAGGACGCTTCTTACACACGGCTCACAAGGGCCCTGGCAAAGATCCTGGCCTCCCTGCACATGCATGATTCCGGGGGACATAGACCCAGTCTTGGGGTGGCCCCCTGAAGAAGGGGGGTTGTGCGTGGGCTTAATGACTACGAATCACAATTAAACCACATCAGACCTCAATAAAGTGCAAGTGTACTCTGTTTACAAAAGCGTTATAAAATAACAATCATAGTGCACCCATGCAACCACACATGAAATCATATCCCCGTAATTTTGCACTCCCTACCGTTTCTTCTCGATGTGCCCCCAACATCTGCAGCAGGGGTGGAGGCAGCGCGCTGACCAGTTTGCCCTGTTGTCTTGGATGACCCTGGCACATCCTCTGGATACCCAAGGTTTCGAGGGTCACAGCTTACTTTGGCTGTCCTGTTGTGGGGCTGCAGCTCCTTCTGCGGTCAGAAAGGACAGAACTGAAGGGGTCACGGGCAAGAAGGATGCCAAAGGGCTGGGCGCCCTCAGAGAGTCCTGAGTGGAGGTCTCAGGGATGTTCGACCATCACTCCTCCTCCCTTTGGGTGCCTGAAGGCCCCTGCCTGACTCTGAGTAGAAGGGGCACCTGGAGGGAGATCAAGGTGTCCTGCCCCCCTCTTGCATAACTACAGCAAGATCTCATTCATGGCTAAGGCGATAGAGTGCAAGTCTGCACACTTCTCCAGCAGAAAATGGGTGTCCGAATGGGCCAGGTTCTCCATGGTGTTCACCATTCTCCCCATGGAGACGTCAATGCATGCACAGATCAGAACCATTTCATCAGAGAGCAGGTGGACGGACTCCTCCACCTCATGTGCCCCTCTACTTAGGGCCTCTGCCACCTCTACCTGATGTTCCCCTGCCACTCGTTGCATCCCCACTACCTCGGGCAAGGCCGATCCCTGAGGCTTATCATCCGACTTGGACACTGCAGGTCCTCCAAGTGCCAGTGAGCTTGGCTGACCCTGCCTCCTCCTGCTGTGGACGCGCATCTGTGCAGTGACCACCAGAATGTGAAACCCTGGCTGAGCTAGATCTAATAGCCATCGAGGTGTGTGTCTCTGGGCTGGTGGAGGGTGCAGTGAATGTTCTGATGCTTTCTCAGGCATCTTCCTCCTCACAATGTCCTTGACCCTCTGTGGGCTGGAGGAACTGCTGGACAAGGCTTCCTCTTCTGGCCTTTCCCTGTTCCTGCTGGCACCTGTAAGTGAGAGGAGAGAGTAAGTGACTGCATGAGTTGCCTCCAACATGGAAGAATGCAAAACAAAAACAGAATTACCTGGAAAAACTCAGTGGGTCTGGCAGCATGGGCGGAGAAGAAAAGAGTTGACGTTTCGAGTCCTCATGACCCTTCAGCAGAACTGAGGAATGCATGACCCTTGGGCTTCTATGTGACTACATTATGCGTGGGATCCTTACTGGATAGAGGCCGCCCACTGACCTCTCCGTCCACACAGACTCGGTCTGGTTCCTCCCCTGCCAGCTCGGCTGCTGGCTCCTCAATCTGTGTAAGGTTTCTCAGTTCAGACGGGCCCCCTCCTGTTTTCTCTCTCTCTCTCTCTCTCTCTCTCTCTCTTGTTGTGCTGTAACTTTTCCTGTGTAAAGAGAGAAGATGAGGCTGAGAGCAATTGGGTTCCAGGTATCTTTCTCACACATCCTGTCTCGTGGATTATGTGCCGTGTGATTGCTGCACTGCAGGTTGTCCACAGGGGCAACACCCTCCAGAGCAGTGAGCCAATGCAGATTAGAAAGATAAGGCTCACAGAGAGTTGTCATTAGAGGTGCTCGCTGGTGCCCTCAATGTCTAACCCCCTTCCCCACCCACTTCCACCAAACCTCAGAGCTCTCTGTGTGGAAGGGTCAGGGACCTCTCCACCTGCAGACTAGATGGGCTGCAGTGGGGCTTTGAGGCATCACCTTATCAAGTTATGCATGGGCCACATGGATGGTGTCCTTGCCACTGAGGTCCCACGTCCCCTCTACCACTCAATGAGGTGAGTGGGAGCAGTTGAAGGTTCACATATCCTGGCGGAGCGGATGAGGTCGTTCATCCGTTTCCAGTACTGCAGGGCAGTCTTCTCCGGTGGAGACCATGGGCACTGACCACCCTGGCAACTTCCTCCCGTGCAGAGTTGGTCACATGGTCCAGCCTGGTCTTTCCATTCTCGGGGTACAGGACGCCCCCTCCTGGCCTCCACTGCATTGAGCAGCATTTGGAGGGAGGCGTCGCTGAATCTGGGGCCAGAGCTCCCTGGGATCAGTGGGCTGTGTCCTCCATCCGTGGTGGGTTTGTGACCAAGAGTTTGATGTCTGGGCACTTTTTAAACATGGGCCTGGATATGACAGCAGGGCGTGCATCGTCCAGCCCGCCCTGTCGTGCAATAGGTCGAGAAGCCCCTGACTGCATAATTAATTAAGCCAGCATCACGTGATACAGGGCGAATTCTCGGTGGCTTCCATGGCAGGAAACATTCCCGGTTCCCACCCCCGCCAGGGGCCTTACGCCCGGAATGAAAAATCCAGGCCATGATTTCGAACATGACAGAGGATGAAGCACACGTACACGCAAGCTGCCCCAATGTTTCTCACATAAACACACGGCACAGTGTGGTACTGAGATCCAAAGTCTAATCCCTGATTATAGTTGAGTTCACTAACCTCACCTGGAGAAGTGGCAGGAGTCACTATAATTTGCCTCAACAGCCCCCAGGCAAGGGAAAAATCAGCAAAGGTCTTGCTGGCTACTCAACATGCCAAGCTGGAAAAGGTCAGGTAAGGAGACTGAGCGTCAAAGGGGGTGCTGCACATCCTAAGCAGCTTATTAATACGTGAAATGATAAATAACCAGTTGAATTGGACACTGATATGCTGCCAGGGCTTGTAGAATCACATCCCCACATATGAGGGGAAAATTGGGTGGAAAAGAAAACCATAGTTCATTGCAAATAAGGCAAATGAGCAGAGGCACCCAGCGTGGAGTGTCCTGCCCCCAGCAGGCGCACCCAAAGACAGGCAAATCAGGAAACGATTGAGTTACAGACTACACCTATCCCCACAAGAAGTACAGGATGTACAATAAAAGCTGAAAATCCTAAGATGCGGAGAGAAATGAAAATTAATATGAAAGCTAGGGTGGAATTTTATCCCGGTGAGATTTTACAGTCCTGCCGAAGCTAATAGACTTTTAACTGTCTCGCCGCACATTACCGCCCCACCCCCTTTACCGCCCCACCCCCATTACCGCCCCACCCCCATTACCGCCCCACCCCCATTACCGCCCCACCCCCATTACCGCCCCACCCCCTTTACCGCCCCACCCCCATTACCGCCCCATCCCCATTACAGCCCCAACCCCATTAACACCCCACCCCCATTACAGCCCCACCCCCATTACCACCCCACCCCCTTTACCACCCCACCCCCATTACCGCCCCACCCCCATTACCGCCCCATCCCCATAACCGCCCCACCCCATTACCGCCTCACCCCCATTACTGCCCCACCCCCATTATTGCCCCACCCCCATTACCGCCCCACCCCCATTACCACCCCACCCCCATTACCACCCCACCCCCATTTCCGCCCCACCCCCATTACCGCCCCACCCCCATTACTGCCCCACCCCCGTCGTGACAGGGTCATAAAATTTTGCCCCTAGAAAAGGCGGCGGTGGTAATCAAAAGAACCAGTGAAATAGCAGCTTGTCTTACAATCCATTACGTCTGCTCTGCCATTCAATAAGATCATGGCTGAACCTCTACATAATTAACTCTACTTTCCCATTTTATCCACATAGCCCTTGATTCCCTTAATGGCAAAAAATCTATCATAAGAACATAAGAAATAGGAGCAGGAGTAGGCCATTTGGCCCCTCAAGTCTGCCCCACCATTCAATAAGATCATGGCTGATCTGCCCCAGGCCCCAACTCCTCTTTCGTGCCAGCTTCTCATAGCCCTCAACTCCCCGGTATTTCAAAAATCTAACCACCTCTTTAAATACTTTCAGTGATCTAGCCTCCACAACCCTCTTGGGTAGAGAATTCCAGACATTCACTCCAAACTGAGAGAAGAAATTCCTTCGCATCTCAGTTTTAAATGAGTATCCCGTTACTCCGTAACTATGTCCCCTAGCTCAAGATTCCCACACTAGTGGAAACATCTTCTCAACATCTGCCCTGTCAAGCCCCCTCAGAATCTTGTATGTTTCAATAAGATCTTCTCCAGGTGAGGTTTTTGAACTCAACTTTAATCAGGGATTAGACTTTGGAACTCACTCTCCTACCAATAAAAATCATCGGTTAAACCCCAGTTAGAATATTGTGCCCAGCTTTGGTCACGTTGGCTGGATGGATGGCTGCTGGGTGACAAGGGCTATCCCCTCAGAAGGTGGCTCATGATGCCTCTCCACCATCCAAGAACAGAGGCTAAGCTGCAGTACAATAGGAGCCATACCTCCACAAGGGCTGTGATGGAGAGACCCAAATGCGCTTCCGATGCCTGGCCCGTTCAGGGTGATAGTGGTTGCATGCTGCGCTTTCCACAATCTTGCGTTGGAAAGGGGGGGATGCTGTGAACGAAGAAGGTGTAGACACAGTGGCTGCGGCTGCACAGGATGAGTCCAGCAGTGAGTCCGAGGATAAGCACTCACGGGAAAATGCTGAGGGGGTTGACGCTGACCTGGGACTACCCCAGGGAGGCAGGGACACCCGAGAGGTTTTAATCCAACGAACCTTCAGCTAGCACAACACTTGTGGACCTCCAGCCCATCAAAATATATAGATTTTTTTTGAACAGGGTTGTTCACCATGAACTGTGGAAATAGATAACTAATAACAGTTTTTGAAAGGGAAGTGAAGAAATATTTCAAAAATAAAAAAGTAAAAAGGGTGTAGAGGAAAAGCCAAGGAATGAGCCAGAACAAACAAGATGGGTTGAATGACCTTCTTCCTGGGCTTCAATGTCAGGAATTTGGGAAAAATGCAAATTTGTAAATGTCCATAACTTTCATAAAAAGATACAATGCTTGGGAGGCTGATTGAGGCACTTTTTCCATATTAGGTGAGGTACCTTGGGTGAGAAGATGTAGAGGGGATGTGATTCCACAAGCCCTGGTAGCATATCAGTGTCCAATTCAATTGGTCATTTATCATTTCTCTTATTAATAAGCTATTTACGCTGTGCAGCACCTCCTTTGACGCTCAGTCTCCTTACCTGACTTTTTCCAACATGGCATGTTGAGTAGCCAGCAAGACCTTGTTGATGTTTCCCTTCCCTGGGGCTGTTGAGGCAAATAGCAGCATGTCTTACAGCCCACTATGTCCACTCTGCCATTAGGTGAGCAGATAAATGGGAACACCACCATCCGGAACCTTCCCCTCCAAGTCACTTACCATCCCGACTTGGAAATATATCACCGTTCCTTCATTGTCGCTGGGTCAAGACCCTGGAACTCCCTTGCTAACAGCACTGTGGGTGTACCTACACCGCATGGACTGTAGCAGTTCAAGAAGGCAGCTCACCATCACCTTCTCAAGGGCAACTTGTTGAGGATCAGCAATAAATGCTGGCCCAGCCAGAGAAGCCCACATCCTGTGACTGAATAAAAAAAATTGTTACTTTAATGCCAATAATATTTGCCTAGCAGAATCACAGTCATGTGACACTAACTCATTAAAATAAGCCTTGTACTATACAATAGGTTAGAAGAATGAAACATTATTTATCCACTATTATACTTTAAACATGACCTCCCCTACTCCCCTAACTTTGGTTGGATTTCATAAATTAAATTTTTGACTCTGTCACCAGGCATAACCTCCATTTATGCATTCACTGTGAATTGTCATGTTGACTCACAGTAAGTTTGCTGCTTTAAATGATCCTTGATGATTTACTTCTGATCTGATTTCCTGATAAGTGCTCCCATCTTCGGATGCCAGCTTCAGAGACAGCTGCAGGATAAGGCAGGCTGACAGAAATTGCTGTCATTTCACTGCAAGGGAAAAAACACACATTGAGCTGGCAGAATAACATTACCTCCCCAGCACAGCAAATGAATTACTGCAGAAGGCTGTGGATGTGCTGTAGGACCTCAATCTGTGCTCGTTTGGTGTAAATAGGATTTGGGTTAGACAAAGCTTTAAATAAAGCTGGACTTCCCAACAGTCCATTGTTTTGTGTACAGGTTTTGCATCTGTATTGCCCTGATATCTACACTGCAGATTGTCTTGACTGTTCATCCTTGCTGTAGCTGGAGGACTGTAATGTGGGTTTATTTCTGCTCACTGGGTCAGTGTTCGTGCTAATTGGAAATTCTGTTGAGTTTGGACTGTGCTGGGGCTGATAAAGGGCTTTGCACATTGAATTATTTCAAGAATAGCCTCGTTCAGGGATAGCCTTGTAATTAGATAGCAAAATAAGGAACAATGAGTACCTGCACGGGGTACTGGAAATAACATGGCAAACAGCCAGCTGCACATTCAAACATGCAATCCCTGTACGTTTTCAAAGACGATATTAATGGAGCTGGTAGTTTTTACTATGATTGCAAATTGGGGTGGTACTTTGGTGATTTATATTTCCCCCTACCCACCCTGCAATACGCTTGTTGTCCTGTCAAATAAATTATTATTATCAGGGCTGACAACAGCGAGTTCTGATGAAAAAAAACCCGACATGTTATGTGGATGACCTCTGACCCAGTGCTCATACTGTGTCCCATGAGTGTTCAAGCATGGTTCTGTTTGAAGAAGATCCAGTGTCTGCTGAGTGCTTGAAGCACTCACCTGCACAATGTGATATCCTGAGATTCAGGACAATTCACTCTGCTCCCCCTTCCTCCAAACACAGCCTTTTCTTCAAGTTACTAATAAACATCTCATCCTCATTGTAACAATACTTGGACGACAAGCTTGTCGTGCTGAGATGTGTAAACAACTTTTTATAACTTTTTATTGCGACATGGTGGCAAAGTGAGCAACACAGAGACTGCTATTTTTGGATGCTTTTTTTTTCGCATTCTGCTTACTCTGTACAGGTTTTGGACACGGTTTCCCTGGTTATACATTTAAGAAAAGCAGCATATTTCATGGCCTTAGGATATCCCTAAGCACTTACAGCCAATTAAACACTTTTGGAGTGTAGCAGAGCATATGGTTGATTGACAATGTATTGATGACTTATTCGACAGCTAGACAGTATGTACCAATCCTCGAACCTGCTTAATGCAATAGTAACAATGTGCTGGACATTATGGACTGTCATATTCCACATTCAGATGCAATTTTTTCATCTGAAAATTCATGGAAATGTGCACCTGAATTTTCAATTCACATGAGGCAAAGCTCTTAATCCCACCTTGAAATGTAAGCATTTTACTTCTGGCATGAGTGCCTGTTAGTGTAAAACATAAAAGTCCCAGTAGCTTTCCAAAAGAGATATTGTTATATGAGACCCTTATGGTGGTGGGTGAGTTGTGTAATGAAAGTAGAGGTTTCTTAGCTATAAAAGATATGATTAACATTCACATTCTTTGTTCTAGTTTTGACTAAATAGTAACTAGTGCTTACACCACGGAGGAAACTCATTCAGTTGAGTTATTGTAACCAACAGTGCGAGGCGATGAATGAAAATGCAAAGTTGAAATGGTTGGAGCTCCCTTAATGAAAGACCTTCGGGGAAGGACTCTTCTGTTAGCTATTTATGGCAAATTATAAACAGGACTGTAAATAATGTACTTACAGTTTCACTGCAAATACTGAACATAGGCAATTTCCATATCCTTGTTAACATTGATTCAGCCATGCCAGCTGATTTGGTTCAGTAATGATTCTCTAAGCCAATTCCCTTAATCATGTAAAGGAACAAGCTTTGCTGCAAAAAGATTACCAGACCAAATCAAATCAAAGGACTTTAAAGTTAACACTAATTATACAAGTTTATTTGTTTAAAAGGGTTAATGATTGTTGAACTCCCTCTATGATAAATGCATTTTCAGCCAATCAAAAAGATGACCAAGGATAAATATGTCCTATAATAGTTAATAATCTAAAAGAAATGTTTTAATTAAAAGCGTAAATATTTGAAGGAACACCTCTGAATAAAACCATACAATCAGTAGCATTTGTTATGAAGTTCAGTTAGAACCATTGAACCATAGAACACTGCAGCACAGAAAACAGGCCATTCTGCCCTTCTAGTCTGTGCCAAAATATTATTCCGATATTTAAATATTTTTATTTAAATAGCGCCTTTGATATAATGAAACATCCTAAAGCACTTCACAGGGACATTATAAAACAAAGTACGACACCGAGCCACACAAGGAGATATTGTGCCCAAAAACTTGTTTAAAGTATTAGTGTCTTATAAGTGTCTTAAGGGAGAAAAGCGAGGTAGAAAGGCAGACAGGGAGGTAATTCCCCAGCTTGGGGCCGAGGCAACTGAAGGCAGAGCCACCAATGGTGGAGCAATTCTGATTTGGAATGCACAAGAGGCCAGAATGAAAGGGTTGCAGATATCTTGGAGGGTTGTGGGATGGGATGAGATTAGAGAGATGGGGAGGTACACTACAAAAACTTCAACGTTTTATGCATTTGGAGTCAGGAGGGAACTTGCAACTCCTGATCATCCATTTCTCACCCGAAAGGAGACCAATATAGGGAAATCTGGTGGATCACCCAGATGCCATTTTCACAAACCGTATTTCTGGGCTGAAGAGAGGCTATCGCTGTTGCAGCAATCAATTAGGAGACTTGTGAAAGACATTGTTCTCCACTCTGTCAGCGTTTTTATATTTACCAGTACAGCACATTGGCAGTATTGTAAAAGCGACCATTGGTGATTAATTAATGCATTTGGGTCAAATTCCTGCATTTGATACTTTAGCAAACTAATCAGCCCACGCATTTAAAAATAGCAGACGGAGGAATTTCAAATCTCACATGTCAATTCATGGAGTGGAGGAGGGCGGAAAGTTGGTAATGCGCATATAAAAAGTACAAAATAGATGAGGAAAAAAAGCATAATTGGATAAATGTTTCTGTGCTGCTACTGGTACAGTGTCGTTCATCACACAGTACAACGTTTGCTTTATCTCAGCACCGTGAGAGGTCAGTGTCTCTGCCAGTGTGGTGCATCTCTTCATGTTATTTCAATTGTATCAGTGATGTGAGAAAAAAGACAGGAAGGAAAGAAAGAGAAAAAAAGAGAGAGAAAGAAAAAAAAAGACTTGCATTTCTATAGGGCCTTTCATATATCCCAAAATGCTTTACAACCGATGAAGCATTTTTGAAGAAGTGCGGTTTAAGAGTAGATGCTACAGTCAATTCGTGCAGAGCAATGTGGTAATACTCAGATGAGGGGGACTAAATTGGATACTCCCGAAAACGGCTGTGAGGATCATGGTGTGGGATTACTCCATGCCCGTTCAATATAATGTAGGTATTATCATGATTGCTGCCTGCACTGTTCATTGAATGCATGCATCAGCAGAGAGCCCAATACAGTTACTTGTTAGCCTTAAGCCTGATCTTCACCTCTTAAAGGGAAGGTACACTGTGGTTGCTGGAGGTACTGACACCATTCGGAATAGTGCTGTGCAACAAAGGGCAATGACTGACAATGGGACAGAGTCTGCACCAAGGTTTTCCAATGCTGCACTGTAGGTCCTGGTGCTCCACCCACAGGGGCTGCAGGAAGCCCTCCCGACACAGTGTGAGAAAGCTGTGGGAGCAGATATCTACAAAGCTCAATGCCAGGAGCTTAGCCTTTGTAGCCTGGATGTAGTGTTGCAAGAAGTTTAATAGCCTAACATGACTCGTCAAGGTCAGTGAAGGCATCTTCGATTGCCATTTTCTTGCACCTACAGTACACCATTAGCCTCACACACTGCTCAAGTCAACACATCTCCATCAGTCATTTAGGAAAAATCTCTATCAAGCAGGACTCTAACATTCATATACCTGACCTCCTGTTCACAGTTTTGCAGGCCTCACATCCAGACCTCACAGTTTGCACACACTGCCAACTATTCAACCATGAGAGCCACATCACCCAAACATGTTGCATGACATTTACTGATACACTTCCCTCTGTTGCACGAGTAACTGGCACACAACTGGAGACAGCAGAAACTAACTAGAAAGGGAGAAGTGCACCACATGGAGGAGATAGTGCTGACCAATGGATGGGCCAATGCTGAGGCTGTGGCCAGTGCCAGGGCTGCATCCATTGCAGATAATGGTACCCTTGTGCCCAATCGTCATTCTCATACCCCTTTTCCCCCTCCCCCCAACAATCTCTGCAGAAGGTGTAAGCATCCACTTCTTATTTTGCCACCTTCCCTCACTGCAACCTTACCCTGGCCCATTTTTCCTTCCAGAGCTGCAACCTGGTCAGGCAGTGGAGGAAAGCCAAGAGGACAATGATGACAAAGATACACCGTCACTTGATTTCCACACTCAGCCACCAACTAAGATTCTGACACTCTGAGCATCTTAGAAGATAACCAAGGCGGAATCGGCAAATGGTGGAACATTGGACGGAAGTAGGCTGCTGCCAGGGCAAGGACAGCGCGGGAGCCAGCATGCTGGAAGGCAAGGTCGCACTACTCCTACTGCTGAAGATTCAGGTGAGCACTTCAATGGGCCAGGCTTTGGGAAAAGGTTGATGGCTGTGCACACTGAATTGCTTTGGTGACCAAGGGGACAATGTATTGGTCTATGACAGATGAAAGATAAGGGGTGTGGGCCTGTTGGTGAATGGGGAATTGGGATTGAGGTTGAACTAATTCTCCAAATACAACCTGGACTGTGTAAGCTGCAGCCTCCCTCCCTCTTCCTTCTCCCCTCACCTGATAGGTGATGGAAAGTGCTGTATCCTCATGATGGTGAGGTTGTACATTAGGCAGCAGATTGCCCCAAATCTTGAGACCTGCTGAGCCAAGTACTACAGGGTTCCTTCAGGGTGGCCCAGGCAACAAGATCACTGCTTCAACAAGTGTCGATCGTCAGCTCTATCATCTTATTATTTTCTGCAAACATGGCAGAAGGAGAAAGACAGCAGATGGATGGGAACACCACCTCCTGCAAGTTCCCCTCCAAGTCACCTAGCCTGACTTAGAACTATATAGCCATTCCTTCAATGTCGCTGGGTCAAAACCCTGGAACTCACAGCACTGTGGGTGTACGTACGCCACATGGACTGCAGTGGTTCAAGAAAGCAGCTCACCACCACCTGCTCAAGGACAATTAGGGATGGGAAATAAATAGTGGTCTAGCCAGCAACACCCATATCTCATGAAAAAATATGTCTGGGTGTGTGTGTGTGTGTGTGTGTGTGTGTGTGTGTGTGTGGTAGGGTTGCAGAGTCATGAGATATGTCACCAGTGGATAGCCTTTGTCAACCAGTAGACACCCTTCGGTTTACCATTATGGTTTAAATTCACCTGGCACAGTTGACTGCTGCAGAATGAAGGCAACATGTGAGTTAAGGGTTAACATCAGGACCATACATGATGCCGATGTAATAATGATGTCCAATCATATTCACTGAGAAGTAAGAGAGACATGGAAGAAGGAGAAGCTCCAACCTTGTGTAGAGATCCAAGTATGTAAATACTTGCAGTAAATTAAGAGTAATGCTTTTGAGAAACTACAGACTCGAGCAGCATATTCTGGGAAAATAGACAATCCCCAAAAAAGCCCATCTAGAGCCCAACCACACAATGAAACTTCACGGTTGCTGGTGGGATATGAGGCATTAACCTGCATCATGCACTGCCTATGGCGACACACCAGCTGCTCATGAGGGAATGAAATCTCTTTCTGTCCTGATACATGGCACCGTTGACATGCAGCATGTGCAAGGCAATGGTGCCTATACATAATTTGGAAGCCTGCAAAAATCCGCGAAGCTTCATACACACTTCGCCTGCTTGTCTTGGGAATGAGAGGATGAAAGGAAGTTATCTCATATTAAATACAGATTCAGCGACCTCTCTTAGGCAACAGTCGACCGTAAACTGTGAGATTTTCCCAATATTTCCAGATCCAGCCTGAAAGGGGCCAAGCACATCAACGTTCGTAGCCAAAGTCCCCTTCACAGGCACCGGCAATGCTGTCCTTGCCTCGTTTTGCAGGTTGGCGTTGGCAGATTTCAGTGACAACATCGAAAGTGAAGGGCAGACACCTCAAACCATGACTCCAAAAAGGTCGAGAGTAGAACTGACCTCGGCTGTTACTGGAAGTGCCATTCATAAATGTAGGTTAACTGCTCTCTCTTTGAGGAAGATGGTACAAGTCTACAATTGTTGCATGTCAACCTGGAGCCGATGTCCAGACAACTGGTCGCGTAGGTAAGCCAAGGTCTGCTGATATGGTTGAATGCGTAATGATGGGAACAGACAGTTCAGCCCTAGTGTCTGCTGATCACTCGATCATGCCATATTTCATCTTGTATCCTTCAATAACAAAATACTGTGATTAGGGCACTCTTCACTCAAGATGCCTGTAACTCCATGAACACCTGTGCAAAAACTCCTTTATCATGTCACTTTTTTTCAGTTCTTATTCTGTTTTAAACATTTCTAATATACCTGGCTTTCCAGTGAATTAAAAAAATAACTGCATCAAGAGATAGAAAACAAAAGGCAAAGAAAAATTAAAAAGGCCTTCCAACCTTCCCTACCCTCATCTGTCATGAGTTCTGATGAGAGTCCATTGACCTGAAACATGACCTGCACCTTTCTCTCTTGAGCTTCTCTTAAGCACATTTCAGATGGATGAAGTGTACATTGAGCTCAACCCCATTCTAAACCAAAGTAAAATTTCACGAGACTTTATTCCTGCTCAGCGTATTTTAACATTTAAAGAAATCTATGGTTTGTTTTGGTAAGACCACTTGAGGCTGATCTAAAATTTGGGAAAATCATATTTGGCACAGCAATGGCACAGGTAACATCACGCATAGCGCTTTTCATGACCACTGCATGTCTCAGAGCATTTTACCTTCAATGTTTATGTGCAGCCACTATTGTAATATAGAAAAATGGCAGCCAATTTGTGCTCAGCAAGTTCCCACAAACAGCAATTTTAAAAAATTATGTCATAGGATGCGGGCATCACTGGCTCAGCCAGCAGTTTTATTGCCCATCCCTAGCTGCCCATGAGAAGGTGGTGGTGAGCTGCCTCCTTGAACCGCTGCTGTCCATATGCTATAGGTGCACCCACAGTGCTGTTAGGGAGGGAGTTCCAGGATTTTGACCCAGCGACAGTGAAAGAACAGTGATATATTTTCAAACCAGTGGGCAGTTTGGAGGGAAAATTGCAGGTGGTGGTGTTCCCATGCATCTCCTGCCCTTGTCCTTCTAGGTGGTAGAGGTTGCAGGTATGGAAGGTGCTGTCAAAGGAGCGTCAGTGAGTGGCTGCAGTGCATCTTGTAGGTGGTACACACTGCTGCCACTGTGTGTCGGTGCAGAGGGAGTGGATGTCGAAGGTGGTAGATGAGATGCCAATCAAGCAGACTGCTTTGTCCTGGATGGTGTTGACCTTCTTGAGTGTTGTTGGTGCTATACTCATCCAGGCAACTGGAGAGTAATCCCAGGATGTTGATATTGGTGTGTAATGCAATTCAATGTTAAGGAGGGATGGTTGGATTCTCTTTTGTTGGAGATGGTCATTGCCTGGCATTTGCGAGGTGTGACTGTTACTTGCCACTTATCAGCCAAGCCTGTAAGTTGTCCAATTCTTGCTGCATTTGAACATGGTCTGCTTCAGTGTCTGAGGAGTTGTGAATGGTGCTGAACATTGTGCAATCATCAGTGAACATTCCCACTTCTGACCTTATGGTAGAAGGAAGGTCATTGATCAAGCAGTTGAAGGCACCACCCTGAGGAACTCCTGCAGTGATGGCTTGGGACTGAGATGATTGGCTTCCAACAACCACAACCATCTTCCTTTGTTCTAGGTATGACTCCAACCAGTGGAGAATTTTCCACCTGATTCCCATTGACTTCAGTTTTGCTAGGGTTCGTTGATGCCACAGTCGGTCAAATACTGCCTTGATGTCAATGGCAGTCACTGTCACCTCACCTCTTGAGTTCAGCTCTTTTGTCCATGTTTGGACTAAAGCTGTAATGAGGCCAGGAGCTGAGTGGGCCTGACAGAACCCAATGTGAGCAGATTGCTGAGTAAATGCTGCTTGATAGCAATGTTGAAGACACATTCCATCACTTTGCTAATGATCAAACATATTCTGATGGGGCGGTAATTGGCCAGGTTTGATTTGCCCTGTTTTTTGTGGACATGGCACCAAGAGATCATGATTATCTGTTTTTTATGATGTTGATGCATTTTTGCCGGGACAGGAATAACTCCCCTGCTCATCTTTGAAATAGTGCCATGGATTATTTTACATTCACCTGAGTGGGCAGCTATCTTATCCAAAAAAGCAGCACTTCCAACAATGCAGCACTCCCTCAGTACTGGAGTGTCAGCCTAGATTTTTGCACAAGCCCGGAGTAGGACTTGAGCCATGACTCTTCCCAACAATTACTCTTATATCATCAGTTTTAAGAATCAGAAAATTTATCCTCTAATTTACCACCCCTCTTAACTGAGCTGCTTGTAGAAGTGCGCTGGCTGACTGTAATGTTTCACTGACAGCCTATTGTAATTCTGGCAGTTTTAGACCTTGGAATGCAAGACATCTGAGATGTTGGTAGCAGCTTGTGTTGGCTTTATGTTGCTTCACCCCATGCCTGCTGGCCCAGATGCTTCAGGACGATGGATGTCCCTTAAGCATATGCCTCCTCTCTGAGCCCTTGCAAAAGAATTAGCAGCTCCTTGCCAATCAGTCTTGGTAGTTTCAGCCGATACAACTCAAATCTACCAATCAGCAATCTTTACCTTCTCAATGCGACTTCAGTTCCCTACAAGCCTGTAATTGGATGCTGCTCACTGCTGATTTAGTGCTGTTCTCTATGTCACATTGCCTAGCGTGTGGGAGAAAAACCACCCACATATTAGCCCAGAGTAAATATAATGATAACAAATGTAAACCAGCAAGCAAAAATTTTCCCTAAAACATTGTCACGCCCAGTAAATAAAATGTCATAATCATAAATTTTAAACATGGGCTGTGCTCATGTGGAAGCCTCTGGAACCACCTTTATTTATTTAAAAATGGACACTGGTGGGCTGTTAAAATGGCTGCCAAGGAGAGATCAGGTGACCCTTGTAACTTCGACCCAGACTATCAAGCTTCTAGAAAGTTCCAAATTGAATCACATTGAGTGCGATCGCCTAGACAGCTTTCATGTGGAATTCATGGCTGCCATTGTTTGAAGCTTACTCCAAAATACAAAGGGGGTGGGGGGTGGGGTGCAGTCTGTAGAATAACACTGGCAAGGCAACAGCTGCAGAGAAAGGCTGTGCCACCTTTGCCTCTTAAGAACCAAGAGGCTTAAAAATCTTTTTTAAAAAGCTTCCCAGTCTGACTCCAAATTCCGAGCTCACCTGCAAAGATATTGGACCGTCTGATACCACAGCCATGAGTGCCTGACTTCATGACCTGCTGAACATTCTACTCATTGGAGGAATCCTGCAGTAATCCTGACATCTGACCCCAGCTACCTGAACTCATGGGAACTACAATTCGTGAGTGGGAAAGCGTTTCCTTCTTCACTGGACTTGCAAAGACATTTAAACTGTTAACTATTCTTTTGGTTTAATACCTGTAGAATGACACTATCTTCTTCAATTACATCTTTCTGGAGTGTGTGGTGTGTGACTGATGTAGGGTTTAGACCTTTCAGGGTACATGTATGAATAAATAATGGTCTTTGTTTAAACCTATGAAAGTCTGCTTTTGGTACTTTTAAATTGACCACACGCTCACAGGGGTTTAGAAACACACACACATCTACTTTTCAAAAATAAACCACACTGATTACAGGCAGAAAGGAAGGGATTTGAAGGGTGTAGTTTATCTCTCCTGTCCTGTCCATAAAAACAATCAATGATCCAAAAGTGTCCCACAATCTGCAGGTGGACAGCAATGTCCAGGCACCTGTCACAATGACTTAAATGCATTCAGCCCTGCTGCTTAACAAAGCAAGTAATGTAAACTGCAAGTGGATTAAATACTTTTAAACATTCATCACACTGCCATCAGTTTGAAATGCCGTTGGGAAAATGGCCTAGTCTTTTGTTTCTTTACTTTACCTATTGCCATTCCCTTTGTTTTTTGCACCATGAAATCTTTTGTCATTTAATCTCTCCTGCCCCCTACCCTATCACACAGCTGCCCTTTTGTTCTTCCTCCCTCTCCGCATTCACTTAATCAAAACCGAGTGCATTTCTATCTTCCCTCAGCTCTGACGCAGAATCATCTACCTGCAACATTGGGCCAGTGAGAGCCCCACGTTACCTCCTCCGGGATGGCCTGGCCAGTATCAAGTGCCTCTCGGACACTCAAGTGGCCAGCGGTTGGCCTTCCCCGGAATCAAGTACCCTGGGGATAGAAATCCTGCCCCCTGAGAGCTGCCGGCCAATCAGAGACCAGCAGTTCCCCCTTGCAGGCAGTGCCAGTGGGGGCGGTGGTAGCTGCTGCCAATGCATCTACCAGAGGCCCAGGATCAGAGAGGGACCCAGGCTGCAAGTGATTGGAGGCAGGTTGAGAGTCACAGAATGGGGGTTTGCGGAAGAGGAAAGGGTTGGGTGATCAGTGGCAAGGGTAGGGGGGAGCCTCTCAAAGCACCTCCCCCAATGCCAGATCCCTCAATCAGGCACTGAGTACCTTTGAACAGGCGTCACCCCCTGACAGGGTTTGCTCTTTGGACTCCCCGTGTGCTGACTGCCCCACTCACATCTGGTTGAATACCAATGGTGGAGGGATGAGGCTCTTAAGTGGGCAGTAATTGTCCATTTAAGGGCCTCAATTGATGGCTGGGCAGGATGGTGGTCCATGAGCCTTCTTGCCTCAGACTTAATCAGAACAGAGGCAGGAAAGCAGCAGGGTCCCCACCAGGGCACTACTCCCAATTGATTAAATGCCCTCCTGTCTCTCAGGTGAACATTAAATTTCTCTCCGTTTTTCTCCATACATGCTGCCTGACCTGTTTTTATTATGGCCTGGTCTTTGTTTGCTTTTCAAATGCTTTAAAATGCTCGCTAGGTATCAGTGTATCCTGTGATTAAAAATAAAACACAACTGATTAACACTTAGGTGAAAATGGTAGTGAAAGGCTTGTTCCAGATATAAACAGCACCAACCTGCCCTCCGTACCTTAATCCCGCACAAACAAATTAACAGTTCCAAATGTCACCAGGTCAGGAAATTTGCAATAGATCTG
This sequence comes from Carcharodon carcharias, assembly GCF_017639515.1. Taxonomy (NCBI): domain Eukaryota; kingdom Metazoa; phylum Chordata; class Chondrichthyes; order Lamniformes; family Lamnidae; genus Carcharodon; species Carcharodon carcharias. The sequence goes on from NC_054480.1 coordinate 140,425,488, forward strand.
GTCAAAGTCAGTAGCTCATGAAATTCCTGTACAACTCACAATGCCACATGTTGAGGTGTTCAGTTAGTTATTTTTAGTCATTTCGGTATTTTCTTAATAAAATATATTTGATTTAAAACCACGTGTGCCACATGCAATATAGTGAATGATTGGCTATGACACTGAGCCAGACAGGCTAATGAAGCTGGCATGTTACAAATGGTAACCACAGACATTGCCCACAATGATGAAGGGAAGTAGGACACAAGACAGCGGTCAGAGGAAGAGCGAGTTTGTAGGGTGGGGAGGAGGGTGAGGCAAGCTGCGGGAGCTTGGAGAAAGTGAAGCATGAAGGGTTTAAGCAGGGGATTAGAATTTCTAGTTTGAGGAGTTGAGAAACAGGTCAGATCAGCTAGGACCAGGAGGATGGGACTCTGAGACTTGGTGTAGGACAACAGAGTTTTCAATGAGGTGAAGTGTACAGGGGATAGAGGTCGACCAGGAGGGCAATTGAGCATTCAAGTTTGGGGGAAACTAGAAAAGAAATTATGAATGAGGGTTTCAGGGAAAGATGGGCTGAGTTTGCTGGTGGGAGAGGTGGGATTGGTGGTGATGATGTCCTGGACATGAGCAGTTATTTGACATCTTATTATAATTATATAATAACTTGGGCTTATTTAGCTTACAAGACACAAGGCACCAATCACTCATAAGGAATTGGGTAAACACATTATGGGTTCATTTATTAAGACTAGGCACATGAAGACAGTTATACATGGTATAAAGCTTGAAGGCATTAGAGTTGTGCCTTTGTGCTCTGCTCAAAGCTAAAGTGAAAGTAAGACTGGATCACGTGACACACTCCCTTCTAGTGGTGTCGTGCTGATGTGCTTAAAAGCATATTACAACGTCATTGTGACAGAGCTAGAAGCTCAGATTGGGGACAAACAAAACTCAAATGGTCTCAAATTCAGCCTGTGATTTCTAAATCCAAAATTAAATGAATTTTTAACAAAAAAAATAACCGAAATGAAACGCAAAACAATTTGCACTCTAAATAAGACATCTTTTGTCATTTTGTTTTCCCCTTCAAAATTCACCAGGGACGAGCTGAGCCACACAGCGCAGAAAGGGTGATGTGCAAACAACGGCCACTCAAATGAAGTCACAAAGGATGCCTGAAGCTGTGAAGACCATAACCCTTCAAGGACTCGGAGTGTTCTGCATGGGAGAAAATTGTCAAAAGATAATGATTAACTTGTAGACTCAGGCATGATTTATGTTGCAACATTATCACATCACCAATTGCATCTGTGTGGCCTACTCAAGAGACAAGCACAGTAAAGTGCCTTTCAAGAGATTTTGTTGCAGTGAAAGAGCCCGCTTAACTGATCCAGCTATTAATAGTCTCGTAATAACCTTCGCATTACTTTTTGGAAAACTATTTTGCAATATTTTTATCAAGTCGTACAGCACTGCATAAACTGCAAGAAGGAGGTAACAACTCACATGAAATGAGCAAGTTTAGATTATCAGGTATGAATCTAACCTATTCTAAACAGTGACCCTAAAGTTTACCATTTATATATTACCCAGTGGCTTCAGAGGGCTGCAATTAGAAAACAGATAGCTACAAATGACCATGGACTAAATGTGACTAATGTAGCATATCAGGCAAGAACAGCATGAGAATGCTGATCACTAATCACAATCTGTTTCTTATTGATGGAAAGGATCAGTTCCTCTACAGAAAAAAACAAAAGGCCCAAAATATCCTGTCCTGTCTTCCACGAGCTGCGAGAGTTTTTAGTCCACCTTCCAGCAAGGTTAGCAGCATTTCTACATGTATACCTCTATCCATTTTTCACTTTGCTTTACAAAAAAGAAACATACTTTTTTCTACCCAGTTAACAAACCCATAATGAGGTTACAAATTGTATGGTAGTGAAAGATGTCAATTAGAGCAATCTCAGTACATCTGTATTTGCTAATGCTTGAACACTTTGCAAACAGCTAATGAGCCACTTAACATCAGCTTGCATTTATAGAACTGCTAGAAATGCCCAAAATTTTATTCGTTCAGTTGTGATGCGGTAGACCTTGGAAGCATATTCAATAGTAACTTTAAAAAGTGAATTGGATAAATACTTGAATGGGAAACGTTTGGAGTGCTTTGGGGAAAGAAATGGGATTGGGACTAATTAGGTGGTTCTTTTAAAGAGCCAGCACGATGGGCTCCTTCTGTGTTGTAGCCTTCTATGATTCTACGGAACACTTTCAGTGAAAATAACTGAGTACCTAATGAAAAAAGGCAACTTTAATGATGAGGCTATGCTTAGCGATGAAGAGAAAGGAGAGAGGGGGAAGCATGGTCTCCAAATAAGCAAAGAAGATGATAATATGTTGTCAGTGGAATGATTTCTTTCCAAGTAATTCAGAGGCTGTAGTTTGAGGGCCAGAAGAAAGTATGGTGTGAATACTATGAAGTAGCAGCAATTGGCAAATCTAAAAGAGAAGGAAACTTGTTGTTAAGAGATGCATGCAAAAAGCACTAACAAGAGAAATATTAGCTGGAATATAGCAGGTAAACAGCAATTTGAAATTAAGCTATGAGCAGAGAGAGAATGTATTGCAGGAACAAATTTATATGGGACAATTCACTGCAGCTCAGTCCCCATTTCCAACTCACATAAAGGCAAACCTGATACATAAAAAGAAAGCTATGCGTGAATCAGGTGTTGTGTCCCATCACACTAAGGAACAGATCCTCAATGAGGAAGCTGTTTTTTTCTCCCCAAGAGGGTCCATTTAGGATCTGTTGGGATGGCAGAGTTTGGAGTGGAGTCCAACAATTATTGATTGGTGTGTCAATTTGTTTTCCTGCCAGTTTACTCCTTTCCAATAATCTTCTGAAAGTGTTTTGATCCTGCTGGGGTAAGGTTTCAAAGGCACTTGATGGTCTCTGGTGCCTCAGCCAGGTGACTCATATAGGCAGGTTCTTGATAGAGACTGATGGCAGAGTATTAACCATAGGCCATCAAACCCCTTACTGCTCCCTTCTCCACTTGACATAGGCATATGCACACTTCCAGCAGGGATTATAGTGGGTGTGGGAACACTGACTGAGTTATGTCTTTATATCCCAAGAGCAACTACCACCATTAAAACTGTGGCCTAAGCCCCAGAGGTGAAAAAGCTAGCGTAAAACCCAATATCACCCAGTGCCTTATCATTCATTCATTATATAAGCTGTGCCACCAATTTGTTTTTTGAACCAGCTATACAGTTTAATGTTCAGTTCCTGGCCAAGTTAATGACTGCATCTTATTACATGAATCCGGGTTCCATTGTGACTTTAAACTGCGGTGATAAGGACTTGATTTTTTTTAAATTCATTTTTTGGGATGTGGGTGTTGGCAGCTAAGCCAGCATTTATTGCCCATCCCTTTCACCGAATGGCAAAAGAAATAACCTGCATTTTATTAAATATAAGTAAATAACCATGGTACGAATAACCCACTGAAGCTCAATCCTAACCTTGAATCATTAAGTCAGAAGTTTTAAACAAGTATATTATGAAAATCCTGCCAATCTCTTTTTGCCCGGGAAGGCTGACTTTCCTTTGGAATAATAATCAGGTTTCAAAAACACTGATGCCTGCCCGGTGCCTTAAACATCAGAGATTCCATTTATTCCTCCGGAGAGAGCCCAAGAAAATTCCTTCCACAAAAGTACCAGTTGGCAGCATCAGTGCTTGCACACCATGAGACCCAAACATGCTGTGACTTGCAGACTGAAGCTCTTTAAACCCATCACATGCCAAGAAGACAGAAGGCCTCTGTATCTTTGAACAGGGTCAGCAGCTCACCCACGCATTCAGTACACAAATCCTATGTCTGGAAAAGCCTTGACCTTGGCATAACTGCTGCATTATTTCATTCACAAATTTTAAGTCTGAGCTCTAATGAAAATAAGGCACATTTTTTCCACCTTTTATATTGCTTCCTCTATGATTGTTCATGGCTAAGGGGGACATTAAATTGCAAGAGCAAACAACAGTGGACATTATTTATTTCTTCAGGCAATAAATTGATGCTTGCACCAGCTTTTATTAACCTTGAATTTCGAAAGTGTAAGAAAAACAAGCGCTCAAGTCCATTGTACTTGTGAGGGCCTGTGTGCACAAACTCCAGCCTGTAGCCTGAGCCTGTCAGGCCGACAAGAACAGAAATTGGGAGCTGGCTGCGTGCATACCAGCCTGAAAGAAAAGATTTGTTAGATCTGTTTCAATCTCTGCGCTGATGAAAGTATCCCCACTGAAACATTTTCGGATTGCCTTTCCCTTCACACACGAGTTATCCTATTTGCATACGTGTGACACTGTCTGCAGCTGAACATCAATGCAACCTGGTTTCCAAACTTCCCATACCCACAAAAGCTCCGCTAATAATAAAAGAAAAAATGTGGAAAGAATGCCAGCAAGATTCATGGATGGGGATTGAACTTGTGGAAATGTGAATGTTGCAGCCCTTTCTATACGGACAACTGAGGTGAAAATCATTGATAGAGCTGATTGATTTATGATTCATCAAGGTGATGAAGGAACAGAAAGTAAGACTTCTCAAAGGGTCCAGATGAAATCAATAATTGATTCAAATTATTCACAGCCATTGTGCCCATGGTCTGTTAATGATTAGATCATAACATTAAGTGCGAGCTAAAGATGCAAAATAACAGTAAAACTGACTAGCAGAGGGATTTAAGAGCTGTTAAAAAACATATTTTTGTTTATTCTTTCATGGGATACAGGCATTGCTGGCAATTAAAGCCAACTTTTGTTGTCTATCCCTAATTACCCTTGAACTGAAGGCTTGCCAGGCCATTTCAAATAGCTGTTAAGGGTTAACCACATTCTGTGCATCTGGAGTCTTATGTAGCCCAGGCCAAGTAAGGGTGGCAGATTTCCTTTCCTAAAGGACATTAGTGAGCCAGGTGTGTTTTTGTGACAATTGCTGTCGATGTCATAGCTTTACATATTGCAGATTTTGCATTAATTGGATTCAAATTTTCACCAGCTGCAATGGTGGGATTTGAACCCATGTTGCCAGAGGATTACTACTCCAGTGACATTAAATTCAGTGAGACAGTGACATAGCGGCACTGAGTATGGTATTGAAGAAGGAAATGCTGGACATACTCAGGAGGTCCGTCAGAACCTGTGGAGAGAGAAATAGTTGTTAATGTTTCAGATTGATGTCCTTTCAACAGAACCGATCTCATAACACATTGGGGGTGCTGGCAAAATAGCAGCCATGTTGGGTCAGCTCCCTAACACGTTCCCACAGCTGGGGGTCTTTCCCAGGGGCTGGTGGGGAGGTGTATTAGCTGCCAACTCAACACCAGTTGAAATTATTAAGACCCCAATTAGGGGTGATTTATTTGTGCTTGCTGGCATTTTACTGGCAGAGTAGCAGTCCCACGCTATGTGTGGAGGCTTCTGCTTCATGGAGGCATTTTTCCTGGGGAAGTCCAGGAGGGGGGGGTTGCCATCAGAGCCAGAGGCTCCAATCCCCAAAGAGGGGACTGCCAACAAGGAAGGCTACCCCCACAGCCACAGTTGGCCATCCAAAGGGTTTCCTTTTGGACTGGAGGAGCCTGCCTACTTGGCCCCTCTGAATGTTTACATTTCACTTCTCCAAGGGCACCTCCATGTCGAGGCACCCTCTCAATTGACAACCTGCTTCAGCAGAGCCCACTTCTCCCAGTGGTGCCTGCCTGCCACCCTTAATTGGATGGTGAGCTTGGAGGCAGCCAATCGGGAGGGCATCTCTGGGAAAATAGCTCTGCCAGTCTGGATCTCAGCAAGTGCAGGCTCAGGGTCCCCACTTGAGATGTTGGGATCCCAATGCACGTGGTAAAATTCCACCCGTTATCTCGGTTTCCCTCTCCGCAGATGCTGTTGAGTATTTCCACCATCTTTATATTTCAGATTTCCAGCATCCGCAATATTTTGCTTTTCACTGGGTACAACCATTAGAATTCCTTTTAACTATCGCATTCCTTATCACTTGTTTAAAAAATTTCTAGTTCCCTTAGCACCTATCCGTGAAAAGCTAAGATTCTTTTAATCCACACGGACTTAAACAGGTTTGATACGTGCTCCTCTGCATCCACCCACCCATTGGTGTCTGTGTTTTGGTTTATTCTACGGTTTAGCACAAAGGTTGTTTTCATTTCCTACAAGAAGCACTCGGTGTTCTTGCTGATGAAGGAAGACTAGGCTGTAGACTAAATACCACAATAGAAAAACAGGCTATTTATAATGTGGTTCCCTTGCTGCTGCCATTTGTTGTGTTTCTCAACCTAAACAAATACTAGATAAAGTGCAAACTAACTGCCAAGCTTCTAGGCGGGTTTAAAATCCATTAATACTGGTTTCCTGTGCAGACCTAAATGCATGCTCAATCATCTATACAAGGCAAGTTGACTTACAGAAGGAGGAGCATGGATTCCTGTCATTGTTGCTTCCAGTTTGTTGACCAAAACAGTAACAGAAACAGGGCTTCACCCCAATCTGATAGCATTTTACTAAGCAGCGTTCAAGGTGAATTATTGTTTCCAAAAGGGTCAGCACATTTCGCCAGGACTGTTCCCTCTGTTTAATCAGGTTTTCGGCTTTGTTATATTTATCTGATGGGCGTTTGGGCATGATGACATCACCAAAATGGACCTCTGAGTGGAACCACACACGAATGGAAAATGACCGGCGGACCTTCCATGGCATTGGTCATGATAAGTCAGCAGATGCATTGTTTTACATGGTTTGAGAACGCTGGACAGTGTATCACACATTAGGGGTGATTTTTTTTTCTATTTCATACTTCTGGCAGGAAGCCGTGTTCATTGGCAGCACATATCCAAAATTTGGCAGTGTCATCATTGGCTGGAGGATGTAAATACAGGATGACAAGTTTGGAATGACTGTTGTATATACTTATTGGGCTGAACCTTCCAGAATTTGACCACTTTCCGTTCATGACCCCGTTTGTAGCACAGTGGTGGCACGTCACGCACGATCTTACTCGAGCGGGGCAATTATGAACCTGTTGCTAGCGGCGCCGTCCAATTAGGGATAGCGGGCAGTTTCCAGAACCACCAGGTGGATACGACGTAGCCCATTGCTAGGGCAGCCAGCAGCCTTCACTGCCACCAATGACCGCAGGGCTGAGGAGCAGGTAACAAGAGCGATAGCAATGCAATGGAGGCGCCATCTTTATCCGGGGAGCAGCTGGCACTGCACTGGTGCCAACCCCAGGGGAGGCGTCTGTCTCCAGGAGATCCTCACACGATGGCAAACCTTTGGCGTGGTAATGCACCAGCCTTGTCTTTTCTTGGTGGCGTGTATTAAAAAGCCTTCAAAACGTTAAACAGCTCTGACCTCTACCCGTGCAGCCTCGTCATCTGAGTTGCCAGGTTGCTGGCACAGTGGTGGGCCTGTGTGATGCTGGAATAAATTTGCCCTGTGCTGGGGGAAAATCACTGAAAATTGATCCCTTAACCACCTTTAATTGGCATCAGTTGGACGCTGCTGCTATCAAATCAGCCTACCCCAGGAAAAGCGTCCAGAGGTAGGAACTCATTGGCAGACCAGCCTGACACATTTTTGTCCAAAATTTGCCATCCACCCCCCCACCCCCCACCCCCCCACCCCCCACCCCCCACCCCCAACCCCCAACCCCCAACCTGTCCTCCAAAGGCCTAGGAAAACTACCCGCCCAGCCCCACCCCTGCCCTCTGTCCGGGTTTCTGACACGCGAACTGAAGCGCTGTGCTGCTTGGTTCAACTACATGACTTCCAACTCGTGTCCTCCGTTCTGATCCTCTGAATCTAGGGCCAGAATCTTACGCTGTCCTGCCATAGTGGGTTCTGAGGCGGTGGGGGGTGGGGGGGGGGGGAGGTGGGGGGGGGAGGTGGGGGGGGGAGGGGTGGGGTCGTTGGTGGGAGCATGAGATTGCATGGACGGGATTCCCTCCGGGTTCCTGCCCGCCCCCACCCTGGTAGCGATTTTACGGGTGGGTCAGCCAGGGCCTTGGATGGGAAGCCTGCCCTTCCCTCGGTTAAGGCCCTTAAATGGCCACTTCAGGGTCTTTTCCCGCCCAGCCTCAATTTTTAGGCTGGTGGGCAGATGACAGGTTGGGGCTGGGCGGGGAGAAAGGTGAAAAGATAGTAAGATTGTGGGAAGGGGAAGGCCCAGTGACCTCCAGACCTCCGTCCCCACCCTTGGCCTATCCCCGAGACTCCCATCACTCTCCCCGCCCTTGTAATCCCACCAGCCATCCCTACACCGCACCCCCCCCACCCCCACCACCCTGGGACCCCTGCTGCTTACCCACCCTCCAGTTCCAGGGACTGGGTGCCAGGCATTTTCCTGTAGTGCCTCTTCTGGCCACTGCAGCGCTGTGACTGGAGGGACAGCAGAGTTACTGGCCAATCAGATTGGCTGGCAGCTCTCCAAGGCGGGGCTTCCTCCCGAGTGAGGGGTAGAAGTCTCCCGCCTTATGCCAATCAACGCTCGTTAGAGCGTAACACGATCCTTATTGCTTACGATCTTTGAGGAAACAACTTTATCCCCATTTTTGCACCGCAGGCTGGATTAGAAGTCGGAACAGGCAAACCTGGGAGAATTGATGAAGCTGCCAGGTGCAAGGCCTGCCTTGGAGCTCCCCCACTGCATCCAACATTTAAAAGTAAAGAATAAAACATGAAGGATCCCTCCAGTCTTCACCCCCTCTCACCACCCACCACCCCCCCCCCACACACACACACACACACACACTCCCATGCCCCATCCATGCCACCTCATGCCCTCTATCCACCTCCACATACCCTTCATGCCAACATAGGCCCCCTCTCCACCCCACCCCATAGTCCAACACTCCATGTCAACTATGCCCCTCCACTCAGCACCCATGGCCCCTCATACCCCTGTGCCAACCTCTGGACCTACACCAACCACCTTTTACCCTAGCACCTGCCATACCAATTCACCCAGTATCCGCCATGGGCACACCTCAGGACCCATGCTGAAATGAGATAAAATAAAGTTCTATAAAATAAATTTCTAAGTGTCTATTGCAGACCACTATATTGAAAAGAAGAAGCTCTCATACATAAAACCCATTTACTATATTTACACTCCTTGAACTACATAAAGCCTTGCAACAACAAATATTTAATGGAAGTGCACAATCCCTTATGACAACCAGCATTGGAATTCATAGTCGCACTTCAAAGTATAGCTGTCAATCAAAATGTGAAATGGCATGCACCCTGCTGTGATAATGGATGGTTGTGAAATTAATCATGCAGCAGTAATCCAGAAATGGAAGCCTTCAGGCTTATGTCAACAAAGGGAATGAAATAGAAGCAATGATTTTTTTAATAGCCAGACATTTTTTCTTCAAAGATTTGAAGGGCAGGCCTTTTAAATGCCTTGACATCTTCCTTTGACCGGTGCTTTTGACAGGTCCTTCTGAAAGTTTTGACAATTGGTTTTGATAGCTCCATTGACAGTTCCAAGAGATTGACAGTGATGAGTTTATACACTTTTTTATGTGCATTTATGCCTACTTTTAACAATTCCAAAGGGCACCTAACCTCCTCCAAATATGTCCTGGGACCAGATACAAAAGAGTACCCTACCTCTTGGCCATCCTGGCCATCCAAATGAATCTACAAAGTTCAGACCTGCTCTTACCAGCTCTAATCTGCACACTTTGGGTTTCACACTCAAGGCTACTAAAAATCCCACTTGAGCGGTGGCAGCTGATGATTTAAATAATTGGCGCGAGAAAGTGGTGTCGAGGTAGCTGTGCAGCCATGATCTAATTGAATGGTAGCGCAGGCTTGACGGGCTGAATGGCCTACTCCTGTTCCTATGTTCCTGCGTTCCTAAATGACCAGCTGCCTCTGTTAAACACGCAAGCACGAAGCACACCTTTTTCGCATTACTGTCCCTGTGAAAATGGGAATTACCACGTTTAGGGGTGGGACTAACAATATTTGGCCACTTCCATCGTAGTGAAAAATCTAGGCCATGATGTACATATTTATTTAGAAATGTGGTGTTTGGCTCACTGGTGGTTTCTTGGGATCTGCGAGCAATGAAAGGGGCAGAGGGCAAGGGTCTAACAACATGAGGAGTGGGAGGTCTGGTGGCAGTGCTGCTCTGTAAGTTTCAAATAGCCTTCGGAGAACATTGAATTAATTGTTTCATGATTGATTCCTGGAAAAATACTGATTTCCTTGGCTAAACAAATATTGTGTCTGTATAAGCAAATATGCAGATTCCACTCCTCTCTTTAACTTCTAGCTGGAGGTCCTGGACCCTCTCCTCTGGCCTCCGGTGCTCCTTGCAGACTTGTTCCCTTCCTTAAACATTGCATCACTGTCGATGGGAAGTAACACATTGCCTGGCTCTTAAAGCTTCTGTAGGACTTCCACAATCCAGACAGTGACCTCCCACCATCACCAGTGACCCCCGCCGCTCACCACCACTCACCCCACCCCACCCCCACCCACCAAATGGCTGAGGTTTCAGTTCCAGTTACAGGCATTTTTAATGTAGGTATGCTATAATACTTTAACAGGTCAGGCCCTGGAAACTATATTGAGACACCATTCAGCATGTTGGAGGGGAACAAATTGCACACTGTCTTACTTATGACTGGGCTCACACCAAATTGGAAAATCTAGGTTTACGTATCTCCGCACTCTCTGGAACAGTAAATACAGTCAGAGCTGTTACTTCCAACCAGTTATTTTCTGTCTTCAGCTTTTGAACTTCTTGGAAAGAGATTGGGAGGTGCTTAAAAATGTCAACCTCTACGAATGGCCAATCTTGCTGTCAATCATCAACATTTCTAGAATTTGGTTTGAACCACAAGTTCAAATAAAAGTCCCAAAGGTACTTTAGGACAATCACCCTGTCATAAAAAATTGCTTTATAGTATTACTGAGTTTTTCAATAAAAGTTTAATCACCTCACACAGTTTGACTCTCTAGCAAGGGGATGGAGCTTTTAAACAAAAGTCCTCTGTCAATCGTCAGCCATAAAAATGTCTAAAAGTTACCCCAGAAAGGATCATTTATGTCAGACAAGAGTTTCAAAGTTCATGGTTAGCATTGTTGTCTAAAAATGTCATTGTTTAAAAATGGCAACTTACTGGAAAATAATCAGTGTTGTCTTTAGGCCCCACAGCTAAAGAACCAAATCACACCTCGGTTTGAAATTGTAAAAATAAAGAATAGAGAGGATAGGGTCAGGGTCTGTGTGGTGAGTTTCTCCCTCCCCCTCACCCCCGGCACCCCCCCCCCCCCCCCTCTCTCTCTGTCTCTCTCTCTCTCTCTCCTTTCTCAGATTGTCTCAATTGGTGAAGTGAAGCAAAATGGTTTTTTTTATGTGAAGCCTTAGTTAAAACATGTTGAAGTTTATTTTCCAGCTGGTATTCAAATCACCCTCAAAACCCCCAAAGAGAGAAATTTTTGGAGATAAATGTACAATTTTACAAAGGGAGAAATAAATTCAAAGGGCGGAATTGTCCCAGGTTTACATCAAGTGCTGTAGCGGGTGGGAAAAAGGAAGATTTACCCGGCAGTCACCATGGCAGCTTTCAAGCTGCATCATCCCATCTCTCCTTAATAATTTATTCCCAGGAAACACATGGATCACTGGCGGGATGGCCTCTGATTCGCCACCGTGCCATCACCTCAGCCCATCAGTAAAGCGGGCATCATACATAAAGGGCACCCCTGCGCGGAGCTAGCACTCGCTAAGGGATCGGAAGCTTCTGGAAAGTCACGGCTGCCAAAGGGGAAAACCATCCTGCCCCCACCTTTAGTGATGCTTCCCTCGGGCACCTAGTGGAGGCCCGCTGTGAAGTTCTCTAACCCCCGGCTCTGGGTGAAGACCAGCAAGCAAGGTCACCTATCCAGCATGGGAGGTGGTGGCAGTGGTGGTCAGCGCCAACACCCTGCAAAGGAGGAAGGCAACCCGGTGCCAAAAGAGGATGAATGATCTCTTCCGTTGCGCCAGGGTAAGTCACTCTTCTCAACGCTCTCAACTCACACACTCACAAACCCGTCACACACCCACAGGGATCTCACTCACTGCCAGTACAAGGGACATCACCATTCACTCTCCCGCACACACCTGAATCTGCCCTGCGGATCCCGTCCTGAACCCATCCATGGCACCACTCACCACCCACACATGTCAGGCACCCTGCTTACATTCTCTCCATCTTTATCCATGCAGGACAATCTGGCACAAAACAAAAGGGAGAGGTTGTAGACCGGTGGAGGAATGTACGAGATCAAGGCCCTCAGACTTTGATAACACCGCCATTCAGCTGGCCAGTGACAACCTGGGCCGTTCCTGAGCTGATGGTGAGATTGGCCATGTTCAAACAAGTGAGGATCCAGCAGTGCAACATCCATCAGGCAACCATGCGGTGAGTGAGTTCCCCTGTTCCGCAGTCCCCTGCAATGCACTAATTATCTCTCCTTGCTTTCGCAGACACATCTGGGAAGAAGCCAATGGTATCCACAAGCCAGGCCCTCAACCCAAGCCCTTGACACCATGGAAGAAGAATCTGACTACACCCAAATTGAAGACCTGTCAAAGTGCTCACCCACATCCTCCACTAGCGCAGAGACACACACCTTGGTGGGCCCTAGTTCTAGAGTAGCCTCGGGGTTACAATCTGGTGAGCACATCTCACTGTCTGACCCACAGCAGGCAGAGGCAGGGACTTCCCAGGTTTCTGGCACTCGGAGGACTGCTGGAGACCAGAAATCTGCTGAGCCTCTAGACTCAGTCATACCTCAGCTGTTGGAGCCTCAAATGCAAGCTCTGGAACATCAGGAAGGGATGTCTCTTGCACTCCTCAGATTGCAAGGCCTGATGGAGGAGTCCGTCCGCCTTCAGTCTGAGGTGATAGCTCCGGCAATGCCAATGCACCGAAGTCAACACTGGTAGGATGGTGGCCGCCATGGAGACCTTGGTTCAGGACATCGGTCCTGCACTGCTGCACGGGCTGAATTCCATCACTGACGCTATAGTTAGCCTCCGACAGTGTCAACGTGAGAGGGATGCAGGGCAGCTCGATCTCACTCCAGCATCCCCTCTCCTCATGGAGTCGGCCAGGAGCCTTCAGGCACCCATAGGGAGGAGGATCAGCAGGTGCAAACTCTGGGCCCATCCACCCAGCTGACTCCGGGAGTGTCCGGCACATCCGAATCCCCTCTTCCCGTAACCCCAACAGCTCCAGCGCCACAGGCCAAGGAGGGTACCACAGCCACACAGCAGAACCCCGGAAACAGGTCGGGGCCCTCCAGGTCTCGTCCCTCTAGAGGACACCTGGCAAGGTCATCACAGACAGGGCACAGCAGTCAGCAAGCGGCCTCCACCACCACTGTGGATGTCGGGGGAGCACCAAGAGGTAGTGGCAGGGTTAGGAAGGTTAAGAAGATGTAGTTCCACAGCCTGGGCATGGATGCTAGTCCCTTGTACATAATGTTCACTATTGTAAATAAACTCCCAAGAATGTCTCCTTGCTTATGGCTCCTTGTTATGATGAACAGTGTTCGTGTCACTCAGATGTGAAACCTTGGTTCCTGCACAAGATGGTGCAGGTGTCTCAGTCCAGAACCTCCTCCCTGGGCTTTGTGCAGCCTTCAGACTAAAGTGATGGTCCAGTTTCACACTCTCTGGACACATTACTAATGCCTACATCTCGGCGGTGCTTGTTTTTGTTGCCAGAATGTTGTGGGCAGACATCACAGAGTTCCATCATTCTCTCTGTGTGCTCTCAGCACCTTTGAGGTGGGGCTGAGACCCCACCTTTTTAACATCTGTGACCGGTGATGGTGTGGCCCTGAAGGGGACAGGTGCTGAACACTGACAAAGGATCAGGTGCTTTTAAAGTATCATGGCTTCATCTCCATGACATGACCCTGATCACAGAGCACAAGTGAGCTGCCCTCAGCCAGACAGGAGTCAGACATTCCCAGAGACTATGTGAAGATCTATGGAGTGTCCTCACTGCATGTCATCATCATCCTACTGGAATCTAGTGATATTAGGGCCTCCGATGTGCCTCCATGACAGGACCCTGAGCACTGAGGGTATGTGAGCTGCCATCAGCCACACAGGAGTCAAACATTCACAGATGTAAGGTGAGGATGTCCCGACTGTCCTCACTGCATCTCATCATCATTCTCCATGAATCATGTGACTATGAGGGCCTCCCGAGCGCGCCTGTCTAGTCCGGCCAGTGTGATGGCCTCATCGCCAGTGTCCTTGCCTTCGAGGTCCTCATCATCATCATCCCCATCGGAGGATATGTGCAGCTTCTCCAACTCCCCCTCAGTCAGGTCCTCCCCCTGTTGCAGCACCAGGTTGTAGAGCATGCAGCAAGCGACAATGATGCACAACACCCTCTGGAGCCGGTATTGCAGAGCTTTACCGGACCTGTCGAGGCACCGGAACCTCATTTTCAAAATGCCTATCGTTTGCTCCACCAAAGTCCGGGTTGCGGAATGAGTCTCGTTGTACCATCGCTCTGCTGCAGCCTGACAATGCCGCACAGGCATCATCAGTCACATCCTCTGTGAGTAGCCCTTGTTCCCAAGGAGCCATCCCTGTAGCCTCTCTGGACCCTGGAAGATGTTAGGGATCTGAGACCAGCTAAGGATGTAGGAGTCGTGGACGTTCCCTGGGAATCGTGCGCAGACCTGCAGGATGTTTTTGTGGTGGTCACACACCAGCTGAACATTCAGCAAGTAGAAGCCCTTGAGATTGACGTAGTTGACTGATTGGTTGCCACGGAGATCTAAGTGCCATGTGAGTGCAGTCGATTGCACCCTGCACCTGTGGAAAACCAGAGATCTGGGCAAATCCCAGCACTCTTGGTTTCTGGCTTTCCTGATCCCTGGCGAAATGCGGAAAGATCTGTGTGAAGATGGCGTCTGTGACCTCTTGGATACATTTGTGTGCCGAGGCTTGTGAGATTCCAGCAGGTCACCTGTGAGGACCTGGAAGGAACCACTGGGGTAGAAATTGAGCACCGTGGTAACTTTCATGGCCACTGGCAGTGGATGCCCTCCATGTCCCCATGGCACCAAATCCTGCAGCAGATGGAATACGTGACCGGCCAGGTCCCTAGACACGCGCAGTCTTCAACATCACTTGTTCTTGGTCATCTGCAGGAATGACAGGCGGCGCCTATAGACCCTGGGTGACTTATGAGTGACGACCCTCTGTGGGTCTTCAGCTGCATGTGCAGTAGACCCTGCTGCCCCTTCATCTTGAGGGAGGTGCTCCTCACACAGCCGAGCCAGGCATCTCTGCCGTTCTCTTCTTCTTCTTCTCCGCTCCCTGTAAGCCATGAGGCAGACTGATAAATCACCAGGCTCCGTGATCCTGATGTTCTCCTCCTGCAGGATCAAAGAGAGAGATGCGTGGGTTAGCACGAGTGTACAGAGAACCTCTCTTGGTTAAGTCTGAAGGCCCCTTCACGCCTGCAGGAGAGTGCTGGCCACCTCTCTGCACTGGATGGCGCTCATTGGCTGTCGAAAACCCCACCCACCTCCGCCCCGCTCCACTTAACCGATTGGCTGGAGCTTTGCCCATTGGACTGCAGGCTGTGCTCTCAGCTCAGGCACAGGCATTCTCCTAACCCGCACTGCAAGACTGTGCTGTTAACTTGAACCACGAGGGATCCTCATCTAAACCTTAATAAAGACATTGCAAGGGGCTATGAGCGCCTCCACCAGTGCCTGTGCCATGGCCGCCTTTCACAAGGGGATTGTACATATCGGCCAATTGTTCTTCTGCCCCCGAAAACACATATTAGTTTGCAATCTGCACCTGAGGGGTGAAAAATTCTGGAGCATTTGGTGGCACTTTCATGCTTTTGAGTGGGCAGAAAAGCTTCAGAGGCCCGACTCCAAGTTTATCAATGGAGCTGCAGCTGAACAGTCCCAGCGGCAGAAGAATGCTCACTTTGGATAAGCTTCTCCAAGTGTGTGGCTGCTTCCCTCACCCACACCCCACCCCAGCACCAACCACCCCCCCCCCTCCACCCTGCACCATCTCCCCTGGCATGTGCTTGTGCATTCCCTTCTGTCTGTGCTACCTTGCCCCCCACCAGCCAGCCCCCATCCCCCAGCCTGACCCACACTGGAGCCCTTGCCCCAGCACCGCACTGAAAGTAAGCCAGGAAAAAGCGACTTGCCTGTGCCGCCCTGGTGAATGCGCGGCACCTCACCCTTGGTCTCCTACGGGCGATGATCGCAAGCGCTGAGCAAGGTTACGCGCACTCACCTCCGAGCTCTCCCCGAAGTTCAGGTCGCCAGGCGCAGGTCGCTTATGTACAGTTGTGAAACACGTCAGCATGGAATCTAAAAAGCATGATGACAATTGTCACTTGACGTCTGAAGCTTCACGGACAAAAGCAACCTAAAGGTGAAACAATTACTCTGGCAACCAGAAGCTCACTGCGTAGAAAATGTCACTAACAGAATTGCACGTGCAATGTGAGGCAGGGTGAACCAATGCAGCTATCCGCCCGCTGATTCCATGCACATTATGCACATGCCCGGATGGCTCAGCATGAGGGATGATTCCGGTGAACGGGCCTTATAATCAGATGCAAATGTCTTAAAATGCCGTTCCCGATGCGCGGTGGGATAGGCGGCCCACCATTGACAGGTGGAGTGGACGATCGCAAACTGGTTCCACGACGGCGTGAAACCGATTTTTGACCTTCTCGCCATTTTGCTCCCCCTCCCCCTGCCACCCCCCCCACCCCCGGCCCGCCATGATGCCCGATGCCAATGGGACCAGGAAATTCCGGCCAAATTGCTCTGGAAGTGTAGTCAGAATTTAGTCAGTGTGAGATTTGACATATGCTATGTGGTAATGGATGATATTAGCAATTGAGTATATTTACATGTGCACAGTGCCCAGTAAATTCTCCATTCTTAGCCTCCCTGGGCTGACTGGGTTCCTTCCCAAGGAGGGACCTTTGTTCTATTGCTGAGGTATGCTATCCATTAATACGTGGCTGTCTGCTGGTGTGTGCTATCATATGTAATGAACAATATTTATGGCCCATTGAAGTAGGTGGGCTTTGCAACTCTTTTTTTTGAAAGCAGACGCTGCTTTCAGGGTGTTAGTTAATGTCAACTCATGTTCCTGCTCCTGATCACTATCTGTTGACCCCCCTGCTGGAAATGCATGCATGGATCTTGGCTAAGGACAGATTAGGGCTCGGCTGTTGGTGTCTCTTCCACAATCAGATACTTGGGGCAGATGCATGAATAATGAATGATGGGCAAAGCATTCAGGGAACCGTATCAATGCAAGGAGTCAACAACCTCAGAAGAGAAATGGAAGACAAAAAGTTAGCAAGGAAGGGGGAGAAATGGGATATTAATTAAAAACACATTGTGTTTAATGATTGTCATGCATTTCTAAAAAGCATGATGACAATTGCCATTTACGTCTGAAGCTTCACGGACAAAAGCAACCTAATGGTGAAACAATTACTCTGGCAATCAGAAGCTCACTGCGTAGAAAATGTCACTAACAGAACTGCACGTGCAACGTGAGGCAGGGTGAACCAATGCAGCCATCCACCCACTGAAGCACACAAATAGTTTTCTGGCAACATCGCTGACCATCAAAACAAGACTGGTGGTCAGCAGTGGGAAATAGGAAAAGTAATGAAACATGAATCATTTGCTGAAGATTTAGGTGGGTCCTCTTTGCCAACCTCTATGCTTTATGTGATTGCGACCGGTTGATCTGCCTCCTTCTCTGTAATTTTGGGGCAGTTATTATGAAGATTCTAGCATACTCAAAAGCGCTTTATATTCTATTGTTGCCGGGATAAGTTAAATGACATTAGAAACAACAGTCGCATGGCGCCGAATACTCTCCACCCGGAAACTATTGATTACACTGTCTGATTTAACTTCCATTTTCATACCGCCCTTAACCGAGTAAAATGTATCAAGTCACTTCATAGGACCATTATCAAACAAAATTTGACACTTTGCCTCAAAAGAAACATGAGAGCATAATAAATTGGAGCAGGAGTTGGCCATTTGGCCCCCTGAGTCTGCTCCACCATTTGATAAGATCATGGCTGATCTGATTATGGCCTTAATTCCACTTCCCTGCCTGCCCCCCATCCCCCCATAGCTCTTAACTCCATTGTAGATAAAAAAACAGTTGCTTAACTCAGCCTTGAATATATTCATTGACCCAGCCTCTACTGCTCCCTGGAGTAGAGAATTCCAAAGATTAATGAGCCTCTGAAAGGAGAAATTCCTCCTCATCTCCGGGGGTGTAGTGCCAGATTTAGAGGTGCCGGAGCTCTAAGAAAATGTGTTAGCCATATCACCTTTTAAATGTACTATTATGTTTTCTTATGTATTAATCGCCTATGTCCCCAAAAGTCAATTGTTAAGTGAAAAGTTTTAGTGCCCACATTGCAACCAACCTCTTTCTCACTCCTCCCTCCAACAACGTTCCCCACCCCCAAATGCCCAACCTCCCAAAACCCGCCCAGCCCCCAGCCACCACCCTCTCCCCGCAACCACTCCCTCCAACCCAACTCCTTGCAACCTCCTCCTCACCCCTCCCCCCAACCTGCCCAACACCCTCATTCCCTTCCCCTCCAACCACCCCTGCTCTCCACCTCCAAACACCCCTCTCCACTCCCCGCTCTGCACACCACCAACACCCCTCCACCCCCCCGCTCCTCCAAACTCCCCAGCCGCAGCGCAGCAACGGGTGAAACTGACCTGACAGACCGGCATCAAAAAACCCAAACACTCAGCCTGAAAGATCTGATTTTTTTAAAGGTGGTCTGTCAGGTCCTAGGCTCTGGCTGCTCAGCATGGATGACGAGAACTCCATTTAAAACACTGAGCCTGGGCTCCCATAGCCCCCAGGCCCCGTTGTTAAGAACTGTGCACCCATCTCCCCCAGGCCCTGGTTGGAAGTGCCCGAGTGGTGCTCCGGTGCACTCCAGCAGCACTACACCCCTGCTCATCCCTGCCTTAAATAGGAAACTACTTATTTTGAATTCGTGCCCCCTAGTTCTAGATCTTCCCAGCATTTAGCCTGCCAAGACCCCTCGGAATCTTATATGTTTCAATAAGATCACCTTTCATTCTTCTAAACTCCAAACATCTTAGGCCCAACCTGCTCAACCTTTCCTCATAAGACAACCCTTTCATCCATGGATCAACCTAGAGGACCTTCTCTGAACTACATCCAATCCAATTATATCACTCCTTAAACAAGGAGACCAAAACTGTATGCAGTACTCCAGGTGTGGTCTCACTAATGCCCTGTAGCAAGGCTTCTCTGTTTCTATTTTCCATTCTCCTTGAAATAAAGGCCAACATTCCATTTGCTTTCCTGGTTGGCTGCTGTACCTATGTGCTAACTTGTTGTGATTCATGTATGAGGACACCCAGATATCAAGACAGATGAAGAAAAGCTTGGTCAAAGAGGTAGGTTTTAAGGAGTGTCTTAAAGGAGGAGAGAAAGGTGGAGAAGCAGAGATGTTTAGGGAGGGAATTCCAGAGCTTAGGGCCTAGGCAGCTGAAGTCACAGCCACTAATCTGTGGAGAAATTCAAATCAGGGATGCAGAAGGGGCCAGAATTGGAGGGGCTCAGAAATCTAAAGTTTGTAGGGCTGGAGGTGATTGCAGAGAAAGGGAGTGACAAGGCCATGTAGGGATTTGAAACAAGGATGACAATTTTAAAATCTTGGCTTTGCGGAACTTGGAGCTGATGTAGATCAGAGATCACAGGGGTTATGGGGTGAACGGGACTTAGTATAAGTCAGGACATAAGCAGCCAGGATGACCAGTTGCAGGTAAATGATGACTTAGTGGTAATATCACTGGATCAGTAATCCTGAGACCCAGGCTCATGCTCTGGGGACAGGGGTTCATGTCCCACCACAGAGGCTGGTGAGAATTTTAAAAATTCAATGAATAAACCTGGAATATAAAGCTTGTCTCAGTCTGGGAACTATGACAATTACCATTGGTGGTTGTAAAAACCCATCCGCTCCATTAATGCCCTTAGGGAACAAAATCTGCCATCTTTACCCGGCCTGGCCTACATGTGACTCCAGACCTACTCTTGCCTGGCTGAAACTGAAGTGGGCTGTCAAGCCACTCATTTTAAGGGTGGGCAACAAATGTTGGCCTTGTCAGCGACACCTCCATCACATGAAAGAATGATTTTTAAACTGTCATGTAATTTATGGGGTCAGCCAACAATCAAGGCCATTGTCCCAGGCCTCAGGTTGTATGTTGCCAGGTTGCTGCATTTCACACAATTTATCCCTTTGAGCTGTGCACATGGCAAATACGCATGTGCCTATTCAAAACCCTCCTGGCTGCATTATCGGACAGCTTGGCAGACCCCTGGTCTCATAGGCTCAGCAGGGCCATCCCCCAACCTCCACTCTCACAGGTTTGGAATTAAACCTCACACTTCCCCTACCCCCTACCCCACCCCCCCGGCACAGGTTTGGAACCCATCCACCCCCCCCACTCTCACAGGCACAACAACACCCCTGGCCGCTCGTGCGATGCCCCATGTCAAAGTGTCCCTTAATTTTTTTTCCCCCAAGAGTTGGTCCCCCTACAAGCATGAGAGTTTTGAGTGCATTCAAGTTTATGTAGTAGGGTGGATGATGGGACCCTGCCCAGGGGAGCATGCAAATAATCGAGTCTGCAGATAACAAAGGTATGGATGAGGCCTCAAGTAGCTGAACAGCTGAGGTATGCAGGGCACAGAGATTTAACCATCTGCTTCTCTGTAATTTTGAGATCTTGAGACAGGTATAATGAAGACATGAATACATACAAAATAGTTTAATATAGAGATAATTAGTTGGAAGAATAAATTCAACAATATCTGAAGTGCCACACAATGCCATATAGTTTCAAATATTCTGATTATATCAATTCTATTATTTGCTTTCTTCCCCTTTCTCCGTTCTTTGCCCAGAGATCCAAAGATACCAACAAAGAGTTACTCAAGCAAGTGGCCAATTTTCCTGGAGAATTTAACACAATGAAACATTGCACACTATTCAACACTGTGTGGGGAATCATTGCCAAGTCCAATACTTCACTTCACTCGATGTTGACACATGCACACTTTCTGAAGAGTCCCTGGACTCTGATCTAGAGATGGAACTAAAGCTGATCATGTTCTCGCCTGCCTGCTTTGGGAAACTGAAGATAACTGTAGCACATTTTCCAATAGAAGTGAGAGCCCCGATTTGGTTTTTGGCTCCAGTCTGGAGCCATTGAAGCCAAATTGCTTCAAGGCTAAATTCAAACAACATAGCATTGACTCTGAGACTAACTTTGTCAAATATTTTGCTTAATTATAGTTTTAAGATTAACATAAAGAGATCGTATTATTTTGTAATTATATCTGTTTTTTTTTATTCATTCATGGAATGTGGGCATCGATGGCTAGGCCTCCATTATTGCCCCTCCCTAATTTCCCCTGAGAATGTGGCAGTGAACTGCCTTCTTAAACCGCTGCAGTCCATGTGGTGTAAGTACACCCACAGTGCTGTTAGGGAGGGAATTCCAGGATTTTGACCCAGCAAAAATAAAGAAACAGCGGAGTAGTTCCAAATCAGATTGTGTGTGGCTTGGAGGGGAACTTGCAAGTCTGTTGCCTTGTCCTTCTAGGTGGTAGAGGTTGCGGGTTTGGAAGTTACTGTCAAAGGAGCTTGTGCCTTGTTGATGGTGGACAGGCTGTTAGGAGTCAGGAGGTGAGCTACCCTCTGCAGAATTCCCAGCATCTGATCTGCTCTTATAGCCACAGTATTTATATGGTTGATGCAGTTTAGTTTCTGGTTAATGGTAACCCCCATGGTGTTGATACTGGGGGGGATTCAGTGACATTAAAGCCATTGAATGTCAAAGGGAGATGGTTGCATTCTCTTGTGTTGGAGATGGTCATTGCCTGGCACTTTGTGTGGTGCGAATGTTACTTGCCACTTATCAGTTCAAGCCTGAATGTTGTCCAGGTCTTGCTGCATATGGACATGGGCTGCTTCAGTATCTGAGAAGTTGTGAATGGTGCTGAACATCACAGAATCACAAAATCTTTACAGTGCAGAAAGAGGCCATTCAGCCCATCAAGTCTGCCCTGGCCTCTCTGAAAGAACATTCCACCTAGTCCCACTCCACTGACTTGTCGTCATAACCTTGCACATTCTTTCTTTTCAGATGGCAATCCGATTCCCTTTTGGATGAATACCTTGACTGAAGCTGCCTCCACCACCCTCTCAGGAAGTTTGTTCCAGACTCCAACCACCATCTAGGTGAAAACATTTATCCTCACATCACTTTTACTCCTTTTGCCAATTATTTTGAATCTGTGCCCTCTAGTTCTTGTTGTTTTCTGGAGTAGGAACAGTTTCTCCATACCTCTCAGGATCTTGAAAACCTTTGCCGTGTCTCCTCTCAGCCTTGTACGATTATTTATTTTTTGTAATTATTTATGATTCAACGTTGCGCAATTATCAGACAACATCCCTACTTCTGACTTTATGATGGAGGAAAGGTCATTGATGAAGCAGTGCTGAAGCCTTGGGCACTATCCTGAGGAACTCCTGTGTCTTCCAAACAACTTGATCAAAATGGTCCCCTCCTTCAAGAGTACAAATCAGAAGCCCCGCTCTGCCACAGGATCGTTTCCTGGAATTGGAGCTGTTCTCCTGGTCCCATTGTGACATCACTTGGTGCCATAACCACGAGGATAGTCCACGTTAACCAGTAACGTCTTCAAGCGTTTTGGTCATTCAATGTATAAGAATATTTGTCAGGGCGTGGCCTTGTTATGGTCATCTTTAAATCCAATTCTTTAAAGGAAGAACTATGATGCTTTGCATGCGCTGCTGATGTCCTCTCTTGTGGTCCGCAGGAAAGTGCAGTGTAACAAGCAACCTCAAGCTTTCTATGAACTAAAATGTGACCTTATGTGATCTAACATGAGGGAGTGAGCTGTAGAAAAAGCAACTTTTTCAATGATTAGGCATGCAGTGGAAGTAGTATAATGGATAAGTAACATTCTGATGGAGCATATATTTAAGGTTACAAGCAGGACACAAACTTAATACAGTAATAACAGACATGTCAGACTTCACTGGACTACAATGTTCTACTTAACTTGTAGTCACTATTTCAAATAACAAATACTATGTATAAGTTCTAGTAGTTCACAGAAATCACACTCCTATAGGCTGCACCATTTGGCTGCGTAGCACCGGTAGTTTCAACACTATGGTTTAGGAGAAAAATGGTGAGTGGGCAGGCACACTACGGCATGGCCCAGACTACATGCTGTGTTGGGGGCATTACTCCAGCTGTTATATGCAGGGGCTGGAAGCATCCAGAGTAGGGAGATTCTGAAGAGGAGGAGGAGGGGAAGGAACCATAGGAGGAAGAAGAAGGGGTAAGGTGGTCAGCACATCCACATTCCACACAGGCTGACCTCAAGCACATCATAAGACTCAAGTTTCATTGAAGGAAGCCTCATATCCCCATTGTTCAACACCTCCACACCTTCTCCCTCTGTGACAGATCATCACAGAGTCCTCTTGGCCATAACCTTGAAATAAGAGCTACCACAAAGCAACAATTCCAAACCAACTTTATCTAACAAAACATCAAATACTGCATACCATACTCAACCATTCACTCTTGTGCATTCCCTTCATGCCTGTATTGCAGGTGCCTTGGCTACTACTACTCCTACACAGTGCTATCCCAGTGATTGCAGCATGGTCAGTGGAAAGCTGCTGACCATCAGTGAGGGACGCTGTAGATGAACCTGCAGGATGCCCTGGCTTAGAAGACTGGGCTTTGGACTTCACCACCACAGCAAGAATCGAATCCCAATTCAAATTCAAGGGGGAGATGGTGGTGTAGTGATAATGTCACTGAGCTAGTAATGCAGAGGCCCAGGCTACTGCCCTAGGGGCATGGGTTCAAATGCCAGTATGGGAGCTGGTGGAATTAATAAATTTGGAATACAAAGTGACCATAAACCTACAATATCAGCAATTGTTGTAAAAACCCATCTAGTCCACTAATGCCCTTTAGGGAAGGACATCTACCATCCTTAGCCTACATGTGACTCCAGACACACAGCAATGTGGTTGACTCTGAAATGACTAATGAGCAGTTAGGGGTGAGCAACAAATGCTGGTCATGCTCCTTGATGGTGACTGCAGGCTTTCTGGCACTTTGCCGAAGTATCAAGTGTTCCTGTTTGCATGCCCATCAGCCTTTTTTAATACTCCACCATACCTGAGTGACATACCTGAGTTCTCTGCAGCAGAACCCGTATGTGACCTTGCCGACCGAGGAGCTGGCACCCGCATAATCCTTTCCCCTGGGACTGGCTGCAATACACTCATGCCTGGTGACTCACCATATGCAGATCCCACCTCCATGCCACCCTCTAAGAGTCATGCAGTGCCAGAGTTTGAACTGGTGACTGCGAATGTCAGATCGAGCGACTGTGTTTCCTCCTCCTCAGTCTGTTCTCTCTCTCAAGGCCCTCAGCCCCAGGCATCGCTGGCTGGCCAGGCAACAGTTCTTGGGTACCTTAAACGAGAAATGCACAGGAGCAGGGTCGGTGTGAGGGAAGGTGCAGGGGAAGCAGGAGCTGCATGGTTACCTGCATCTTGTATATCATAGCGGATTGCAGAAAGAAAGAGCAATGGGATTTGAGAAGTTACGATTGGTGGATTAATGTACCATCGTCCATATCGACTTCAGCAATGTTGCTGACCACAGCATCCATGTCAGTTGCTCCAATTGTTCCCAGCACTATCTCCTCCAAGGGACTCAGCACATGCTATGCCTACCACTCTGCCCCACCCCTGCCCCCAACAGCACCACCCCCCACCCCCACACCCCACCCCCCCTCCTCCCCGCCACCCACCTGCTGCTGTCTATTATGAAAAGTCTTGTCCTGGGAACGAGGGGGAAATCTATTTGTGAGTTTGGGGGCAGTGATTTTGAATGATGTGCCTGTTACAGTTGAATAGCTGGCAGTGTAAGCAAGCTGTGAGATGTACGTGTGAGGCTTTGAGCAACACTAAGTGCTTGTGGGTGAGGTGAAACACATGGCATGTGTGGTTTCAGTCGCATAGACTGTTTCAGTATTATAGACTGTTGGCAGGTGAACAATGGGGATGTGGTCAATGAAACTGTGCGTGAGGCTGGTGGTGCAGTTGGTAGGATATGGAACATAAGGATGCATTCCCTGACTTGGTGTGACCTCATCAAACCCCTTACAGCACCGCATCCAGGTCTTTAGCGTTAGACTGCTGGCATTGACTCCCCCCACCTGCTCCCTCTTTTCACCAATTCTCCAGAGGGTCTCCTGGCTCCCTGAAGAAAGAGAAGCTAAAGACCATAATGCCATGGTTGCACTGAATGGCAGAGCAGACTCGATGGGCCGTATGGTCCACTCCTGCTCCTGATTCTTACATTCTTCGAACCTCTCCCCTCCTGTTGACCTGCTGAACCAATGCTGCATCAGAAAATGGTGGAGCAATCTCCCTTCAACATTTCCATTGCTTCTTCTACTCATCTCCAAGGGGCTGGGCCTTAAGAGGTGTTAGTCTGGCTTTAAGTAATGCATGCTAACTTTAAGTGGTGCTAACCTCGACTGAACTTGCACCCCTGCTGAAGTATGCAGCCCCTCAGCAGCACATTCAGTGACCTGCTGCAAGCCACAATCATTATAATTAGCAGGAAATATGAAGCTTGCATCACTTTGAATGGACAAGGGGTAATCGCACATTATGATCTCCACACCTGACTTTGGGGGCTAATGTAGCCTCCTTAATTTAGGCCAAGCACCTGTGGTTGAGGTTTGTACATGCGATGGGATATTCACAGAGCATTCACATAGAGTTATTCGCCACATAGTAAAAGGATGCGTAGAGAATTATTATTGCCGCTGCCTGTTATATTTTCCTCCTCGCTTTGAAGTTTATACTGAGACAAACTATAAGCAAAGAGATATCCTTTCCTGTTAAATCAAGCTGTCAATGATAAATACGTTTCAAATAAGCAGACAAACAAGCAATTCAAACCCCTTCAGCCGTTGAGAAACTCTGAGTCTCGCTCATAGGAGTCTTGACGTGACCATTTTAAAAGCCAAGGACATGTGTAAACAACTGATGGCCGAGTGATCAGTCCTCATTATAGTGCTTAGTGCTCCTTAGTGCTGCTGAAAATTGTTTACCAGATGAATCTGCCTGGTGGTAGCGAACTATTGCCTTGGCAGGCTTTGGTTCATCTGCCTCTTGCAAGAGCAGCAAAAGTTCTCCCCAACGTACAACTGTGGTGTCCATTTTGAAAGATGTTACACTGCTGGTGGGGTTGTAAATTCCCATGGATTTCTGCAGGGCCTGGAGGTGGGATTGGTAGCGCATGCCAGTCCCCAGCATCTTTCTCCAGCCTTTACCCTGGCACCGTGCAGTGCAATTCCCACACAAACGCAAATGTGCCCATGAAGTAAAATATTCTAAGTTGGCATATTTATCTAAAAGCCCTGGAGTCAATGGCAGCAGAAAGCAAACAGAAGGCCTTGGCAGACAACTTTAAGAATGCTTGTTAAGTATTATGAGCAACTGCAGCTAAACAAGGAAAGCAACCTCAGCAAAATGAATGCAAAATAGCCGCTGGAGTAGGATATGGGAGAGCATTCTCAGTTTATAGAAAATACTGGACTGGGCTTTGAGATGAACTCTGCTCCGAGGAGTGCTTGCATTACGGGTCAGCACTCAACTGACAGGATGACATGGGAGTAAATAACATCCAGTGCTCAGCGATGAAAACGTTTTGGTGTAATTGTCAGCAGCATTTTATATAACATATAATATTTACAATGTGAATATTTTAATTTAAATCATTTCATGAGCTCTATTTAGTTGACACATGCCACTTGGAGAATGCTTTATAAGTATGAAATATAATTGGCTTCAGAAGATAGTGGTGCAAACCAAGCTTTATCCTGATGAAATCTTGAAATGCATCTGAACTGCACACAATACTGCACACAATAGAAAATATTTATATCAATAAAAGTTACCCCAAGAGTTCTTGCTTATGACACAATCAGTCAACATCCTTTCCACTGATAAATCCCAATGGATCAACTAAGGTCTGTCATCTAGATTGCATATATTGTGAAGCAATACTCAGTTTCCATCCAGCATGATATCACTCTATAATAATCTGATGTGCTAATTTTTTTTTAAATGCCAAAATTGAGCAACACTGCATAAAATTGCTAACATTTCATCTGAGACATTACATGATGGTGCAAGAATCCACCTCATACTATCTGTGTGGAATAGATGGGAGAGGGAATGAATGATTGTTTTTGAAATGATGATAGAAATACGGGATCTATGAATGTGTCAAGTTAGCTAACTGAAGTGATAATGAGAGGATGGTAACCTAATCAATGCTCCACAATAGAAGGGATTTTGTAAGCATTCACCCAAGCCTACCTATTATAATTATGGTCTGCTGTGTCGCCATTGTTCTTTATTTTACCCTTTCATTGGATGTGGGTGTCACTGGCTCGGCCAGCATTTGTGGCCCATCCCTAATTGCCCTTGAACCAAGTGGCTTGCCGTACCATTTCAGGGGGCTGTTAAGAGTCAATTACATTGCTGTGGGTCTAGAGTCACAATGTAGGCCAGACCAGGTAAGGATGGCAGATTTCCTTCCTGAAGGGATATTAGTGAATCAGATGGGTTTTTACAACAAACATTTCATGGACACCATTACTGAGACTAGCTTTTCAATTCCAGATTATTAATTGAATTAAAATTCCAACCAGCTGCCATTGCAACCCTTGGCCCCAGAGCATTAGTCTGGGCTTCTAGCTCAGTGACATTACCACTATGCCACCATCTCCCCCAAAGAAACATAGGAATAGATGCAGTGTTAAGAGCAAGTTACGAGCTAAAATAGAAGGTTCATAGAAAGGACTTTGATTATTCTTCTTGAATATAAGACTACAATCTACAAACTATGAGCCCTGGCAATCCAACACATTAAGCCCAGGCAACTGTGATTTACTTCCAGTTTTAATTCTTACTCATTATCTTATTCTATTTGAATTTGAAAATCAATGTTTCCTCATTGGTCAGCAAATCCTAAATCAGAACACCAAAGCCAGAAGTATGGAAACACAGGTTGGAACTTTATTTGTGTTCCTCAAGGCTTAAGCAGCACACAAAGAAAGCTTGGACCCTACTGATCTAAAGGCATTTTTTTTTATAATTATTGTTCTGATTTTCTTGACTGCTTTATATCAAATTATCTAACTGTTTGTCAATGTACTCTGCACATAGAAGAGATTTTCCGGTGTGTGTCGTTTGGTAGAATCAAAAACTTAACAGTTGATCATGCTGCCCAGCAGCAATGGTGTGGGTGGGGGCAAGATGCTCAATTTGGGGAAGGGAAGGTTTACGCTGTGTTCCTGACACCCCAACCATCACCACCCCACCCCGCCCCACCCAAAACATTATTAATTACATAATTCAGACATTGGAAGGCTATCTGCCTTAGGGGAGCAGGGGGCCCTAATCTAATTGGCAGTGATAGTTCAATTTTGCCATCTAACCATTTTAACCATTGCAACCCTTGGCCCCAGAGCATTAGCCTGGGCTTCTAGCTCAGTGACATTACCACTATGCCACCATCTCCACCAAAGAAACATAGGAATAGATGCAGTGTTAAGAGCAAGTTAAGAGCAAGGCCTAACTACGGCCTGCATGACCTCCAGCCAGTCAACAAAAGTTGGCAGCAGCTAGCAACACAGAAGGAAAAATAGACAGCCCTTTGAGTGGTGCTGTAATAGATAAGAAAGAAACTGAGAGATTTAATAATATTTGTGCATTCAGCAGCCAAATGGATCCAACCAATGTGGAGCATTTTTGAACAAATCTAATAGGGTGTTAAGCTGCACAGCTAAAACAATAGTACGCAAGACAGAAGGTGATCATCACGCTTTTTAGTGCTTTGACCAGGCCACACCTAAATACCATGTCCAATTCTGGTTGCCAGGGAATAAGAGGATATTCTAGCACCACAGGCAGTGCAGGCAAAAGCTAGAAATTGATTCCTGGACTGGATTTGGGAATATCAAGAAAGACAACACCTGAGAGGCAATCTTATAGAGATATACAAGGACCTTAAAAGGTCTAGAAAAACTAGCCTGGAAAATTACTTCATATTAAACTCAGGTGTAGGACATGGTGCCATGGGTTCAAACAAGTAAACAATAATTTTTAAGATTGATATCATGAAATGCAAAGAGTAATCAACATGTGCAATTAATGTCCAGACAGAATAGTCAAGGGAAAAGTACGGAGTCATTGAAAAAATAATTGGATATGACAATGAGACGGGATATTAAGAAGAGCCAAATGGCATTAATCTGTAATTATCTTGTGAATTATCCCTGATAGCTCAGGGAGTGGTCCTGGTATGGTCCTAAGCCATAGAGACCAAGAAGGTCCCAATTATAACTTTTGATCCCTAGAGATTTTTCTGATCTGAACCAGAGCAAATGTAAGTGTGCTGAAATCAGTCTCAATGCTCCTTGACTAGGAAAGGAAAAGTTGGACATGGTTCCCTGTCCTAATTGCCAACCAGCAATCCACATTGGAAAATGTAAACAGGGGAATGTCAGATTTGGACAGAGGGAGACTCAGTTCTTGTGGCCCTCATGCATGCAATATCGAGGTTCACCCATGAATGACCAGATGAGTGAAATCGCAGACAGGTGCTTTCCTCAACAGGAAAGTAGAAAAGGAATTAGAAAAAATGGTAATGGGATCAATAGGGTCTTATTTAAAATAATTCCACATCTTTTTGTACAACTTGCAAAAGAAAGGATGTGAGAGAACGTGTTTTGTTTGCTCGTTATATTGACCTTGACATTAATTTCCTCACTCATTCACATTCATGTTCGCAGAGTGCTTGACATATCTTACATCAGTGTTTCTCAAACTGAGGCCCCTTGCAGGTTTGTAGTGACTTTCGAAGGTGTTCGTGATAAGGTCATTCAGGAATCTGTGGCAGCCAGAGGCAGGCTTGATGTGGGCCAGGGGCAGTGTGTGACTGTGACATGTGCTGCACAGAATGCCCCACCTAGGAGGGGAGCACTCACGGAGGAAGTACGAAGATCACCAGGTACACTCACAGTTACCAAGGCTGGTGGTGGGTGTTGGGGACATTCAGCCTTGTTTCAAGAGAGGGTTTTTTTTAAAAAATATATTCTACGTCCTTTCATATTATAAGTATTATGTAATATTCTTGAATATTGCTGAAAAAAGGGCCATTTTGTTGAAGCCTTACATCTTGCAGCCTTCAGGGCAGTTTGCAATAATACCAATATCAAAGGGATGAATAATTTACATTTGGTCTTCTTGCAAACTATCCTGATGAGTGCAAGATGAAAAGCTTCAACAGCATGTCTCTTTTTTCAGCAATATTCAGGTTCTGTACTACCAACCGACTATTTAAGTAGTATTCTAATTTCAAAGGAGGTCTATGATTGTTAATCCATTTGAAATGGGCCTTTAAACTCTTACCTGATAGAGCCACAAAATCATTTGCTACTTTTCTGAAATTACATGTGACTTAAAAATTTTGGCTTGATTCATTAATGGCAACAGAAGATGTCTATCTCATTCCATTCTACCTACCTTAATTACTTCAGTTAAATGACTCTGAATATTTGTGTTCATTCACTGGAGCTGATTAAAAATATGCATCATAAAGTTGAAAATGTGCCATGTATTAATCCCCATTAAATGCTGGAAGACAAATTATCTCAAGTGTTGTTTTTCCACATCCACTGACTGAGATGGTAAAAGACATAGGGCAGTACTTTCTGGCCCTGCCTGACATCAGGATCATCCATTCCCATTGAACGTCAATCGGCTGTTGTCTGGGCTGCCAAATCACCCGCGGTGGGTCCCATCACAGCAAGGCCGGAAAATCTCGGCCATCCTATCTTCTCAAAAATGCATTTTCAAAATAAAATGATCTATAACAATAATTCCCCAGTACAGATCAGCAACTCACTGCGCCCCTCACCAAGCTGTTCTAGTACAGCTACAACATTGGCATCTATCCGACCATGTGTAAAATTGCCCAGCTGTGTCCTGCACACAAAAATCAGGGCAAATCCAACCCGAGCAATCACCACCCCATCAGTCTACTCTCCATCATCAGTAAAGCAATGGAAGGGATCATCAACAGTGCAATAAAGTGGCAGTTGCTTAGCAATAACCTGCTCACTGCCGCCCAGTTTGGGCCACTCAGCTCCTGATCTCATTACAGCTTTGGTTCAAACATGGACAAAAGAGTTGAACTTCTGAGGTGAGGTGAGAGTGACTGCCCTTGACATCAAGGCAGCATTTGACCAGGTGTGGCATCAAGAAGCCCTAGCAAAACTGGAGACAATGGGAATCAGGTGGAAAGCTCTCCACTGGTTGGAGTCATACCTAGCACAAAGGAAGATGGTTGTGGTTGTTGGACGTCAGTCATCTCAGCTCCAGGACATCACTGCAGGAGTTCCTCAGGGTAGTGTCCTCATCTTCAGCTGCTTCATCAATGACCTTTCTTCCATCATGAAGTCAGAAATAGAGATGTTCGCTGATGATTGCACAATGTTCAGCACCATTTGCAACTCCTCAGATGCTGAAGAAGTCCATGTCGAAATGCAGCAAGACCTGGACAATAACCAGGCTTGGGATGACAAGTGGCAAGTAACATTCAAACCACACAAGTATCAGGCAATGACCATCTCCAACAAGAAAGAATCCAACCATCGCCCCTTGATGTTCAATGGCACTAACATCACTGAATCTCCCACTATCAACATCCTGGAGCTTACCAATGACCAGAAACTGAACTGGACTAACCTAAAATGGGTAGGCAGTGGTATGGTGGTATTGTCACTAGACTAATATTCCAGAGAGCCAGGGTAGGGGACTGGGGTTCAAATCCCACTATGGCAAATGGTGAAATTTGGATTCAGTAAGGGTGGCACGTGTGGCAGAAGGGAAAAAATCTGGAATCAAAAGCCTGATGATGATGTTGAAGCTGTTGCCAATTATTGTTAAAAACCCATCTGGTTCACTAATGCCCTTTAGAGAAGAAAATCTGCTGTCCTTACCTGGTATGGCTTACATGTGGCTCTTTAAAAAAAATGCCCTCTGAACAAGGCCAATTAGGGAATGGGCAATAAATGCTAGCCAGCAATGTCCATGTCCCACATCCCATGAACAAATTGTGAAAATATATATATTTATATATATATATATATATAAATATTGTGGCTATAAGAGGTCAAAGGCTAGGAATTGTGTGACAGGTTACCCACTGCTTGACTCCCCAAAGTCTGTCCACCATCTACAAGGCACAAGTCAGGAGTGTGGTGGAATACTCCCCACTTGCCTGGATGAGTGCAGCTCCCACAACACTCAAGAAGCTTGACACCGTCCAGGACAAAACAGCCCGCTTGATTGGCACCACATCCACAAATATTCACTCCACCACAGTAGCAGCAGTGTGTACCATCTACAAGATGCACTGCAGGAACTCACCAAGCCTCCTTAGACAGCACCTTCCAAACTCACAACCACCACCATCTAGAAGGGCAAGTGCAGCAGGTAGATGGGAACACCACCAACTGGAAGCTCCTCTTCCATTCCAAGTCACTCACCATCCTGACTTGGAAATATATCACTGTTCCTTCGCTGATGCTGGGTCAAAATCCTGGAACTCACTCCCTAACAGCACTGCGGGTGTACCTACACCACATGGACTGAAGCGGTTCAAGAAGGCAGCTCACCACCACCTTCTCAAGGGCAATCAGGGATGGGCAATAAATGCTAGTGAAGCCCACATCCCATGAATGAATAAAAATAAATAAATGGATGCAAATTGGTGTCTTTGCAATACTTTGAGTGAACAGATACCATTAAATATTGTTGAGACAAAGTAACTCTTAGATGACTATTGTGCAGGAAAGCAAATTAATCCATTGTGGACGAGCATCAGCTATTTTCTTCAGTTATCGTTAAAGAAGCGTCATAGCTGAAATTCTCAAGTGCTTGACTCTCATCAACCACAGGGTCACAGGGTTAAGTCCCAAGACCACTATGTATTTACTAAATGGGGGGAGTTTTACAGGCAATTGGTTGCAATTAAAGGCAAGGTTGCCTCATGTCACTTAATCTATTCATTAATTTATTGTTGGGAAATAAAAGTAAATGGCTGAGGCCTTAATGCAGGCCACAAGTACCTTCAAAAAGAGTAGCTGAGCAGAAATAGTTTGCTTATTATCACACACATTTCAAGTGCTATTCAGGACCCAGGCTTATTACTTATATCCCCTTTTCTTTTTTTCTCTGGCATCTCTCAAGCTCTTGTCACCTCTTTCCTCCTCTTCCTACCTCCCAGTTAGAGAAAACCTTGTCAGTAAGTGCTAAACCACACTGTCAGGAGGCTCATTGCGAAGTTTCCTCAGGGACGGCTGGATCATTTTTTTTAAAGAGGCTAACATCGCCCTGAACCCCAATTATGGATAAGAGAGGCCAACTGGTCCATCTTGTCTCATTCATTCAGAAGGGACTTGAAGTAACCTCGTTGCACCAACTGATTGGTTCCAGGATAAACAATTATCCATTTGATAATTGGTCACTCTTTTTTCGGAAGAATTCCCTGATATCATTCCTAAATTAGCCTTGTCAGCGACACCTACATCCCATGAAAGAGCAAAGGAGAAAAATTAGTTTAATAAAACTATTTCCAGGTTTATCTTTCTTCAAACCATTTACAATTGTGTCTACCTCTAAGGCGACATCTCAAGCATCTTGCTTTGGGACTGAAAAACCCACTTTTTCAATCTTTTCAAATAGTTCAAACATCTCAGACAGAGGGACTAGTTTTTAGGTATGAATCATTCCTTTGTGACTTGTCTTTGTCTTTATCCTTTGTGTCACAGTGACTGGGGTCGGACAATGCATTCAAGGCATGGTCTGATCAGAATGCAGAAGCATCCCAAAGCATTAAGTGAAAGCAGACTCTGCAATGTACCTAAACTGAGCATTCCTGGATCAGAACATCCTATACTTAACCCTGCGGTTTAAAAAAGACTTCCAGAAGTTCAGCAAGTCCACATAGTTGTTAATGAATTGCTGGACCATACATACTAGCTAAATCCCAAATTTTGATCCCCTCTCTGATCTAACCTGAACTGCCAGTAAGGAGGTTGCAACTGACCACAGCACCACTCTGCTAGTAAGGGGAAATGTGTTTTCACTCCTTATCACCTTTGGAAATGCCCATTTGATTACATTAGGTGAGAAGAGCATTGGATTTGGTCAAGAACATGTCAAAACTCAAACTCAGAATTGATGCTTGAAGAATGACAGTATGGAGAAGGTACCAGGGGACAACTAGTAACCATGGAACTGTACCCCAACAAGGAGTCAAAACTTGAAAACAGGAGTAGAAACTGATCAGGGAATGGGGGCAAAAGACTTTTGGAACAGCGTTCAAGTCTATTGAATGACGTTGACGAAAAGAATGCCCCCAGAAGATAAGCGAATTGCCACGGTTTAAAGTCATGAAAAATTTCACAGACTGCATAAATGTTCCAAGATAAGCTTTGTCAATTACCTAACATAGGTAACGTTTGTACACAATCCCATTAACTAATTGGGTACAATCTTGTTCAATGAGTAATTGTATTAAAGTATACAAGTAATCAAATGAATGATGTGATGCTTCATGAATCATACGTTTATGAAAATAATTGTTGTTCACCAGAGCTCTGGCATCATAACTTATTTAATATTTGTTGTGCTGTGACCCTTACCATCCAATCATTATATAGGGTAAAGCTCTCATGGTTATTCCATTCAAGATCCATCCACTTGCACAGTGTTGAACTCAGGGCCCTGCTGCCCAGTAGTTCAGCTTTCATTCAATGGTGATTTTGTTTTTCTTTTTGTTAAGACTTGGTTTAGTAATACCTAGTTACAAACTAGCAATAGAAAATTGAGTTTATCCAATAGGTTGTTGGGTTATTTAGGTGCGATTGTTGGCCAATATTGAGTCGTCTTCTCACTTCAAAGATCAATAGCTTTAAATAAAAGGAAGAAATTGTTCTGAAGACCAGTGACTAAGGGACAATTAGTGCCAATGATCAGACCTGAAGATTTAAAACAAGATTTCCAATGCTCGAAGAAGGGAGCCTATTTAAAGACTGAATTGCAAGAAAGCCCCTGGTCTGGATGATATTTGTGCAGAGATCCTTAAAGGCTATCGTGAAGTAGTTTTGTTATTACGCTACCAACTGTTGGCATCCAACCAAAATACTCCAATAAACAAGAATTTGTGGCATTGTACAAGTCTAATGACATCCTGATATGTAGCAATTAAGAATTATAAGCTTAACCCATCATTTTAGCAAGAGAATAAAATAAACTGCTTGCCATTACATAAAAGAGCATTCTTATTGTTTATTGATTATGCTGAAACATTTGATTTGGTCAACCAGCTGAAGCTATTTGATTCACCAAGCTTTTCTAAACATTTATATGGCTCTTTCATGTGCTACAGAGAGGTTGTAAACCTTGAAGGTTGTGGTTTGATGCTCCGCTCCAGGACATGGGTGCAAAATCAAGGCTAATGTTTCAGTACACATTGAGGGAGTGCTGAATCCTTTGGGGAGATTTAACCAAGGCTGCAGTTGCTTGTTCCAATGGTGCAAGTCGATTGCAGAACATAGATTAACTCATGTCCTAACCAGCACCTTTCCCTCAACCATCACTACCAAATTTAGATTGCCTGGTTATTCGTCGCTAATAGGAGATCTTGCTGTGCACAAAATGTCTGCTGTATTCATCTACTTGATAACAATCATTGTTCTTTTAAAGTGCTTCATTGCATGTGAAACGCTGGAGAACATTTTGGAGAAACATAATAAAGCATCATATAAATGTGAACATTTTGGAATGTCAATATGCAGTGAGTGATCAGACAGAATCATGAAGATACAGAATAGCGTGAGATACATAAGAGTATGCAGCGAGGGTAAATGATGTGACCATGTTTTGTTAATCTCTATAGGCAAAGATCGGACGAGCTGCAACTTGAAAAGGGACAGAGCTATCTTTAAAAGAAAAAATAATTCACATTCTCAAGATGGCAATGATAAAGGTTTGCTTGCCTAGTCTGAAGCACAAATTCAGCACCCATTGTTGAACTTTGTACATAATACTGAGCAGAATTTCTTTAAATTAGGTGGGGGATTTTTCACCATGATTCTGCTTAATTTCAGGTAGAATCAACGCAGAAATGGGATGGTATGGTCTGGTACTTTTTTGTGTGCTAGTTTGCCTCAGATGACATTGTATGGAGATAACCTGAGCTGTAGCTAACTCTCTTCCACGCTGAGAAAATGAGGAAGGGGATGTGAGATCTGACTTGACTAGAATCCCCTAAAGGCCTAGTTTCTGCAACACTGAGAATGTCTAGATTAAAGCCATGCCATGAACTCAGTGTGTGGTCTGTAAGTCCTAAGGGTGCAACCGAGAGTGTAATTTATCTTGTGAATGCAGTAGGAAATTACAAAAATTCTGTTCCTGGATAATAGCAGTATCTGGGCTCCCTTCACATGCAAACATATGTGCTTCCTTTATGTTAAAACATATAGAGAAAAGTGCCAGTTTCTTACCCCTGCAGTTTCCTTCAGTAAAGCTCTGTTGTGACATATGTCAACAATTTTGATGAATGAGGTGCAACTTTGCACTACAACAAGCCATCTGTAAGGTATTGAAAATGGAACGAATCCCAATATAGTTTGGGGGGCTTTGACACACAGATCTGTAATCATGTTCAATGGCCAAGTCTCCTCTCCACTTCTGAAGTTTAACAATTTTTGTCATTGTTTTTAATGTCTAGAGGTAGGGATAATGGGAACAGTAGCCTGGTGATTGTGTTATGGAATTAGTAATGCGGTAGGCCTGGACTAATGATCCAGAGGCACGGCTGCTGGGGAATTTAAATTCAGTTAAAGCTGGAATAAAACGTTGCTACCGGCAACTGGATCATAGTAAAAGCCAGTCTGGTTCACTAATATCAAACTTTCAGGAAGGAAATCTGCCTTCCTTAACTGATCTGGCTTACACGTAACTCCAGAACCACAGAAATATGGTTGACTCTTAACTACCCTCTGAAACAGTTTAGCAAGCCACTCAGTTGTCAGTGTTTAGCAGGCTATTCAACAATAGCAGCCAGCCCACCTAAGTCCATTCCTGTCACCACTGGATACTGATACACTTGTACTTTTAGCAGGGGACACTGAATAGTCTTTTACTGTTGGAATACACAGCCAGTTTTTCCCCTCCATTAACCCCAAATGTTAAAGCCAATTGCACCTTCCTCACTGCTGGTCTAAACAAGATCAGTTCACTCTACACAGACCAGGCATTCTGATTCATGTAAAAGCAATTTTTAACAGTGATCAGGCCATATGCCTGGAGTATTATGTGCAGTTTTGAAACTCATACTTCTGAAAAATGTGATAATGTTGGTAGAGATGCAGAGACAAGTTACTAAAATGACAAAAAGTCTGAAAAATAAAACGCAGAATCACATCTGCATAAGCTTCCGATGAAATTCCACATAAGACCATAAGACCATAAGACATAGGAGCAGAAATTAGGCCATTTGGCCCATCGAGTCTGCTCCGCCATTCAATCATGGCTGATAAGTTTCTCAACCCCATTCTCCTGCCTTCTCCCTGTAACCTTTGATCCCCTTACCAATCAAGAACCTATCTATCTCGCTCTTAAATACACTCAATGACCTGGCCTCCACAGCCTTCTGTGGCAATGAATTCCATAGATTCACCACTCTCTGGCTAAAGAAGTTTCTCCTCATCTCTGTTCTAAAAGGTCTTCCCTTTACTCTGAGGCTGTGCCCTCAGGTCCTAGTCTCTACCACTAATGGAAACATCTTCCCCACGTCCACTCTATCCAGGCCTTTCAGTATTCTGTAAGTTTCAATCAGATCCCCCCTCATCCTTCTAAATTCCATCAAGTATAGACCCAGAGTCCTCAAACGTTCCTCATATGTTAAGCCTTTCATTCCTGGGATCATTCTCGTGAACCACCTCTGGACCCTCTCCAGGGCCAGCACATCCTTCCTGAGATATGGGGCCCAAAATTGCTCACAATATTCTAAATGTGGTCTGAGCAGAGCCTTATAAAGTCTCAGCAGCACATCCCTGCTTTTATATTATAATCCTCTTGAAATAAATGCCAACAATGCATTTGCCTTCCTAACTACCGACTTAACCTGCAACCTTAAGAGAATCCTGGACTAGGACTCCCAAGTCCCTTTGCACTTCAGATTTCTGAATTCTCTCCCCATTTAGAAAATAGTCTATGCCTCTATTCTTCCTACCAAAGTGCATGACCTCACACTTCCCCACATTGTATTCCATCTGCCACTTCTTTGCCCATTCTCCTAACCTGTCCAAATCCTTCTGCAGCCTCCCCGCCTCCTCAATATTACCTGTTCCTCCACCTATCTTTGTATCATCTGCAAACTTAGCCAGGATGCCCTCAGTTCCTTCATCTAGTTCATTAATGTATAAAGTGAAAAGTTGTGGTCCCAACACTGACCCTGTGGAACTCCACTAGTCACCGGCCGCCATCCTGAGAAGGACCCCCTTATCCCCACTCTCTGCCTCCTGCCAGACAGCCAATCTCCTATCCATGCTAGTACCTTGCCTCTAACACCATGGGCTCTTATCTTACTGAGCAGCCTCCTGTGCAGCACCTTGCCAAAGGCCTTCTGGAAGTCCAAGTAGATAACATCCATTGGCTCTCCTTTGTCTAACCTACTCATACAAGAAAGGCTATTAATTAAACTGAAAGGTGATTCAGGAATTCAGGATAAACCCTTTGAATGGATTAAGAATCTATCTGAAGGGTAGGAAAGAATCAGTTTTCATTAGATCTGTGAAGAAATAAGAACTTACCTGATTTCCAAGTGGAGGTCGGGAACTACACATCCAGACGTGCCTTCGGGAATTTTCGCATGTGCACGAATCAGGAGCGGGCTGCGCCTGCGCAGTTCAGCGTTGTGAGATCTTTGGGCGAGGGGCAAGTGCTCAGGGTATGAAAACAGAAAATGCTGGAAAAAACTCAGCAGGTCTGGCAGCATCTGCGGAGAGAGAAAGAGAGTTAACGTTTCAAGCCCGTGCGACTCTCCTGTAGAACTGCCCTGAGCGCCTACGTGGGAAAAACATAGGTGCGAAAGCCCGATCACGGGACTGGGGAGTTGGGCGTCATAGTACCGTGGAATCCCAGGACAAGGGGCAGGGAGATAAGACAGCAGGGAGAAGGCCCAGGGAGATGGCTGGAATTCAGGGGGGTGCAGTGGGGAGCCCAAGGCAGGGGGACAGGGGGAAGCCCCTGTGAGAGAGAGTGTGAGAGTGAGGACCGGGGAAGGAACCAAAGTGGAGAGCAACCACTGGGCAGAAAAGCAAAGAAAAGGGTCCAGGCAATAAAAGTGGTGAGGACTCAAGAGAAGCACCGAAGATCTGAGAAGGCAGCAGAGGGTTGGTAAATCCATGCCAATTGCCTTTGGGGTAAAGGTAACCCTTTGGAGTGGTGGTGGTGCCCTGGTCGGCATGGCTGAAGAGCTGGAGTTGTGTTTGTGAGTTGGTGCTGGAGTGAGGGCTCAGGAATCCCGGGAGTCTAAGTGACGAGATCAAAACCCTGAGGGGGCTGAGCAGATGTGGAGGCAGCCTGGTCGGAGCAGCTTGGTGGGGGGCAATTCAGAGACTTGGGCCCAAAATCTTCCTGGAGTCTAAATGTTCAGCGGTGGGCGGGGGGAGCAGGAGTGATTTCCACTGGAAAGGCAGGACAGCTGACTATGCGTTATTTAGCTCATTAAATATGCATCCGGGAGGAGCTCGCTGATTTTGGCAGCTGGGCCGGGCAGGGAGTTGTCATCCCTGTTGTTACCTCATGGGGTCAAATTTCAAGGCACCCTATTTAAAGGGCACCCGGACAGCCTGCTCTATCCCTTCCATCTTTGTCCGGCCACTGCTCCCCCCAACCTTCCCCGCTAACCCTTCCTCCCCTCCTGGATCAACCTCCACGCATCTGGCACTGCCACCAGCCCGGTCTCAAGCATAGATTGGCTGTTACAGACACTCCCGAAAGAGGACAATGCAGCGGCAACACCGTTAATTATGGAAGAGGTCAACCTCGCCAGGTGAGCATCTCTTCGGCGCCGTTGTAAAAGTGTGAACATTGTAATTTCTCACTGGTGGGGAAATTAATTTGGAAGGGCAACTTAATCCCAGCAAGCTGGCTTTTTAATGAGCATGCATGACATGTTAATGCACGATAAAGGACTTCCTTTCATTGTCCGTCGGGAAGCTCGACCCACCTTTAACCCGACTTTAAAGTCCTGAGAACTTAATTGTTAAAGTTCATCCTGCCTTCGGGAAGTTGATTTTTGACCTCAAGCCAAGCTTCCCACTGCTGGTGGGACGGGAAGGTTCTGCCCTTGATCTTCGAAAGAGAAAAGTTTGGAATCCCTCAGGAGGGAGACAGAGTTTTAATGAGATTGTATAACTCACAATGGATACTGATGTCTGGGTGAGTGGCTGAGAAATCCATGGGATCTGCCTTGGTTGTATTTGCCATTTATTGTGCATTGCGGTGTGTTCGGCTGCAGTTTCCCTGTTAATTCACCCCTCATATTAATTCTGACTATTAGAGCGTAAGATAGATATTGTAAATTGTTTTACTTTTCCGACTTTGTATGGTAAAGTTTATTTTGTTTGTTCAAAAACCATGGAATCTTGTAGCTTTATTCTGTTAATAAAGTACCCTGAATCTCAAACTTTGCCTACTTTAAACAAAATGTTACTGGTCCCTAACCTGATCGTATCAAACATTTGGGGGCCTGGTCCAGGGTCATAACAGACAATTTATATCAGAGTGGGTGAAAGTACTGACTGGGCAATCTCAGAGCTCAGTGTCTTATTCTGCTGTTTATAACTTATGTAAATAATCAGAATGCAGAAATTCAGGGTGGAATTTTCCACTCCGGAGACTAAGGGAAGTGGCAGGCTGGGTTAGCGGTGAGTTTCCTGCTGATCAGCTGATTGGGAACTCATGCCCAATCTTACGCCTGGAAGCGTATTAATTATGCATCAGTGTGTAGTTCTCCCAATCACATGGGGTTGAAGGTTCTGGCGCCATTTCTAAATGCCAGCCGAACACACACGTTACTCTCTGCAGCCCAGCTGTGTGGACAACCAAGGCTGAGATAGCTCCAAGCAAAAAGGAGGCAACAGCAAGGTCCAGCAATGACTCCCTTGAGGCTCTTTTTCATGGTGTGTGCCATCACTGGGATCTCCTCTACCAGAGGGATGCATCCAGGAAGTCCGCCAACCTCAACTTGCCGGCCTGGCAGGTGGTTGCAAGGGAGGTCAACTCTGAGGGCACCTGCCCGAGAAACGCCATCCTGTGCAGGAAGGGGATGAATGGTCTCATCTGCACTGCAGGGTAAGTCATCATTCAGCTCATTCCAAAGGCACTCTCATAATGGCGTCATACACCCAGAACGTCACTCAGCTCGGGGGTCTCACAAAACATTAGCAGGGAGATATCAGCATTGAAAGTCTAATCACCAGCATCTCATCCATCATCTTGCACAAATGCTATCTTCAGCCCTTACTGGGGAGGTCTTGGCACACACAGCAGGCGTGCATGCTTCCCAACTTCTGCTCCATTCCATCCATTTGTCTTCACTCAGGCCAAGCTTGCCCACAACAAGAGGGAGAGGTCTCAGACTGGAGGAGGGACGGCCGACATCCAGGATTTCTCCAAGTTTGAGGAGGATGCTGCCAAGTTGGCAGGCGAGGACAGAGATTGCTCCTGTGGGGAAGGCAAGATCAGCCTCTCCCAGCAAGCCAGTGGGGATGAGCACTCCGTGGCTTGATCGCATTCTGACATTGACAGTGTGTGACATGCAATATTGCATTCAGCCTGCTTATGAACTAAATCTATCTCCTCTCTCTTACAGGCAGCAGCAGGTCCAGATAGACCAGCACAAGTATCAGCCCCAGCCCCCAGGCCACTCAGAGGAGGATGCTCAGGAGCCATTTGAAGAAGACCCATCACAGCATTCAACTGCACCCTCCACCAGCAC
Organism: Carcharodon carcharias; assembly: GCF_017639515.1. Taxonomy (NCBI): domain Eukaryota; kingdom Metazoa; phylum Chordata; class Chondrichthyes; order Lamniformes; family Lamnidae; genus Carcharodon; species Carcharodon carcharias. The sequence continues at coordinate 140,467,903 of NC_054480.1, forward strand.
AGAGACACACACCCCGGTGGGGGTCATAGATCTAGATTAGGCTCAGGGTCACATTCTGGGGAACACCTCACCAACACTTCTCCGTAGCAGTAACAGCCCAGGTCTCTGGCACTCGGAGGACTGTTAGAGAACAGTGACCCTCTGAGTCCATCAGACAATGAGCTTCTGGGAGCGCCACCGCAAACATGCTGGAGGTGCAAAGACAGGGGGTAGAACATCATGTAGAGTTGCAAGAGGTAGTCAACAGACTAGAGTGAAGGATGGAGCAGTCTGTCCACATTTTGTCTGATGTCGTGGCTCCAACATGAGGGTACCTCGTGGTCTCCATGGTCAGGGCAGAGGCCACCATGGAGACCTTGGTCCAGCAGGTCCTGCTGGATTTGCACTCGGACCTGCACTCCATTGCTATAGGCATTGGTGGGATCTATCAGCAGATAGGAGAGTTGGGGGCTGGGGCTAGGTGACCAAGATGCCACCCCAAATACTTAATATCTTAATCCCAGAGAGGTTGGAAGAGGCTTGAACACTCCCAGGATATGTTCAACCTTACCTAATGCACTCCTACTGTGTCCAATCTGGTACACTGATTACACCTAATCTGCACTTTTGGAATGACTGAATGCCCTCTGGCCTGTTAGCCATGCCAATTGGAGAAAGCACCTTAGAGGCTTTCATTGCTCATCTTGCAGATATCCAGCAGCTGTTCTCCCTTCATGGCTGGCTGCATCTTCCATTCTCACACTCCTCTCTGTTAATGCTCAAATTGATCAACATCATTGTGAACCCAATGGCTCCTGCAGTCATGTTAAAGTGCTCCAAGTCTCAGCGGCTCCAACTGCACCTTCTGAATAAACTCTTCCTGAGTTTGATCAGCTCAGACTCCATTTCCATGTTGTTACTCTAAGCAGTGTGATGGTGCCCCCTGTTAGGGCCCCTGAGTCCAGCCCTAGGCTCCTCCCACACTGCCTCAACCCCCACTCATGCCGATTCTTTTCCAGTTTGGATTTTAAACTGCGCCATAACTGCGGGGTCTCAACATGGTGGTGCTGTGTTTCTACTTTGAGACCAGCTTCGACCCTACCCCTGTCAGAGTTCAGGTCCCCATTGTCGCCCTGGAGCCTCACGATGTGCAGGTAGACCTCCCTCCTGTGATTCCCCAGCTGCCCCTGTAACCCTGGATCCCATTATCTTTATGGTGGACATTCCTGCCCTCCTCTCTGAACCCATCATCGTTAATGTCCCCATGCCCCATGTGGATCTCACCCTTCCTCATCTTGAGGCTGTGTGCATGGTCACATACAGGGGTTGATCTTCCCCCAAGGAGAGTTTCGAGGGCCCCCACTTTATTATGTTTTCCTCATTTACAGGCTGTAGATGCTTCGTCTGACCATGACCATCCCATCTGCAGCCCAGTACCCATCACCATCACCACTGACTATGAGACTATGACCGCGCCCTGCACACCAAGCTGTGCCTCATCCCCATTGAGCACACAGACTTTCCCCCTCCCTGGAGTGGGCACATGACCGTTCATAGCCTTGTAGCATGGCCCAGAGCCCCAGGACTGCCTTTGATCTCTATTCCCAACCACTTGGCATCAATCCAGGGACTATGACTGTCTTTCACTCATCTCTTTGGCTCCTTAATGAATGACCACGAGACCATTTCCCTCCACCCCCACACTCCATGAATCTCTGTGCAACCTCTCGAGAAAGCCTTCCACCCATCTCTGTGTAATCCATCCCTCTTGTGTCATACTAACGCCCCACATTCGTACTCTAGAGTCCGTGTCCATCCCATCCCTTCAGGCAAATCGAATCCCATCCACCCTCTTTGGTGTCTGGGGTCTACTGTTCCATGTTGGGCTGCAGCTTCCTCACCCCCAATCTCCCCACTGCCTGCCGTTCTTCCCCCCACTCTCCATAACCCTCCCAAGCCCCTTTCACCCTCATGGCTCTGTCATCCACAACCGCGCCCCCCTCTCCCCGGGCACCATGCTGGTCTCTGTTTTAGAGCTCAGCCCTGCCCGCAGTACACAATGCTGTCCTGCCGGAATAGCGCAGCAGCCACAGTGAGCAGCCCAGCTCAACAACCAAGGCAGCCACGGTGAGCAGCCCCATCATACACCTCCACCGGTTTGGACGAACACTGGTATCACTGAGGAGCACATGTAAGTGGGCAGAATAATAGCGGTTGAGGTTTACCCCACGTACGCGTACTCTATGAATGGAATGGTAGGGCTGTATATTACGGGGGGAACAGACTGCTTGACCCCCCCTCCCTGGAAGGAATGTTAGCTGGCAGGCAACATGCCAGAAAGAAGCCATAACATGCTGGGGTTGGGGGGGAGCTAAACCAGCCGAGAGTGGGGCTTCTGCCCCTCCAGTGGTCTCGGCAGTGACGGAGTTCAGCAGTGGGCGCTGCTGGGACTTCAGGAAGGAGCATGAAGGAGGACGATGGTTGCTGTGGAAAGGTAAGTCTCCGGCTTTTAGGATGGGGAGGGATCTGAGAGCCCGGGAGGAGTGATGGGAGGTTGGAGGGCAGGTGGTGAGGAATGAAGTTGGGGGGGGTGACTTTTTGAGCGGGTACCCCCGATGCGTGCAGGGCACCTCCCAAATGAGTTGCCCTCCACCCCTCCCTTCCTACCATTTTTCATCTAGGCCACAAAAGAACGGCCTGCCCACTCTCGCTCGCCTGCCCACGTTAGCAGTATTATGGCGTGGGTAGTGCGTTATCCTGGTCAATAGGCTTGCTAACAAGCCCAATTGACCTTTAATTATTCATTTATATAGGCAGGCGGGCTGCCTGATTCAGCACCCGCCCACCCAGCATATTCTGGGTGTCATCTCACACTGGGCAGAAAAGTGGTGGGCTAGCTACCCCACCTCTTTTACATGCCTCCCTCACTGACAGCACACACACAGTGGGGGCTGGGGGTGGATCATAAAGTCCAGCCTGAAGCAACTAAGGAGGAAGCTGAAAGAACTAACAGTCTTAGAAGATACAATTCTAAATGACTGATTAATACAGACCAACAATCAATCACTGCCAATTTTTTAAAAATTCATTCACGGGATGTGGACTTCACTGGCTGGGCCAGCATTTATTGTCCATCCTTTGAGAAGGTGGTGGTGAGCTGCCTTCCTGAGACACTGCAGTCCAGTGCTGTTAGGGAGGGAGCTCCAGGATTTTGACCCAACGACAGTGAAGGAACAAGTCAGGATGGTGAGTGACTTGGAGGGGAACTTCCAAGTATTGGTGTTCTCATCTACTTGCTGCCCTCGTCCTTCTAGATGATAGTGGTCATGGGTTTGGAAGGTGCTGTCGAAAAAGCCTTGGTGAATTCCTGCAGTGCATCTTGTAGGTGGTACACACTGCTGCTACTGTGCTTTGGTCGTGGAGGGGGTGAACGTTTGTGGATTTGGTGCCAATCAAGCGGCTGCTTTGTCCTGGATGGTGTCAAGCTTCTTGAATGTTATTGGGGCTGCACTCATCCAGGTGAGTGGGGAGTATTCCATCAAACTCCTGAGTGTGCCTTGTAGATGGTGGACAGGCCTTGGGGAGTCAGGAGGTGTGTTACTTGTCACAGGATCCCTAGCCTCTAGCAAAGGACTTAGTTTCATACCCTTACGCCCTCATCTCAATGAATTTTGGGCTCGGCACGATGCTGAACACTTCTTCTGCTGCCTTCATCTCCGGGCTCACTTCTTTGGGCAGGAGTCCTCTCCCCGTTCAACGGATCCTTTTACCCATCTCCAATATTCTCCCTCCACCTGGACCTCTCCCTCTGGATTCTTACCTTCTCTTGATCTTTTCATTGAGAACTGTCAGCGTGACATTAGTCGTCTCAATTTCTCTGCTCCTCTCACCCACTCTAACCTGTCTCTCTCTGAACTTGCTGCATTCCTTTCTCTCAGGTCCAACCCTGACATTGTCATCAAACCAGCTGACAAGGGTGGTGCTGTTGTTGTCTGGCGCACTGACCTCTACCTCGCGGAGGCTGAGCGTCAACTCACAGACACTTCCTCCTACCTCCCCCTGGACCATGACCCCACCACTGAACATTAAGCCATTGTTTCCAGGACTGTTACTGACCTCATCTCCTCTGGAGATCTTCCTCCCACAGCTTCCAACCTGATAGTCGCCCAACCTCGGACGGCCCGCTTCTACCTCCTACCCAAAATCCACAAACAGAACTGTCCCGGTAGACCAATCGTGTCAGCTTGCTCCTGCCCTATGGATCTCATTTCTTGCTATCTTGACTCCCTTCTCTCTCCCCTTGTCCAGTCCCTTCCCACCTACATCCGTGATTCCTCTGACACCCTACATCATATCAACAATTTCCAGTTTCCTGGCCCCAACCGCCTCCTCTTCACCATGGACGTCCAATCCCTCTATACCTCCATCCCTGGGAAGGTCTGATGGCTCTCCGCTTCTTCCTCGAACAGAGGCCCGAACAATACCCATCCACCACTACTCTCCTCCGTCTGGCTGAACTTGTTCTCACACTGAACAATTTCTCCTTAAACTCTTCTCACTTCCTCCAAATAAAAGGTGTGTCTATGGGTACCCACATGGGCCCCAGCTATACCTGTCTCTTTATGGGGTATGTGGAACATTCCTTGTTCCAGTCCTACTCCGGCCCCCTCCCACAACTCTTTCTCCGGTACATTGATGATTGCTTTGGTGCTGCTTCATGCTCTCGTCTGGACCTGGAAAAATTTATTAATTTTGCTTCCAATTTCCACCCCTCCATCATTTTCACACGGTCCATCTCTAACACTTCCCTTCCCTTCCTTGACCTCTCTGTCTCAATTTCTGGTGATAGACAGTCCACTAATATCCATTACAAACCCACCGACTCCCACAGCTACCTCGACTACAGCACGTCACACCCCGCTTCCTGTAAGGACTCCATCCTATTCTCTCAGTTCCTTCGCCTCCGTCGCATCTGTTCTGATGATGCCACTTTCAGAAACAGTTGCTCTGACATGTCTTCCTTCTTCCTTAATCGAGGTTTTCCACCCACGGTGGTTGACAGGGCCCTCAACCGTGTCCGGTTCATCTCCCGCACATCCACCCTCACACCTTCCTCACCCTCCCAGAACCATAATAGGGTCCCCCTTGTCCTCACTTATCACCCCACCAGCCTCCACATTCAGAGGATCATCCTCCGCCATTTCCAACATCTCCAGCATGATGCCACCACCAAACACATCTTCCCTTCACCCCCCCTGGTGGCATTCCAAAGGGATCATTCCCTCCAGGACACCCTGGTCCACTCCTCCATCACCCCCTCCACCTCAACCCCCTCCCACTGCACCTTCCCATGCAACCACAGAAGGTGCAACACCTGCCCCTTTACTTCCTCTCTCCTCACCGTCCAGGGGCCCAAACACTCCTTTCAAGTGAAACAGCATTTCACTTGCATTTCCCTCAATTTAGTCTACTGCATTCATTGCTCCTAATGCGGTTTCCTCTACATTGGAGAGACCAAACGCAGACTGGGTGACCGCTTTGTGGAACACCTTCGGTCTGTCCACAAGCATGACCCAGACCTCCCTGTCGCTTGCCATTTCAACACTCCACCCTGCTCTCATGCCCACATGTCCATCCTTGGCTTGCTGCATTGTTCCAGTGAAGATCAACGCAAACTGGAGGAACAGCACCTCATCTTCCGACTAGGCACTTTACAGCCTTCCGGACCGAATATTGAATTCAACAATTTTAGATCATGAACTCTCTCCTCCATCCCCACCCCCTTTCTGATCCCCCCCCCCCTTTTTTTCCAATAATTTTATAGATTTTTCTTTTCCCACCTATTTCCATTATTTTTAAATGTATTTCCATCCATTGTTTTATCTCTATCTTTTAGCCTTTCTCAATTCCTTCACCCCACCCCACCCCCACTAGGGCTATCTGTACCTTGCTTGTCCTGCTTTCTACCCTTAATTAGCACATTCCTTTAGATAATATCACCACCTTCAACACCTCTTTGTCCTTTTGTCTATGACGTCTTTTGGTTATCTCCACCTATCACTGGCCCTCTATCCAGCTCTACTTGTCCCACCCCCCTTAAACCGGCTTATATTTCACCTCTCTTCTATTTTTACTTAGTTTTGTTGAAGAGTCATACGAACTTGAAATGTTAACTGTGTCCCTCTCCACAGATGCTGCCAGACCTGCTGAGTTTTTCCAGGCATTTTTATTTTTGTTTTGGATTTCCAGCATCCGCAATTTTTTGCTTTTATCCTTAGCCTCTGTCCTGGTCTAGTAGCCACAGTATTTATATGGCAAGTCCAGTTCAGTTTCTGGTTAATTGTAACCCCCGGGATGTTGATTGTGAGGGATTCAGTGATGGTAATGCCATTGAACATCAAGGTGCGACAGTTAGATTCTCTCTTGTTGGAGTTGTTCTTTGCCTGGCACTTGTGTGGCATGAATGTTGCTTGCCACTTGTTAGCCCAAGCCTGGCTATTGTCCAGGTCTTGCTGCATTTGGACATGGACTGCTTCAGCATCTGAGGAGTTGCGAATGATGCTGAATATTGTGCAATCATCAGCGAACTTATCCACTTCTGACCTTATGATGGAAGGAAGGTCGTTGATGGAGCAGCTGAAGATGGTTGGGCCAAGGACACTACCTGAGGAACTCCTGCAGTGATGTCCTGGAGCTGAGATGACTGACCTCCAATAACCAACACCATCTCCCTTTGTGCTAGGTATGACTCCAACCAGTGGAGAGTTTTCCCCCTGATTCCCATTGACTCCAGTTTTGCTAGGGCTCCTTGATGCCACAATCAGTCAAGTGCAGCCTTGATGTCAAGGGCAGTCACTTACCTCACCTCTGGAGTTCAGCTCTTTTGTCCATGTTTGAACAAAGGCTGTAATGAGACCAGGAGCTGACAGAACCCAAATTGGACGTCAGTGAGCAGGTTATTGCTAAGAAAGTGCCACTTGATAGCACTGTTGATGAACCCTTCCATTTCTTTACTGATGATTGAGAGTAGACTGATGGGGAGGTAATTGGCTGGCTTGGATTTGTCCTACTTTTTGTGTATAGGACATACCTGGACAATTTTCCATATAGCTGGGTAGATGCCAGTGTTCTAGCTGTACTAGAACAACTTGACCATGGATGGAGCAACTTCTGGAGCACAAGCCTTCAGTACTATTGCCGAGATATTGTCAGGGCCCATAGCCTTCGCACTATCCAGTGCCTTCAGCTGTTTCTTGATATCATGTGACGTGAATCGAATTGGCTGAAGACTGGCATCTGTGATGCTGGGGACCTCCGGAGGAGGCCAAGATGGATCATCCACTCGGCAATTCTGGTTGTAGATTGTAGCAAATGCTTCAGCCTGATCTTTTCCAATGATGTGCTGGGCTCCTCCATCATTGAGGATGGGGATACTTGTGGACCCTCCTCCTCCAGTGAGTTGTTTAATTGTCCACCACCAATCACGACTGGATGTGACAGGACTGCAGAGCTTAGATCTGATCCATTGATTGTGGGATCATTTAGCTCTGTCTATCACTTGCTGCCTATGCTGTTTGGCACGCAAGTAGCCCAGTGTTATAGCTTCACCAGGTTGATACCTTATTTTGAGGTATGTTGAATAATGCAGCCAAAAGAGTAGGTTATGACTCAGAGGAGGAAATGCTCAATTTGTGTAGTACTGAAGTCAGAGCACACCTTGAACACCAAATCCATTTCAGGTCACCACGGATCAAGTGAGACTCTGGCACAGGAGGCAGTGAAGAGTAGAGTCATGAGACTGATAGATTACCAATGTCAGGTGTCTCAGTTGTATGAAAATATGGGATTGACTTGAGCTTTTTAGCTTAGAAGATGTCTGAGAAATGACATTACAGAGATAAATAAAATCATTAAGGTAATTAAAAAACAATTAACACAGGACATTGCTTTAAATCGTGGGAGTGGAACTGGTCAGAATGTTTCCAACAAGTAAAAGGTCATCGTGGATCCAACATCAGGATATTATTCTTGATAAAGAGTCATCAGCAGGTGTAATATACTTAACTGGGAATCCTGTCACTGGGGAGGAGAGGACTGATGGGGTATGTGATTTATATTTTCATATTAACAAGGCACAGAGAGGTACAGGATCAGTTATAACTACTTGAATGGATAGGAGGTAGAGTCGATTCACATCACTTCAAATTCAGTTCATGATTTACGTGATAAAATTTAGTAACCCAGTTAAACTGCTTCCCACTGATATTACACTTGCACATCCCTCATAAGGGTCTGAAATCTATAGAGAAGAGAAAATGAGAATAACATTGGTGCCTGGTTGTGGTCTGAGTGGGGAGATGGTGGAGGAAGGAATCTCATGGGTGTAACTGGGTATCTGACTAAGCAGGCCTATATGTCATAGATGGACAATTATCAAGCAGAACTGCTGACACTTAACACTTCCTTCATCCACCAAGATATGTTTCTGCTGGTTAGTTTATTACTAATATATGAATATTGCAAAGGGAAGTACAGACATTTAAAAACAAAAAGCCAACATTCCAGAAATTTCTTGTGTGAGTAACAGTGACTGCACATTGGCGGTCACACTGTAAACCACATTTTTCTGCTTTTGCTTGCTTTGGAATATATCAGATGATTTATCACGTGCTGATCCACCTACCACTATCATACAGATGTCCCTTCACAATGTGAACCTTCACCAGCATGACTGTGCACCATGAGTGCGCGATTATACATTTCTTTTGAAATGGTCATTGCGTTTAGATGTGTAAGCAAATTCAAGGAGATTGTGTGGGGTGGGGGAGGTGAACGGATCATGACAGGTTTGCATGAGGGGCTGGGGGTGGGGAGGGGAAGTACTTCAGCTCCTCCAAGCGCACAAGCAGTACTGGTAAAGAACTTGACTGCTGGAACTGATCGATCCCTTCAACTGCTTTGCCCAAGCCTGGGAGAAGCAGCCGCAGACTTTAAATGCAAATCGTTGAGAAAAGTCTGAGGCACAGAGCCTCGTTTAAATATCATAATTACTAGCTCACCTCTCTGGAGTGGGTTAGTGAGTCCACTCCAAATCTACTGCAATTAAACTTGAAGTAGTCCCATTTGCAGCAGGTTGGGGGTGGGTTTTACATTTTCTCAAGTTAAATATCAGCCCCCTCCCACTCTCGCCCTCCCCCACCCCAACCCTGGCTAACCTTTGCCCACCTAGCTCGTCCGAGCAGTGTTAAAATGGCCCTCTGTGCACCGTTCCCCGGACAGCTCAATTGGCCGTTGCACTACCATGGATGCCACGGATTGCTAATGGGTGCACTGGCTTCGCTATATAGGCTTCAGTATGGTGAGCTGCACTGAGATGCCGGTGTGGCAACCCACAACTCACCTGCCAGATTTCAATGAGGGACTCAAATTGTGGTGAAGGCACTGGGGTGGCCTCTTCGCCATGATTTGGGCTCCCAACGGTTTGATTGCAATGAAACTAATGTGTTCACTTCAGTGTTGACTTAGTGAAATACTGCACCATTAACCTATAAATACAGTGTGTGTTACAATCGAGATTTACAAGTATTTTTGTTGTTCATAGTCAGTATAACTGCTACAGACTGTACAAAGCTCATCAGATAGATCAGGAGGAACCAATATTCAACATTCTGCATAACTCGACTCATAATGACCATGACATAGGAAGTTGTTACTTTATCTTACTTCTGTTATAGCACCTCCAAAACCCGCAGCCTGGTTCACCTACAAGAGCGTAAACACCAACACTTCCAAGTTCCCGTCCAAGTAACACGCCATTCTAACATGGACCATATTGTCATTCTCTCCTGAAACCCTGTGCCCAACAGTGCAGTAGGAGTTCCTTCACCACATGGACTGTAGCAGTTCAAGAAGGCTCACCACCACCTTCTCAAGGGCAAATAGGGGATAGCCAATAAATACTGGCTTTCCCCACATCCAAAGACTGTTCTTTTTAAAGTGTCTTGGGAAAATGGTATTTGAATGCCACTCCAACCCTTGTAGCTTTTCCATGCCTTGCCAATCTGTGTAGTGCTGTTGGACATCACTGCAAAATACAGAAACCCAATTACATCAGAGATTGCATCTCTCAGCGTTTCGTTCGTCAGAGCAGGAAGCCTAATCCAGCTACAGCCAGAGATTTTCATGGCTTTACAATGTCATTGCTTTCCTGCTGGTACTGTCTCGTATGCTTGGGATTAAAGCCAACAGAATAAGATCTGCAAGTCTGAATCTAAAAACAATCGAAAGCTGCATCTTTGCAGATGGTTCATTTTCCATGCAGCAAGCCTCGCAGAACCTGCCTCGGTTTGACCACTAAATTCAATTAACATTGGAAATTACAGGCTGCACTCGGTCTATTTCTCTGTGTTCCAATGCAAATTTCTCATCAACTCTAATGTAAATTGGAGCGTAAATCCCTCTGTTGGTTCCCAATTCCACATTTGCCCCCCTGGTCCCAATTTACATGCTATCTTATTATATGCCAGATTCATACTCTGATATGCAATAGTTCAACAGCAACTTGCATTTATATAGCACCTTTAACTTACTAAAATGTCCCAAGCCACTTTACAGAAGCATTATCACACAAAGTTTGACTGAATGAGGATACAGTCTTGACTCCAGGTATGCTTCCCTTTCCCTCCCCGGTAAAATAGCATACCAAAATTCACCATCAAGGCCACGTATCAATAGAGGCCATTGGGATGAGGTGCTGAAGGGTAACTAGTGGTTATGGAACAGTTCCTCACCAAGGAGTCAACACCTTTGAGAGAGATATGGCTGTGAGCAAAATTAGTGGAAAAGAAAACAAGTCTGCTTAATAAATGTTTCACCTCTGTGTTTATAAAGGAAAATTAAAGTAGGACTGTACCTGAGGCAGATGTGCAAAGCCTCTCATGGGGATAAATAACCAAAAGGATGCTGTATTGAAAATAGTAATGGGACCAAAAGTGAAAAAACAAGTAGCCAAGCCCAGACAGTTTGCATCCCAGAATATTAAAACAGATTGCGGAAGCACCAACCATAATTTTCCAAAAGATCTTTGGGAATGGAAATAGTGTCACAGATTGGAGACTGGGAAATACTGCATCGCTGTTCATGGAAAGAGGAAAGGGATAAACCAGGAAATAACTGGGCAATTAGCCTTCGCTCAGTTGTGAATGAACTTGTAAGGGTAGATTTCCTGAGCGCTTGCCAACAATGAGGTTACTTGCCCACTGTAAGCACATAGCAGGAAATCATGGATAGGAACATGGTGAGCTGAAGGCAAAGAAGTGATATTACTTCATTGACAATTTCAGCTTGGTTTCCAAGTAACGCATTCTACCTTCTGTAAACATCAGTTCATCCAAAACTCTGCTGTCTGTGTTTTAACTCAGACCAAGTTCCATTTAACGATCGCCCCTTTGCTCACTGAACTACATTGGCTCCTGGTAAAGCAATGTCTTGACTTTAAAATTCTTATCCTTGTTTAAAATCCCTTCATGGCCTCTCACCCCCCCCCATCTCTGCAATCTCCCCACAACTGCCCGAGATATCAGCAGTTATCTGATTCTGGCCTCCTGAGCATCCCCGACTTTAATTGCTCCACCTTCAGTGCCTAGACCTCAAGCTCCTGAACTCTCTCCCCACATCCCTCCGCCTCTCTACCTCACTTTCCTCCTTTAAGACACTCCTTAAAACTTACCTTTTTCACCAAGCTGTTGGTCATCTGACCTATTTGTGGCTCGGTGTCGTACTTTGGTTGCACCCGTGAAGTGCCTTGGAATGGTTTATCACATTAAAGGCGCTATATAAATGTAATTTGCTGTTGTTTCCACTTCTGGAATGAATTGCCACCGTCAAGGCAAGAAGGAGGAAAGGGGAGAAAGCAGGGAACGCAGCAAACAAGAAACTGTTTCAGTCACACCCTAAAATTTTAGGTAAGTGAATAATATGTTATGGCAAACAAATTGCATGCTTAAAAGGGAATACTGTGTGCTGGGCTTTATAAGTACTTTAATCTTTACATGTACGTCTCTATCATGAAAAAAGTAAGGAATTCCCATTGCAGAATAATGTCAATTGAAAGGTTCCCCCAAAGAGCCCAGAAGTTCCTGATTTCATGTATACATTAGTAACTGACACAGTTCAATGAGGTGGGTGCTCCCAGCCTGAAGTTTCATAGTGAGCATTGGGTTTTTAGGCAGCCCTCACTTTCACACACTGAACAAGATCACTGCTGACAATTAACCACTTGTGGGAGACTGGACTGGAGGCCAGCAAATCTCCCATAGAATTATAACCCAACCTGAGTGGCCTGAGGATTTCCAACAGCTGGGTGTGTGGGACATGGAAAAAAATGGTGGAAGAGTTGGAAAGAAGAGTTGGAAAGAAGAGTTGGAAAGAAGTTGGAAAAGAAGAGTTGGAAAGAAGAGTTGAAAAGAAGAGTTGGAAAAAAAAAGAGTTGGAAAAAAAAGAGTTGGAAAAAAGAAGAGTTGAAAAGAAGAGTCGGAAAGAAGTTGGAAAGAAGAGTTGGAAAGAAGAGTTGGGACATTTCCAACAGCTGGGTGTGTGGGACATGGAAAAAAAATGGTGGAAGAGTTGGAAAGAAGTGCAAATCAAAACTGGTGCTTTACGCAAGTTGGAAAAGAATTAAACACTGATACAAAAGCAAAATACTATTATGAGGGGACTAAGGCCTCACTCTGTATGTTTTTATAAAATAGATATAGCTATCCTCATGGCTATTTCTAAAATGTTAAAAACTGGACAAAGGCCTTTTAAAATGGATGAATCTATGTTAGTCATTGACCCTTGAACAAAAAGAGCTACTTGGCAGTATAACAGAAACTGTCACCTCGTTATCTCTGAAGAGACACTAATGACCCTTCTTGCAGAGACCAAGTTCAAAGAGAACTATACATAGTTCATCTGCATTTCATAACCCCGGCTGGTCAACCAGAGGCTATTCTTCTGCTATGACAAAGCACCCCACAACCTTCCTTTCAATTCTTAATGGTTGGGACATTTAACCATCTCAGGAATCCAGATGAAGGATACACATCCTTTGGCAAAGACAATGTGGAGAGGTAAGAGTCATGTGACATAGATCTCTAGTTTTTCTAACTAGTAATATTGCCTTGATGCACTGCAAACTCTCAGTCTGCCATTTTACCATCTACAAGCAGCAGCACTGAAAGGGGGCTCTGTCTAGATTGAATACCCTGTCCCATCCACATTGTTTCTGCTGGAAATTCTGTACCATCACCTATAAGACTGATTCATCTTCACACGCCTATCTCATCATGTGAAGTCAACTTGACTGGAAAAGTGAATTACACAGCATCAGTTTTCAACCTGCTAACCTCTGTGAAGGACTTTGATTCTGGACCCTGGATACATGTGAAACAACGATTGTTTTCTCTGTGGTCTTTGCCCTGTAAATCCTTCTTTTCTCTATCACTTTTTTACTGTATAAGTGCACAGAGGCTACGTGGTGCCCCCACCACCACCCTGCGTTTTGAGTGTGTACAAATAAACTAACCCCTTGAGTTCATCCTGTCATGAGTTTGCTGTGCAGTTGTTAATAGAAATTGGATCACACCAAAACTGAGGGGCTGGGAATTACGCCACCACTTATAAAGGATGAAGCAAATCAAAAACACCTTTCTGTTTACGGATTTAGTGCAGTGTAAATTAAACCCCCTCCTGTCCATAACACGATGGATGCTGCAAATCTGATGAAAGCTCATTGATCTGAACCATTGGCGTCAATTTTACTGTTGGCTTCGTGGGATAAAATGTGGGTCCTGAACCCACACTTGGCAGCTCACCAATTTTATCACAGGCAGCCTCCTGATTGGCCAGTTAAGTGCAGTGGGCAGGCCACTGAGGCTGCCAGCCCAATCAGAGGCTTCCAGCTCCGAAGCCTCAGCAGCGCCAAAGGGAGAGTTGGTCATGGCAATCCTCCTGGGAGACTGTTGGGGCACGGGGAGTGTCTTTTCTGCCCAGAGCCCCATCTTTGGGTCATGGAACTCCGATGGGCCCCAGGCTGCTGCAGGGAGATCGCCTCCAATAAGGTGGCAGTCTCCCTGCGCAGCGCAGGGGGCCGCTCCATAATCAGAGAAGTGCTGGCCGCTCCGAGAAATGGCCCTTAATAGGGCCTTTAAGTCTGGAACTCGGCTGGCCAACTCCTTGGAATGGGCAGCCAGCAGGCCACAGGAAACATGCCTCCCAAAAAGGCTCCCTGCAATTTTACTAGGCCTTCTGCCTCCCAGTTTGCCAACCGAGGGCCAATAAAACCCCGGTGGTTAACTCCGTTTCTCTCTCCAAAGGTGCTGCCTGACACTGCTGAGTATTTCCAGCATTTTTCTGCTTTTATTTTTGAAAAAGAACGAGGTGAACGAAGCCTAAAAAAAATGCTGAGAGCAGGACATTTGAATGAGGGCAAATGTTCAGCTTGCTCTTTTAACTCGCAAAGTTTGGCCCTGGATAACATTTGACACGTACAGGAAAGTGATATGTGCATGTGTGCAGAGGGAGCGCTGCAAATTAAGAAATGAAGGTCAAAGAGTCATCACAATGTACTGGTGAGAATTGTCAACAGTGAGGAATTCTCGTCCTTCACAATTAACATTACTGTAAATTAGCCGTTACTTATCAAATGACATGCTATCTGGTCAGGATGGAGGCTGACTAACACTAATATCAGCATCAAGGGTGGAGTGGCCTTGACACCTCTGTACAGAAACCTACCAGCAGCGAATCAGAGCGTGTAGTGTGAAACTGATTTCTGTTGGTGGGCGATGACCCATTTTCACTTCAGTCTTGTGTTATGTCTTTGTTCCTGGATCTTAAGTCTCCAATTTCCCTTTTGACATTTCAAGGTCCTGTTTTGTTTGTCGGAGACGCGGAGCAACAGGAAGTTGCTAATTGGGATGATAATCACATGCCAGCCCCGAATGGGGAGGTGGATAATAGATGCTGTTTACACTAACTGGCTGCAGGCTGATCAGTCACAGTCAGTGACCATCAACGATATTCAAATGAAATCCATTGCCCACATGCGGAGGTGCATAGCACAAACAAACAGTGTGCTCAATCCAAGGGCACTTGAGTGATATTTCCTGTCGTGCAACCTAAGTAGGCTTCATAAAATTCCTATTGTTTCAGATGAGTGCCATATTGCCTATTTCTGAATTAAGCAGAAAAAGTAGCTGTGTTGAGACAGCTGTGGTGTATTTTACCCCGATGCCTTTAAGGTTTCCTGAAATGAACCAAGGTTTATGTTCTTGAAATAATCAAGGGAAAAGGTTCTAGAAGTAGACTCCTTTGCCTTTAGTGGAAGAAGTATTCAGTCAGGCACCTGATGGACGCGTACCAAGCCCTAAAGGTCAGAAGGCACCCACATCTGTGCCAAGTTAGGTGATCTTGGCGAGGCTAGCAGTAGGGGCACCACGCTTAGCCTCAAATGGAGAGAAAGACGAACTCTAGGGTTCCTAATAGCCATAGGTTTAGGCAGTGGTTTCAGCGGTAAAGCGAAGGCGTGCAGTGTGTGTGCATGTGCGGATACCGGTTAGATGGAATTCAGCTGTAATAGTTCCTAAAATCAAATAGCAAATCGCCACTCGCAGCCTAAACTCATACACGGGCCGGGATTTTCCAGCCCCGTTGTGGGTGGGACCTGCCATGGGCGAGTCCATTGACTTGCGGCGGGACCGGAAGATCCTGCCGGCGGGCGGGTACGGAAAATCCCGCCCGTGGTGAATGCCTGCAAGCAGGAAAACTTAGCCCCCAGTGTTAGCAGCAACAACTGAGGAAGAAAACATTATGCTATTGCATTTCAGTGCTCTAAGGACAATTATACGCAGAGATGCTTTTATTCTGTTCTACTCCTATAAGATACTAAATATATTCCATTAGCACTTTTCCATTGTGATAAAGGCATGAGGTAGAAGTTTTCATTGAGCAGGCAGGCACGCACCCCACCCACTCGAGCATAAAATAGCACCTGATCACATCAGACGAGCATCCTGACACCATCGCGCACTGGTGCGATATATCGGTCAGCGGGTGCAAACAGGAGACAGAGTCGCACCCTCCATCAATTACGAGGCCAGTTAAGGCCATTAAAAAGGCAATTAAGCTAGATTTTACGTTGCCCATGCGATTTTGTCCTCGTCGCATGGGCAAAACGGGCAGGCGGGCAGCCGACAATTTGCTAAGCCTCATCCAAGGGCAGGATAAAAATGGTGATTTGCCAGTGTGAGTAGTGAGGAGGTTTGGAGATAGTTTGCTGCTGGTTGCTTATAGCTACTGAGCAGCTTAATCTCTGATTGGGACTTCATTCTTAGCATTTCCAGCCTTCATTTCGGGACTTACTGGTGTCTCCAAGGTCTCCTGAGGATTCAGACCATGTGGACCCTTCCGAGTATCAGACAGTCTTCCCTTACCCTGGTAATGGGGATTGTGGTCTCCACTGGTGGCACCTCCTCTGTGGAGGAAGAGAGGGTTGGAAGGGACGGGAGGCCACATGTTCCAATGCAGTTTCCTGGGTAGCGAATTGTGGGAGGAGAGGCGCAGATACAAAGGGCACAGGGCCAGCAGGAAGTCCAAGATGGAAAGGGCTGCAGAAGGCGCCACTATCCTGCTGCCAGGGTTTACAGGCGGTGATGCAGCTGTCTCAATATGTCCGAGGTGCAATGCTGAAGGAGGCTCCACTTCTCAAGGGAGACAGTGACCTCCATCTGTCAGATGACTGGGTCTGAGATCAGCTCCGACTGTGTGGGTGGACACCCCATGCCAATGGCTCTGAAGGTCACAGTGGCCCTCAACTTCTACACCTCCGGCTCTTTCCAGGGCTCAGTGGGGGATCTGTGTGGAGTGTCCCAATCAGCTGTCCTCAGTTGCATTAAGCTGGTGACAGGAGCTCTGTTTAGGCAGGTACTGACCTTTATTTTTTACCATATGGACGAGGCCAGCCAGGCTGAGTGAGCCAGAGGCTTCGCAGCCATTGCTGGCTTCCCCCGTGTCCAGGGTACAATAGACTGTACACATGTGGCCATCAAGGCGCCAGCAGGTGAGCCCGGTGCCTTCATCAACAGGAAGGGCTTCCACTCCATGAACATGCAGATAGTGTGTGATCACAGGATGCAGATTCTACAAGTCTGTGCAAGGTACCCAGGCAGCTCCCATGACGCTTACATCCTGAGACACTCCCAGGTGCTGGGGCTCTTCAGTGCTCCAGCCCAACTGGATGGATGGCTGCTGGGTGACAAGGGTTATCCCCTCAGAAGGTGGCTCATGACGTCTCTCCACCATCCAAGAACAGAGGCAGAGCGGCGTTGCAATAGGAGTCATGGCTCCACAAGTGTGGTGATAGAGTGGACTATAGGGCTTCTCAAGATGCGTTTCCGATGCCTGGACCATTCGGGGGAGCACTACAATACTCCCCAGAGCTGGTGTCGCTGATGGTGGTTACTGCTGCGTTCTCCACAATCTCTCACTGGCAAGGGAGGACCCACTGGAGGAAGAGGATCTTGAAGCAGCTGCACAGGCCACAGAGGATGAGTCCAGTAGTGAGTCTGAAGAGAAGCACAGTGAGGAGCACACTGAGGGCATAGAGGTAGACCTCAGTAACTCCCAGGGAGGCAGGGACTCCAGAGATGCCTTGATCCAACACTCCTTCAGCTAGATAGCCAGAGATCTGCTTCCACCTCATGCCAGGGCTGCCACCTCCATCCCAGATGTCTGAAAGGACTCTTTCATTTGCAACAAAAATCCACTCAATGCCTGTGCATTAAAGTATCGAGCCACTCACATCCAGCATTACACACTGGCGTACCCTGCACCAGAAAGGAAAAAGGTGAAGCATACTCAGGCCATTAGAACAAAAGCAAATTTAATGTTATTGTCACATTGAAAGTATTACCATTATTGGTCCACACCAGCAGACATATAAACCAAACATAAATTAACAGAAAATACCCATGAACTGTCCCTCTTGTGCTCATGGTGGGACTTTAACTTATGTTTCTGTGTGCTATGTCTTGTTGATCGCCACCCCCTGCCAACCTTCTCGCTGGCACCAGCATTGGAGACAGCTGCTGACCCTGCTGCCCTGTTGGCTTGGATGACTTTGGTGGTTGTCCTCTGGCCAGTAGAGCCTGTGCTGGCTCAGCCTGGGAGGGAGCGGCCAGTGCCACAGCTGGCATCTCCCCAGTCACCACAGCCTCTTCAGATGCCACGGTCACTGGCAGAGGGGCGGAGGAGCTGCTGCTGCCATCCAGAGCGCCCTGAGATGAGCCACAGGGATGACAGGCAGCTCATGCAGCAACGTGAGGTCACTCTGGACCTCCCTGCTCACCATTGATGGACGGGCACCTAGATGGGGTACAGGGTGCCTCATCCATCTCCCACACTGATACTGACCACCTGAGGTCAGTGCCTGTTTGAGGGTTTGCAGGTCCAAGTGCAGTCCCAGGAACCCTTGATCCTGTCCCTGGACCTGCCTCTCCATGAGAGTCACTACTCGCTCAATGGAGGAGGCAGTGCGCTCGGCCATGAGGGTGAACACTCATGCTCTGCATGGACTCCTGCACAATGGAGACTATGGCACACCGATCTTCATGGATCACTGCTGCATCCTCCCACATCTCGCTGGACATCCAGCATCTGCCGTCTAATGGACGACTCCAAAGGCTCAACATCATCTGCCTTCGACTGAGCATTACCCTGGTCCCCAGAAGTCCTCTGACTGCTGGCTCCCTGGGCACTCTCTACCTCCACTTGCACCTCAAGTGAGTGTGAAGTGCCCTCACCAATGTGCATCGACATTCTGGCCACTGGTCTAATGCCCACCGAGGTGTTGGGATGTGCGCTGGTGCCTGGTTCAGAGGGCGGGTGTGACACAGGGGCAAATAAAGCCCAGTGTTGGGGGGGCCCTTCGGGGTCCAGAGAGCGAGTACATGCTGGTGAATCTAAGGGAGAATGAAGACATGTCATTAATTAAAGACATCACACTGTCACTGTGCACGACAGGCAACCTGGTGAGACATTGGAGATCTGCATCATGGTGCCATCATCTTTCAATGATCAGTGGGGAATCCAGGTCTGAAGCTCCCATCAATGAGGATACTATGTTAGAAAAGTTGCACAATCCAAAACTCTCACCTCTGTGCACTGCACCCTTACCTTCATCTGGCACCCCCACCTCTCCACGTCTGGCTGCACGAGGAGTGTGCACCAGGGGCTCTCTAGCTCTTGGGTGTCCCACTCAAACCTGGTCAGCAGCAGCAGGTTGGGGGGGCCTCTGCCCGTACATGCCCTCTCTGCTTGGTTATGGCTCAGCTTCTCCTGAAAGGACAGAGGAGCATTGATTAGTCCACTCTCTACCTGCAGCGCCATTGCAGCCTGGCCAGCCCCAGCTGAAGAACACCTCATAGGGCCCATCGAATTCATGGCCCTTGAGCCGCAAGGAGCTCAATCCAAGCAGCCAGGGCTCACCCCCTTGGCCAGCTCCGGCATCATTGACAGTTGGCACTCAGACTCTAGCACCCCTGAGGTCCACGGTTGGGGGTGGGGGTACAGCCACACTTTAACACGTCTGCACACTGAACCATGCCAACAGTGTACTCACCCTTCCTGAGCGCAGCAAGTCTTTGAACCTCTTCCACACTGCACCCATGTGCACCACACCATGTCATGGCTGCACACCAGCACTGCAGCCTCCTCCAATGCCCTCTTTGTGAGGTGCACTGGCCTCCTCCTCCCATCTCTGGGGTCAAGGGTGCCCCTCCTGGCAGCCGCCTCCTCCAGGAGCACCGCGAGGCACTCACCCGAAAAGCAGGGGAGGCCGAGTGCCCACCGAACCTGCCCTCCCTCCTACTGTGTCCAACCTCACCTGTCTCCATAACTTGAATATTGAAAACGCAGAAGAAACGTTCTTCCCTGGCAGCTTTCATTTTTAAACCTGCCGCTGGTTCACCATTGGACCCGGCAGCCAACAGGCCCCTGCCCGCCCCTTCCCGGCCATTGGGGAGACACGTTTCACGCTGGGTGGGCCTTAATTGGCCCGCCAGAAGAAAGTCGCGGTCGTGGGCAGATTGCGGCCAACGGCTCATTTCCCGGTCAATTCCGAGCCCATCAATCTCGCCTGCCGGCCTGAAAATTATGCCCATGCTGCATCTCAGTGACCACCCCCCTCACTGTCAGTGGGGTTGGAGGCAGCCTGCTGACTCTGCTGCTCTGGTGTGATTGCACAAGAGAGAGTGCAGAGGAGATTTACCAGGATAAACGCAAAAAACTGCAGATGCTGGAAATCCAAAACAAAAATAAAAGTACCGGGATTTACCAGGATGTTGCCTGGACTGGAGAGTTTCAGTTTATGAGGAGAGATTGGATAGACTGGGGTTATTTTCCCTGGAGCAGAAGAAATTGAGGGGGGGCATGATTGAGGTGTACAAAATTATGAGGGGCATAGATAGGGTAGACAGGAAGGAAGTTTTCCCCTTGGTGGAGGGATCAATAACCTGGGGGCATAGGTTTAAGGTAAGGGGCAGGAGGTTTGGAGGGGATGTGAAGAAGAATTTTTTCTCCCAGAGGATGCTGGGAATCTGGAACTCACTGCCTGAAAGGGTGGTAGAGGCAGAAACCCTCATAACATCTAAGAAGTTTATGGATGTGCACTTGCGATGCCATGATCTAGTGCTGGAAAATGGGATTAGAATAGTTAGGTACTTGTTTGACTGGTGCAGACTGATGGGCCGAAGGGCCTTTTTCTGTGCTGTAGACCCCTATGATTCTATGGCCCTGATAAACTAGCTGGTTGTCCTCTGGCCACCGGAGCCTGAGCAGGTTCATGGCTGGGCACTCTTCAGTCATCATGGCATCTTCAGATGCAGTGACCACTGGCAGGGGGGCAGAGGTGCCCTCATCTAGAGTGCCCTGAGAAAGGTCCATAGAGACGACAGGCAGCATGTCTGCCAGCGTGAAGTGCGTTTGCACTACCCTGCTCACCATTGATGGACGGGGACCTAGCAGGGGGACTGGGTGCCTCATCCATCTCTCACACTGGCAGTGACATTGTGAGGACTTGTGGGTCCGAATGCAACCCCAGGAACCCCTGAGTCTGCTACTGAAGCTGCCTCTCCGTGAGCGTTGTACTTTCTCCATGGAGGAGACTGTGCGCTCGGTGTTAAGGGTCAATATAGAACTAATGCTCCACATGGATTCCTCCATGACGGGGGCCATGGCACACAGACCTTCATGAATCTTTGTCAGTGCTCCCGGCGCATCCCACTGGACATCCAGCATCTGCCGCCTGATGGATGACTCCAGAGGCTCGTCATCTGCCTCGGACACAACATGGTCCTGGTCTCCAGCTGTGCTCCCACAGTCAGCTTCCTGGGGCCTCTCTGCCTCTGCCAGCTCCTCATACGAGTGTGATGTGCACTCACTGCTGTGCATTACCCAGGGAGCCGAATAACTAATGCTTGCCGACGTGTGAGTATCCGCACTGGTGCCTGGTTCAGAGAGACGGTGTGACGCTGGTGCAGGTGTGATGTCTTCCTCGGAGCTCAATGTGGGGTCCTCAGGGTCGCCGGTGGCTCCTGCAGTGGGCACATATGCGGCAGGAAGGCAAAAGTGCATTCAACCATCAAGGTCACTATGCATGCTATGTGGGCTGAGGAGCGAGTGGTGACCTGCTGCATGGTGCCATCTGCATTGGAGCTTCAATGGGCGCTGTGGCTATGACAGTTCAGTTTCTGAGAGAAGTCCGTTAGGTTTCCAGTACCCACCACATATGCATCTGTCACCTGCACCCTCACCTTCATCCGAGACCCCCGCCTTATCACGACCAGAGGAGCGAGCTAGCTGGTGGCATTCCGTATCCAAATGCAGCAAGACATGGACAATATCCAGGCTTGGGCTAACAAGTGCAAGTAACGTACATGACACACAAGTGCCAGGCAATGACCATCTCCAAGAGAGAATCTAACCATCATTGCCCCTTAATGTTCAATGGCATTACCGTCACTGAATCCCCCACTATCAACATCCTGGGGGTTACCATTGATCAGAAACTGAACTGGACCAGCCATATAAATACTGTGGCTACAAGGGCAGGTCGGAGGCTAGGAATCCTGCAATAAGTAGCTCATATCCTGAAGCCTGTCCACCATCTATAAGGAACTAGTCAGGAGTGTGATGGAGTACTCCCCACTTGATGAGTGCAGCTCCCACAACACTCAAGAAGCTTGACACCATCCAAGATGAAGTAGCTGCTTGATTGGCACCACATCCACAAACATTCACTCCCTCTAGCACCGATGCACAGTAGCAGCAGTGTGTGTACCATCTACAAGGTGCGATGCAGGAATTCACCAAGGCTCTTTAGACAGCACCTTCCAAACCCACCACCACCACCATCTAGAGGGACAAGGGCAGCAGATAGATGGGAACACCACCACCTGGAAGTTCCCTTCAAAGTCATTCACCATCCTGATGTGGAAATATATCGCCGTTCCTTCACTGTCGCTGGGTCAAAATTCTGGAACTCCCTCCCTAACAGCACTGTGGGTGTGCCTACACCACATGGACTGCAGTGGCCCCAGAAGGCAGTTCACCACCACCTTCTCAAGGGCAATTAAGAATGGGCAATAAATGCTGGCCCGGCCAGCGAAGCCCACACCCCCTGAATGAACAGTAAAATATTCCAGCTCTAGTGCATCGCTTCCATGTTTCAGGAGGATGCACAGATTTGACGCTCCTCCACCTGCTCGGCAGTACCCTGCAGCCTTAAGCCTGCTTTCCCCCGACAAGGAAAAATAGCCTCATCGTTGCTCCAAAACCAGAAAATGCTGGAAAAACTCAACAGGTCTAACAGTATCTGAGGAAAGAAAAAAAAAACAGGGTTAACATTTCGAGTCCGTATGGACCCTTTAGAGCTGAGGTCTTCTTCAGAGGTCATATGGACTCAAAACGTTAACTCTTTTTTTTCTCTCCACAGATGCTGTTAGGCTGCTGAGCTTTTCCAGCATTTTCTGTTTTTGTTTCAGATTTCCAGCATCCGCAGTATTTTGCCTTTTTCCCATTATTGCTCCATCTCCCTGGAGGTCCTTTCCTGGTCCCACCTGCCCTCCCACCTGGGCACTAGGCAGACCGTGTCACTGTGGCACGTCCCTCCCTGCATAGCATTGAGACCAGTCGTGCTGACATCCCAGCATTGGCAGGGCAAGCCTAAGTTCCATTTAACATACACACTCTTAGACCCTTGAACGTTCCGAGCAATGGGCACCCCACTAAAGTTCTCTGCACAGGTCCTTCCATTTCTGCACTTACCCTAGTTGACCACAACAGATCATTGAGCCATTTGCGGCACTGAAGCCACCGGTGGTGCACCACATTGTGCCCACTGACCCGGGCGGCGACCTCTGCCCAGGCCTTCTTGTCTAGGCTGGGTGGACTTCTCTCGCCGTCCCTGGGCATTAGGATGTCCTGCCCGGCACTGACCTCCTTGACCAGCACTCCCAGGCACTTATCTGAGAAACAGGTGGCAGAGCGCCCACCCGACTTGCCCTCCTGCCTTCCCTGACCACCAGGTGCTGAGGTCATGACTGCACACCAGGAAGTTTGTTGGATTGCCTCCAAACAGCTCCCTCAGCCACCATATGCCTGCCATTCTTCCACCTATCCTACTTTATATACCCCTCCTGTTTTTACCCAATGAAAATTCATTGCAAGCATACTTCAAAATTAATTCATTGATTGTGAAGCACTTTGGGAATTCTTGAAGACATGAAAGACGCTAAATAAATGCAGATCTGTTCCTTTCTTAAACTGCGTCCATATTAAAACAATCTAAACTGATGTGGAGTGGAACTGTAAACATGTCCTTTTTGAATACATTTAAGATGTTGTTACACCTAAGTCAGAATAATTCTTCACCCCACCCCCACTTGTCAAAAAGAAGCAGATCACATCTATTTACAATTTGCATGCATGGGAACGTGTTATATAAATAACTCATCAGTGCTTTTATAGTTAACCATTTGGATTCCAGTAAAAAGACTTGTTTTTTTTCTCTTTCTGGGATTCGTAAAACTTTTCGAGAAAACGCACGTTCTTCTTGTAAAAACACAGCACGGGTAATCCCACTGGGTTTCACTTGAGATTTGGAAGAATTCATAATCACTATGTTTGATATTAATTGGATTCCCAGGAGGGAGAGAAAAATTGCAGATAAGGTTCCTGTTATGCTTTGTAGGTATTTTATAAGGCTGCACTGTCACATATAGATAGGAATATCGAATGTAAGATGTGAGGATGCACATCACAAAAAATCGATGACATTTTTGCTACGTGAACATTTGAAGGTTTTTATCAAAGGAAAAGAAATTAGTGGGATTTTTTTTTTGAGAAATGGGAGAGGAGAGTAAAAGTCAGTCCAAGGTAAGGAATAAGAGTAACAAGAACAGTCAGGCAACTAATGCAGTTATAAAACAGAAGTATAAAGGGACAGTTAAAAACAAAGCAAAAGGAATGATTACTGAAGATAAATTAACACTGCTGTCTCTACAGCAGTCTACATAGCTGGGAGTAGGAGGGGTGAGGTTCATTTGATCTGAATGAGCTTGAGTACCAATAGTCCAAGGTTAGAATGTGCATTTTGTTATAAGTTTTTATTGGACTCTCAAGAATGTACATTCACACATTTTATGAAGTTAACAAACATATAGCTGTGCATTCACATATATGTATTATGTAGTCATTGTCCATTTAATTGTAAGGTCCTTGCAAGAGACTACATTGATACTGCGTTTCTTAGCATGATTGTGGTTGTGTTGGAAGCAATGAAGGTCAAAGGGTTGAGGCAGTTTATTTTGTTTTGGTTTCTGAGCAACATTTGCATTTCTAATGGTGGAGAGAACAGTTTGCTGCATTTACTTGGAATGAACAGAGGCGACACCTAATTTGACTTGAATTAGACACCCTGAGAAAGTCTGAGAGGACCTGATTGGGATCAATTCAGATCCAGTACAATTCAATTTTCTTCCCTCCTCCAAAAAATACCAATCTTCACATAACCTTCTTTAATATCTCACCCAAATAGTTGCTCTTCATGTTGGACTTTGGGTCATGAATCACTATGATTCCTGCGTTGTAGCACAAATAGATGCAGTCATAGTGAACATGGGCAGTCTATTGGATTGTAGGGAAATCACACCGGAGTTTGATTCTGTCCTGATCCAATGTCCAACTACATGTATAGAACTTTGATTGTTTTATCCCTCTTTAGCAAGGGGCTCTAAGGGTATGATGCCTTACATGAGTTAGAACTTTGATTGTTGTATCCCTTTCTTTAACAAGGAGTTCTAAGAGTAATTATAGCAACACATTCTTTTAGGCTAAGATTAATTGAATCAGCACAAACAAGAGGTTTAATGTGGGACCAGCTTGGACTGTTTAGCTCAATCAGTGTGAGTCAGATATAACTCAGTGATAGCACTCTGCCTCTGAGTCAGAAGATCGTAAGTTTGAGTTCCACTCTAAAAACATGAGTTTAGGCTCCAATGAGGGAATGCTACACTGTCAGAGGTGCTGTATTTCAGTTCAGATGTTAAACTGAGGCCCTGTCTGTCCTCTGAGGTGAAACAGGGGAGTTCTCCCCAGTGACCCCTCCAACATTTATCACTCAACTAACTAAATCAATTATCTGGTCATTAACACATTGCTACCTGAGGGAGCTGCAGCAAATTGGCAGCCGTGTTTCCAACAATAACAGTGTCTACACCTCATGAAAACTTCATTGGCTGTTCGGGGCTTTGGGATGTCCTGAGGTCATGAAAGGTCCTATATAAATGCAAATTTCTCTTCCCTTATTCACTGACTCCCACCACTGAGTCAGCAATTAAGTTCGAAATTCTTCTTTTAAATAAAAACAATGTAGAAGCAATCTGTGCTTTTGTGGGATGGAGCAGTTTCAATTCTACATATTGGAGGGGAAATATTTTGCAGTTTGAACTTTACAATAGATTTTAGCAGAAGATATAAATAATGGGAACTAGCTCATGACGACAATCAAAAGGCAACATCTTACTGAGGATACACCAGCTGAACATGAAATGAGTGGGAAGCTGCCTCAGATGCATTGTCCACTGAATCCCCAATATCTGCTTGATAAATACACAGCTCAGTTTGGTACTCAGCTAGGAAGATCCTCAGCTCAATCCTTGGTCTTTTCAGAGTTAGCTAGAATGGGATATAGAATTGGCCTCAATTCCCCAGAGTTGGAAATGGGAAAGATCAATGAGAGATAAGAAGGACTAATTCCTGATCTGAGATCTGACCCTCACTGAGAACCTGATCTGACCCTTACAGGGATGTGTATGTAAAATATCTTGCATTTCTATAGCACCATTCATGATCTTAGGACACCTCAAAATGCTTTTGAACTGTAGTCATTGTTGTAATGTAGAAAATTATGTGGTATCTTGGTGTTTTTTGCCTGTTTTGAAGGTTGCATACCCACTGATCTACTCAATGCAAATGTTGAATGTTGATACTTCAGGCATCACGGCTCTATGATGCAGGCTTGATGGACCAGATGATCCTTTCCTCGCCATCATTTTCATGTGTTCTTATGAAGTGGAGGAATAGGGCTTGGCAATGATGCCTTACATGGGGAAAACGTTTTGTTGATACTTGCTGTTCAGGACACCAAATGATGTGATAGCCCCTGTGAGGAGACAGCTAGAGCCTCTGGAATCATAGTCAGCCTTCAAGTATGGAGATGCGGAAAAAACCTTGTCGACTACAACTGACCAGTGGTAAGAATATATAAGGCAACAAGCAATTAGAAAGGCAAATGGTACGTTGGCCTTTTTCACGAGGGGATTTGCGTCCAGGAGTAATGAAGTGTTGCTGCATTTGTATAGAGCCCTGGTGAAACTGAACTTGGAGTGTTGTGTACAGTTTTGGCCTCCTTACCTAAGGAAGGATGTACTTGCCATAAAGGGAGAGCAACGAAGGTTCACCAGACTGATTCCTGGAATAGCGGGATTGTCCTATGAGAAGAGATTTAGGAACCTGTATCCTCTACAGTTTAAGAGAGGTGGCCTCATTGAGACATACAGAATTCTTACAGGGCTCAATGGGATAAATGTAGGCAGGATGATTCCCTTGACTGAGGGGTTCTAAAACTGGGGACACAGCCTCAGAATAATAGGTAGGCTATTTAGGACCAAGATAAGGAGGAATTTCGTCACTCAGAGGGTGGTGAATCTTTGGAATTCTCTGTCCCACAGGGCTGTGACGGTTGAGTCATTGAGTATGTTCAAGATGGAGATGAACAGATTTCTAGTTATTAAAAATACAAAGGGATTTGGGGATAGTGTGGGAAAATGGCATTGCGATAGAAGACCAGCTATGATCTAGTTGAATGGTGGAGCAGGCGCGAGGGGCTGAATGGCCTTCTCCTGTTCCTATTTCCTGTGTTCCTATGAGCCCATTCAGAGCAGTTAGACTATTGAGCATTATGGGCTCTGATAGGTATTTGTTGGCAAGATCTTGAAAGCTACATGAAAAATTAAACGAGAGACATAAATGGGATGAAAAGAATACCTGAGAGATTCTAAGTCAAAGCCATATTTCTGTGCTTCCAGCATCTGAGCACAGCTAACAGTGCAGACATTGCTTGATGTCACCTGCCTGCTGTATGGTATTGCTCCATGTATCTAGCACCCAGAGAGCAAAGATAAGGTGAAAATACCTTGAAAGCAAAAAGCGAATGCTGTTATGCATCCCTAGTATCTCAGTGGGTTGAGTAAACGACTAGTTAAGTCACAGTAACCACGAAAGATGCAGGTTCAATCCTTAACCTGTGATTTCAGCTGGTGTGGTAAAAAGGTCATTAAATCTGACTTCAATGTCCTTGGATTAGGAAGGATCAAATTGGCTAGGATTCCTACTCTCTAGCTGGAAATGCATGTCTGTTGGCATCCCTTGAGGGAAAGATTGGGTTTGGGTGCAATACTCCATGCAGTTGAACACTTGAAGCAAAGGGAGAAGGAAAAAACATGTGCTGTTAGAGATTAAATTTAATGTAGTTCTATTATAAGGAACAGATCCCTGATGAAGTAATGAATAGTTAGTGACTGATTTGTTTGGTCTGCGGACAAGCTTAAAGTAATCCTTTATTATTCTTTTCCCTGTGTCTAAATGGGTTTAATAAGGAAGGTCAACAATTAAACTGTTAAATCCCCAACATCCAAACCACAACAATCTGAACCACAGAATAAAAAGTATGTCCTTTTGTTTGCCATTATTCATAACACAGCTCAGTTATTTGCAAAACTATGAATTAACTGAAGATAGAAAACATTTGATTTTGCTTATTAATTTTTCAATATTTGTAGTGGTAACTAAAACATTGGGAGGTTAGATCATAATTACTTACATTACTTACATGTGATATTCTATAGAACATTGGGTTTTCTTAAATCAACTTTTTTCTGTCAGTGCTTTTCATTATAAGCAGATTTGGTGTTTCATACAGAACCTTTCTTTTGGCGATTAAATTGATATGGTAAAGTCCATGATAAGTGGATTGTGCATGGTCTATAGAAGTCATTTGTGATTGCTTGAGGTTCTACATGGAGTGTGGTGGTTGTACATGGTTTGAGATTGTACATGGTCTGTGGAGGTTATGCATGATATGTGGGGGTTGTGCACAATGTGTAGAGATTGTATATCGGCTGAGGAGATTGTACATGATCTATGGTGATTACACAAGTTATGTGGAAATTACAGATTTGACTGGCTTGTCATGTTCTTAAGGAAGCATACACAAAATGGTATATTGGTTGCTTCCCTGCTAATGCCACTTGATTAGGGAGTAAATGGGTATAGTTTTTTAAATTTATTAATTCATGAGATGTGGGCATCGCTGGTGAGGTCAGCATTTATTACCCATCCTTAATTGCCCTTGAGAAGGTGGTGGTGAGCTGCCTTCTTGAACTGCTGCAGTCTATGTGTTGTAGGAACATCCACAGAGCTGTAAGGAAGGGGGTTCCAGGGTTTTGACCCAGCAACAGTGAAGGAACAGCGATTTATTTCCAAGTCAGGATGGTGTGTGGCTTGGAGGGGGACTTGAAGATGGTTGTGTTCCCATGCACCTGCTGCCCATGTCTTTCGAGGTGGTAGATGTCACGGGTTTGGAAGGCACTAAGGAAGGGGCCTTGGTGAGTTGCTGCAGTGCATCTTGTAGATGGTACAAACTGCTGACACTGTGCATCGGTAGTGAAGGAGGTTAATGTTTAAGGTGGCGGATGAGGTGCTGATCAATCGGGCTACTTTATCCTGGATGGTGTTGAGCTGCACTCATCCAGGCAAGTGGAGAGTATTCCATCACACTCTTGACTTTTGCCTTGCAGATGGTGGACAGACTTTAGGGAGAATTTTTTGAGGAGGTGACCAGGTGTGTAGATGAGGGTAGTGCAGTTGATGTAGTTTATATGGATTTCATCAAAGCCTTTGACAAGGTCCCACATGGGAGACTTATAAAGAAGGCAAATGGGAGACAGGGTAATTTGATAAGGTGGATTCAAAATTGGCTTAGTTGTAGGAGATAGAGGGTGATGACAGAAGGATGCTTTAGTGACTGGAAGCCAATGTCCAGTGGCATACCACAGGGATCTATGCTGGGTTCCCTATTATTCATCATTTATATAAACGACATAGATGACCATGTGGGGGGGTAGGATTAGTAAGTTTGCGGATGACACAAAGATTGGCCGGGTGGTTAACAGTGAGGCTAAGTGTCTTGGGCTACAGGAAGATATAGACGGTATGGTCAAACAGGCAGATAAGTGGCAGATGGAATTTAACCCTGAAAACTGTGAGGTGATACACTTTGGAAGGAGTAATTTGACAAGGAAGTATTCAATGAACGGCATAGCACTAGGAAGTTCTGAGGAACAAAGGGACCTTGGCGTGTGTGTCCATAGATCTCTGAAGATGGAGGGGCATGTTAGTGGGGTGGTGAAAAAGGCATATGGGACACTTTCCTTTATCAATCGAAGCATAGATTACAAAAGTAGGGAGATCATGTTGGAGTTGTATAGAACCTTGGTGAGGCCACAGCTGGAGTACTGTGTGCAGTTCTGGTCGCCACATTATAGGAAGGATGTGATTGCACTGGAGGGGGTGCAGAGGAGATTCACCAGGATGTTGCCTGGGATGAAACATTTAAGTTATGAAGAGAGGTTGGATAGACTTGGGTTGTTTTCATTGGAGCAGGGAAGACTGAGAGGTGACCTGATCGAGGTGTACAAGATTATGAGGGGCATGGACAGGGTGGATAGGGAGCAGCTGTTCCCCTTAGTTGAAGGGTCAGTCACAAGGGGACATAAGTTCAAGGTGAGGGGCAGGAGGTTTAGGGGGGATGTGAGGAAAAACTATTTTACCCAGAGGGTGGTGATGGTCTGGAATGCGCTGCCTGGGCGGGTGGTGGAGGCGGGTTGACCTCACATCCTTTAAAAAGTACCTGGATGAGCACTTGGCATCTCATAACATTCAAGGCTATGGGCCAAGTGCTGGTAAATGGGATTAGGTAGGTAGGTCAGGTATTTCTCACGTGTCAGCACAGACTCGATGGGCCGAAGGGCCTCTTCTGCACCGTGTGATTCTGTGAGATAGGACATGAGTTACTCCCAGGCTCTGGCCTGCTCTTATAGCCACAGTGTTTATATGGCTTGTCCAGTATTGCAGCATCCAGATCAGGAGGGTCATATGTTTGACGTCTAGCCTCTGCTGAATTAACTGATCCCATAGTGACATTACAATCAGTCTCAGCATTCTCACCATATGGGAATTTATTTTTAAATCTGCTACGGTTCCTTGTCCTGTTAAGTTAGTCTGCACCACGTGTCTGTGCGAATACCGAAGCGAAAGTGGAATCAAACATAATTGCAAAGCCAGCTGCAGTTAACAGCCCACTGAAACTCAGCTGCTTGGCTCACACCTGAGGTCTGGCTGCTTGGGCAAGGTACCAGAAGGGTGCAAGTATCCCAGACTAAGTTACCCTTCTTCAAAAAAGGAGATGAGGAACGGAAAGAATATTGGAAAATAAAAGACTTGTGCTTTTCCTGACCATTACCGTGTTACAAAATTCATTCTTGCAAACCCCATCCGAGAAACTGAAAGGCCCAGATACCGGCTGGTTCAAAACAAGCTGTGGCAGTTGGTAACTTGTTAAAGTGTACATCACTATTAAAGAGAAAACTGGGTTTTTCATTATAAACATTGACACGTTGGTACATAATATTTACAATACCACCGATAAACACCATGCATCACAACCGAAACAAAAACAGAATTACCTGGAAAAACTCAGCAGTTCTGGCAGCATCGGTGGAGAGTTGACGTTTCGAGTCCTCATGACCTTCGACAGAACTAGGTGAATCCCAGGAAAGGTTGCATCACAACCGTGTGTTCTGAAATAGCTGCTTCTGCCACAAAAAGTGTTTGCTTGTTGAATTTCCTGGATTCCCCTGATAACTTTGTCCAGTTGAGCCACACAGATAAGACTTGTCAGAAGTTTGATCCCTGGTTAGTGCAGAGGCAGCATTTAGCCTCAACACCTTGGGTTAGAAAATGGAAAAATGACCACAGTTCCAAACCCATGATGACTGTCCAGCTTAAACCTCGGTGAAGGTCAGACATGCAGCATTGCCTCCAACAGTCAAATGTCACCATCATGTCAAAGTTCACTTGAGTGAGGTACCAGAAGAAATAAGTATGGAACTGTATCTAATGCCTTCAGGAGTAGTAAGGATATTAAGAAAAATACTTACACACCCAAATGTGTTATATGTCCAAATATTTACTTTGAAATTTGACCTGTTGAATATAGTATTCCATATTAGTAGAAAAAATAGCAATCATCTAAGATTAATATTTTATGTTTTTGAGATTGACTTAAACTGATGGGTAGAGCTAGCTTGACAAAATCAAACCGTACGCTGGCAATCACAACTATTCTGTTTGAAGTAAAATGCAGTTTAAATTACCCCTTTTATTTGTAGTGATTTTGATAGTCAGCCAAACTACAGAACAAAGATGCTAATATTAGCAGACAGATTACAGGGTTTAAGTTGATAAAGTACACACTGTTTTTGATAATCACTGACAAACCCATATCAAATGTCCAACCCATTCCACAGAAGGGAGTCATTACATTTAGTTTTAGGAGATTCTGACAGATAGGTGATCCACTTTACAGTAAATCTTCAAGCTAACAACATTGATATTTAAGCTCTGGCAGCTGATAATTTTCTTATTAAAACACAGCGTTGAAAAGTTCAAAATCTTCGAATCCACACACTCAGTTTCACAGTCAACATTACACATATGCTAAGTATTATTTATTCTGGCAATCACTTAAATCACACCTCTGGCTGGCCAGTCACTTAGCAGGTGTCATCAATGTACTCAACCTTGAAATGCAACATTTGGAGGTCAAGCGTGAACTCTGACCTTAACTTATCAGTATGTACATTACTACATGATTGTGTTGTTGCTAAAAACTTTATCTGGGTACATGGAGTCCCTAATAAATAGTTGAGAACCACACGATGGAAGGATAATTGAATATTGCTTGGAGAACTGAATGTCACCCAGCAAGATAAAAGTTCTTTAAAGAGGCCATAATTGTACCAAAACTAAACTGGCACAGGTTCCCTTGAATTAACTTGTTCCATTATTTCTTTCTTGCAGGGAACTTGTTTGAGGCCTTGCAGGGCCACAGTTCCTCAATCACCCTCTAATTACCCCACTCAAGTGGCTTTTATACCTGTGGGAAGGAGAAGAAAGCTTGCATGCTAGCTTAATACCCTCCTCAACTCATAGCACTTCCAACTCAGGTTGCAGATGGTAGAGTCAACATGGACTCGATAGGCCAAATGGCCTCCTTTTGTGCCATAATGACTCTACGTGTATGGAACCTGAATGATTTTTTCACTCTCTCACCCAAGGGTTGAGGTCAGTAGTAACAACATTACTGTCACCCTGATTAAAATAAACTAATTCCAGCCTGAATAGCAATTTGGCAGCTCATCCAAGTGTCATTCTTTGAGTTAGCCAGATGGTGAGTAAAGGCAGACAGTTGGACTGCAAGGAGCATCATAGCCTAAATTAAGGTTTTGGGAATCATTTGTGTGCAGGGATGCAATTGGCAGCCAACTGGCTAAAGCCACACATCTTATTAGTACAGAGTACTAGTAAACCTGTTGCTATTTGTGGAGCTAGGACCATTACACATATTAAGGATTTAGCTTGTGGGGTTACTTGGAAGAATTTCCACACCCAGTCACATGCCAAACCCCTCTGACTTCTATTAGTGAGTCACCAAACCAGTCAATCATTAATAATGCCGTGATGTGGCATGAGTATGTCTGGTTCGGGGATTGAGCCTGCCAGTTGTCAAACATCCACCAAGAACCATTTTAACCCCATTTATTTCTCTTCCTAAGAAATATAATCACTGGAGGGTCATTGACCCCCAAGTAAAAATTCAAACCCTTGCTGGATGGACAATAAGCTCTAGGAGCCTTTCAATTCTGGCATGGCGAATAATGTAACACACGAGCACAAACTGTGTGAACAAATTGCCACCTTGCTCCTCACTATTCCAAGGACAATTACCCACTCCATCGTGGTACAGAGCTAAAACACCAGCTCTTACCTGGCCTCCAGTTGTTGCCTTTCAGTAATTTGAGTGATCCCAAATGTTAAATTCTTATGCCCCTCTGAACCCCATGATTATTCCAAGTAATTCTGTGAACCACAGAAAAAAAAGCAGAGGCCAAAGGCATTTCCAACACCTATGAAGCTTTGTGACTGGCCTATTCCAATCAGCAGCAGCAATGGACAAACAGAAAAGCATTTTGGCAGACCATCCAGAGACATACCTACAGTGTTAACCTTCATCTGCCATTCAGCATCATGCAATTTATGAGGAATGTACATCTACAACTGCCAAGTTCATACCACTGGTTAGTGATAAAGTGTATGAACCCTATATGACTTTTCTAGCTCAATTATAACAGAATCATAATCCACCAGCATAAGAGAAGGCCATTTGGCCTATTGTGCCCCTGTCAGCACTTTGAAAGAGATATCCAATTTGTTCTATTCCCTGCTCTTTTCCCATAGTTCTGCAAATTTTTCCTTTTTAAGTATATAATCTAATTCTTTTTTGAAAGCTGCTATTGAATCTTCTTCCAACACACTTCCAGGCAATACATTCCAGATCATGAGATCACTCTGCTTAAAAATATTTTCCTCATCTCCCCCACTGGTGCTTATGCCAATTATCTTAAATCCCTTTATTAAACCATTTCACCACTTTTAATGTTAACTCGCCACTTAACTTTCTTTACCCTAAGGAGAACAATTCCAGTTTCCCTAAATCTCTTCATAACTGAACCCCCTCATCCCTGGAACCGTCTAATAACTGGAATGGCAGAATAGGCTTGAGGGGCTGAATGGCCTACTCCTGTTCCCATGGAAATCTTCTCTGCCTCCCTGTGCATTGAGAGCAATGGTGGAGGCTGAACTACAGCCTTAGCTGAGATCAACTTAGTATAGACCATGAATCAAACTTGGGGCCTTCTCCTCTATATGGTTTAGTAGTTGACCTGACATTTTCATATTTGCAATACCAGTAGAGGTCACTAGAAAGTAACTCTGGAACTCTGGTTGATTTTTTTTTTTATCCCCTCTCCTGATTTTAAGAACACCGAAGCTAATTACGGCACCCCCAAGTACAACCTGAGATAATTTAATATGATGCTCAGAAGGCTTCAACATTAGACCTGTCTGGTCTGTGTGGAAATATATCAGGCAATTCACTTACCTACTAAACTATTCAAGGATTATACCTCAAATTAGGCCCTCAGACCTACACTAATCGCAAATAGAATGCGGACTGAAGAATTGCGCGTTTTCAAATGTTATCAAATGTCCAAGCCACTTGCCCTCATTTTATTGTTTGTCTTTTTATCCCCTGTCAGCCTTTCTGTTTAGAATGCAGACTATAATGCAGACACAAAAAAACACCTCCATGTATCAAAGGACAATGATCACAGAAGCAGGTCTGAAGTAACATGAGACCAGTGTGGAGGCAAGTAATGCCAAGGAAGATTAACGGTTAAAAAGTTACCCTTCAAAGCCAGCGATCTTCAAAGTCTTCAAGGAGTAGAACCTTACACCAGCCCTCTTATGCTTTTAGCTGGAATTCAATTCAAACCTGCGGTTGATCCAGGGGGAATCCATTCCCAGCCAGCAAGCTTGCAGAATTTTCATGTTTATTCTTTGGGAATTCAAATATTGTTTTGTGTCATTTGAGTGAGAAAGGTTAGATATTGTATTCGTCGGTAACTGCTAGGGAGTTGAGGGGGCAGTCAAAATATGCATAATAGTTTAGAACATTTAATTTGGCAGTTCCCAACATCAATAATTAAGCTTTTAACTGTAAGTTCCCTGTATGGTACCTTCTGTACCTCGCCCATGGATGCATGTCCACGGGCTGCTCAGATATGGAGACCATCGCATCCAGGTCTGCTCCTGACCTCACAGATATATGCATAGGGTCACAGAATGATATGGAACAGATTGAGGCCATCCAGCCCATCATGCCCGTGGCAGCCCTTTTGGTACAGCTATCCAATTAGTTCCACTCTCTCGCCCCAGTAATTTATTTTCTTCATTTATCCAATGTGTTCACATTGGCAAATAATAACGGCAAAGCGATTAGGACCGGAAAAACCGGCTGACTTTTCCCTTCCCTTCCCTATCCTGAAGGTACAGGCCTGGATTTTCCCAGATTTCAGAAAACTCAGTGGATCTTCAAAAATGGTGGGCACAACCTGAATGTGGAAGTCCCACCCCCAGTTCCGACAGACCCAATTTTTGCCACTAGGGGAAAGGGGCGTGGCTTGAATCACACCTGAGGAAACTCAGCAGGGCAAGTTGAGCTCAGTGCTCAGTTCAAACAAACCCCATTTAGCTGCTGCAAGGAATGTAACCTGCAGTTTGGGAATCATGGATTTATGGAGTAGACTTAAATGTTCTTGAAGGGTGAACGCAGTCTGTTTAACTGTCATGATCTGAAGATATTTAAATCTCCAGCTCTTTAAAAATGAAAATAAATAACAGGCAGCTGGTGTCAGTGAGCGTTTAAAAAAATCTCCGATCTAGCAGGTTCAATAGTTGTTTATTGACATTTGCTCAAGGGCACTTTATGAATTCTTGGCTGATTTCCAAAATCTACATATCACAGAAATGGGGGTTTCCACAGTTTGATTGACAGGCTAAAGTGCCTATTAAAGGATTAGCTGTCTTTGATGTGGGCACAAATAGAAGTTTATTATTATAAGAGATTATAGGAGATTTATAAGAGACTATAAGAGATTACTTCAGGAAGAGCAGTCGAAGAGGTGGAGCTGCGGGAGATACACAGACCAGGGAGAGAATAAATACAGCCCGGGGAGCTACATGACTCACCTTCAGGAAGAGCAGTTGGAGAGGCCGACCTGTCAGCTGCTCAGAACTGGCCCGTGCTGAGTTTGAAAGGAGAGTGAAAAAAAAATTAATTGTGATATCATTGGAAAGAAGCAATTTGATTGGAGAAGAAACTAGCTGTTTGGTAAATATCTAGCAAGTATTTAAGGTTTGTTCTATTCCTAAGCTTTAAAATAAAGTAGGAACTGTACTTTTGGTAAGGTTTATTAAGTAGGGACAAGTAATATAAAGTTAATAGAAGTAAACAAAAGTAAAATAAAGGAAACATAAAAGGAGTAAATTGAAGTCATGGCAGGACAGCTAGGTCATGTGGAATGTGTGTCCTGTAATATGTGGGAAATTGTGGACGCTCCCAATGTCCTGGTGCTGGAAGTGTTAACAGCAGCAGAACCTTGAGCCCTGGGTTTCAGAGTTCGAGCGGTAGCTGGAGTCACTGTAGCACATCCATGAGGCTGAGAGCAATGCGGATAGCACCTTTACAGAGGTGGTCACACCGCAGCTTAGGTGCCTTGAGGTAAAAAATGAATAGGTGACTGCCAGACACGCCAAGAAAACTAGATAGGTGGTGAAGGAGTCCTCGGCGTCCCACTCACAAATCGGTTTTCCGTTTTGGAAGCTGGTGAGGGTGTTGGTTCCTCAGGGGAGTGCAGTCAGAGCCAAGTTTGTGGCACTACAAGCGGCTCAGCTGTACTGGAGGGGAGGAAGAAAAAAGGAGGAGCTATAGTGATGGGGGATTCATTACTTAGGGGAACAGACAGGCGTTTCTGTGGCTGTAGGCATGACACAAGGATGGTATGTTGCCTCCCTGGTGCCAGGATCAAGGCTGTCACAGAACAGCTGCAGGACATTCTTCTGGGGTAGAGTGATCAGCCAGAGGCCGTGGTCCATGTTGGTGCCAATGACTTAGGTAGGAAAGACGATAAGGTTCTGTAAGCAGGCTTTAAGGAGCTAGGAAGGAGATTGAAAAGCAGGACCTCTGAAGCAGTAATCTCAGGATTATTCCCAGACCCAAGTGCAAGTGAATATAGAAAATGGAGAACTGAGTGATTAAACACATGGCAGGAAAGCTGGTGTAGGAGGGAGGGCATCAGATTTTTGTGGCATTGGGACTGGTTCTGGGGAAGGTGGGGTTTGTACAAGCTGGACAGTCTACATCTGAACAGGACTGGGACGAATATCCTTGCGGGGAGATTTGCTAGTGTTGTTGTGGGGGGTTTAAACTAGATTGGCAGAGGGATGGGAACCTGAGGGCAAAGTCAGAGCAGGGAACAGGAAATGGAGAATTAGTGAGTGACTCTGAAAGACAGAAGAAGCAGAGGTTAAAAAGTGCACAGCCCAGGAATTTGGCTGTGTTAAAAGGTATATATGTAAATACAAGGAGTATAGCAAACAAAGCCGATGAGCTGAGGGCACGGATAGACACATGGCAACATGATATCATTGCTATAATGGAAAGTTGGCTTAAGGAAGGGCAAAAATGGCAGCTCAACATCCCTGAATATAAAGTTTTCGGACAGGATAGGGAGGGGGATAAAAAAGATGGGGGTGTAGCATTATTGATTAAAGAATCAAATACAGCTGTGAGGAGAGATGATATACTGAATAAAACATCAAATGAGGCCATATGGGTTGAGCTCAGAAGTAAAAAAGGGACAGTCACACTTCTAGGAGTGTGCTACAGATCTCTAAATAGTGGAAGAGAGTTAGAAGAGCAAATATGTAGGCAGATTTCTGAGTACAAAAACAATAGGGCAGTAATAGTCGGGGACTTCAACTACCCTTATATGAATTGGGATACGAACAGAGTGAAGGGCACAATGGGTGCAAGATTCTTGAACTGTATTCAAGAGAACTTTTTTAGCCAGACGTAGCAAGCTCAATGAGACGGGGTGCAATTCTAGATTTAGTCTTAGGAAATGAAGCTGGGCAAGTGGATGAAGTAGCAGTGGGAGACCATTTTGGAGATAGTCAGAGGCATTCAAAAGCGGGATTCTACGGGCACAATGTAAACATGTCCACACAAAAAAAGGGTGGTATTGCCAAATCTAGAGCCCCCTGGTTATCCACAAGCAGGGTAAGATAAAGCAGACAAAGAAAGCTTATGACAGTCACAAAAGATTTAATACTGTAGAAAGCTTAGAGGAGTACAGAAAGTACAGGGGTGAAGTAAAAATGGCAATTAGGAAAGCAAATA
The DNA here is from genome assembly GCF_017639515.1 of Carcharodon carcharias. Taxonomy (NCBI): domain Eukaryota; kingdom Metazoa; phylum Chordata; class Chondrichthyes; order Lamniformes; family Lamnidae; genus Carcharodon; species Carcharodon carcharias. Next base: position 140,506,682 of record NC_054480.1, read on the forward strand.
GAGGATACAAAAACATATTGGCAGGTAAAATCAAAGAAAACCCAAAGATGTTTTACCAGTACATTAAGAGCAAAAGAATAATTAAGGAAAGGGTAGGGCCTATCAGAGGTGTACATGGTAACTTGCGCATTGAAGCTGAAGATGTAGGCATGGTTCTTAATGAGTACCTTGTCTTCATCTTCACTAAGGAGAGGGGCGATGCAGATATTCTAGTTAATGAGGAGGAGTGTGAAACATTAGATACAATAAGCATAGTAGGAGAGGAAGTACTGGAGCGACTGACATCCTTGAAGGTGGATAAGTCACCAGAGCCAGATGGATTGTATCCCAGGCTGTTAAAGGAAGCCAGGGAGAAAATAGCAGATGATCATTTTCAAATTCTCACTAGATATAGGCAAGGTATCAGAGGACTAAAGGTCTGCAAATGTTGTACCATTATTTACAAAGAGTGCAAGGGATAGGCCAGGAAATTATAGACCGGTCAGCCTGACTTCAGTAGTGGGCAAATTATTAGAATTAGTTCTGAGAGACAGGATAAACTGTCACTTAGAAAGACAGGGGTTGATCAGGGACAGTCAGCATGGCTTTGTTAGAGGAAGATCGTGTCTTACTAACTTAATCAAATTCTTTGAGGAAGTAACAAAGAGGATTGATGAGGGTAGTGTAGTAGATGTTGTCTACATGGATTTTAGTAAGGCATTTGACAAGGTCCCACATGGTAGACTGGTCAGAAAAGTGAGATCCCATGGGATACAGGTTCCCCTGTAGATGGTGGCAAGCTGAATCCAAAATTGGCCCCATGACAGGAAACAAAGGGTAATGGTCAATGGATGTTTCTCAAACGGAAAACAGTTTCCAGTGGTGTTCCACAGGGCTCAGTGTTGGGGCCCTTGTTGTTTGTTGTATATATTAATGATTTGGACATAACTGTGGGAGATATGATTGGGAAATTTGCAGATGACACAAAAATTAGCCATGTACTTGATAGTGAAGAGGATAAATGTTGTCTCCAAAATTATATCAATGGTCTGGTTGAATGGGCAGAAAAGTGGCAAATGGAATTCAATCCAGAAAAGTGTGAGATAATGCATTTGGGGAGGACAAACAGAGCAAGGGATATTCAATAAATGGAAGGATATTGAGAGGGGTTGAGGAAGTGAGAGACCTTGGAGTGCATGTCCACAGGTCCTTAAAGGTGGCAGGACAGGTGGATAAGGTGGTGCAGAAAGCATATGGAATGCTTTCCTTTATGAGACAAGATATTGAATACAAAAGCAGGGATATAGTGATAGAACTGTGTAAAATGCTGGTTAGCCCACAACTGGAATTTTGTATACAGTTCTGGTCACCACATTACAGGAAGGACATAATTGCTCTGGAGAGAGTGCAGAGAAGATTTACAAGAATGCTGTCAGGGCTTGAAAATTGCAGCAATAAGGAAAGACTGGATAGACTGGGGTTGTTTTCCTTAGAACAGAGCGGCTGAGGGGTGACCTAATTGAGGTGTACAAAATTATGAGGGGCCTAGATAGGGTAGGCAGTAAAGACTTGTTTCCCCTAGCTGAGGGGTCAATTACCAGGGGCATAGATTTAAGGTGATTGGTAGAAGGATTAGAGGGGGCAGGAGGAAAAACTTTTTCACCCAGAGGGTGGTGGGAGTCTTCACTGCCTAAATCAATGGTTGAGGCTGAAACACTCAACTCATTTAAAAGGAACTTGGATCTACACCTGAAGAACTGTAACCTGCAAGGCTACGGACCAGATGCTGGAAAGTGGGATTAAAATGAGCGGCTAGTTACTTTTTCAGCTTTTTCTGGCCAGCACAGACATGATGGACTGAATGGTCTCATTCTGCGTAATAACTTTTCTCTGGTTATAAGCAATTGAAATGTTAAAAAACGCTTTGAATTGGCTTTCATGAATGGAAGCTTTTTTAATGATCAAATCTGCATAGTGAAGTATGGGCCAAAGATTTTCTAGCAGGATATTAATGCCCTGCTGAACTGAATGGTTCACCGCATCCACCGGGGGGAGGCACACAGTGGCAGGACCATAAAATACTGGACATGTATTAGACTTTTAGAACTTTATTTTATTTCATCTCCACCTTCCTCCTGAGGACTGCCCATTGTGGATGCCGTGTTTGTTGATATTAATTGGCATGGACGGTATAAAAGTTTTGGGAAGTGAGTGGGAGGCATGAGTCGGCATTGAGTTGGCGTGGATAGCATAAGGGGCAATGGGTGGGGGTGTGAGGGTGAGGGGGCTAAAATCTTTTAGCATAATTAGTCTCAGAGAACCAAGGCAAGCCTTCTAACCAGCCCATCTTGGCATTCATCAGCCCTTGTGCCCACCAATGCTCTGCTTCTGGGGTTGGTAGACCTGCCTCTAACCTGCACCTGCTCCACACCCCCACTCCAACCTCTCCAAAGCAAAGATTGCAACATTTTGGGGTCCTTTTCTCTGAGACAGATTTGGCCAGTTGGTAAATTTCCTGACTCAAGCTACCAGGCTCAGTGCAAGAATCTAAGCCACATAGTCCAATTGGTACCGCATTGCATCACTCAGGGACAGCAGCTTAGTACAGACCAGGGATCAAACTGAGATCTTCTTGGTCTTTATCATGACTCTCTCTCTCTCTCTCTCTCTCTCTTCTCCATTCCCGAGGTTGTCTGTAAACAGTTGGATTGTTATAGACCCTTATTCTACACGTGCCCATCACACTACATCATTGAACTATATTTTTCTTTTCCTGCCTTTTCATCTACTAACTTTTTTGGGCGGTAGCAACACGACACCCTCTTTTTTGATTTTTGAATAATGTGCCTACAATGCACCATGCATTGCAGACCACCTACCTTAGGAAAACACTGCAGCCGACCGGCCCATGTGGAAGCAAGCACTGAAATCTGGTTCAGCATGCTTCGAGGATTATCTATGCCAAACTTGCAGCATCCATTGTGCCCAGAGGAAAGCCAGAGGTGATGCAGCTGCAGAAGTTCCCCCAAGGCACCACCAACAAAATGCACTGCCAGTTCTGTGGTCGTCCAGGCCGATCCCACAGTGGACTCTTCAGTCATGAGAGGACCCCCTACAGAGGACAATGAAGTTACTTACAGCTTGGACGTACTCGAACAATGAGGAGTCTACTACCATTACCACTGCATGAGCAGAATTTTCTGCACAAATCTACTTCAAGTTCACACTTGGGGTTTAAAAATAAATGAAACTTTCCCCAATTATCTTCGCTTTCCTGAAAATATTGAGTTACACTAGGTATTGTTCCAGAGAGTTATGCCCATTCCTATTGAATGCCACTCATCTGACTATGCCTGTGTGAAATGCCTTGGGAAAGTGCATTGCTGCTGTTGTATACTTGGTCTTGATTACATTAATTACCTTGCATCCTCTCTAATCCATGTAAACATAGTTTAATTATGGCAAATTTCACATTTGGGGATAATGGTCAGTTAGAGGAGAAGTTAGCAGTAAATGTGAGGTGCAATGTACCATTAAGTTACGCAGACCAGTAAGGTCTCAGATTTGACCTTTTGGTACATACTGTGTTCACGGTGCAGACACAATGGGCTGAATGGCCTTCTTCTGTACCATTAAAATTCTGTGATTCTGTGACTTGTCTTACCAGCATGGCAGCGAGGAGGTTACATTTTGCTTTAGTGCTCCTGGTCTACGGGCAGACAAAAGCAGCCAGGGTTCTTGCTATGATTGTTGCTCAGTGATCTTCGCTACATGTGTGAACATTGGGTGAGTATCTGCTAGAACTGTGTAAAACACGAGCTACAGTGCAGCCCGAATACTGCATACAGCTCTGTTCCCCACATTAAAAGAAGGATGAGATCACACTAGGAAGGGCACTAGAGTTGGGGTGGTTTAGAATGGAGAGGGTTGAGGGAAGATTTAATTGAGGTGTATAACATTATGAAGGGCCTATATAGGGTGGAGAGGAATTAGGACCTATTTCCCTTAGCAGAGAGGTCAATAATTAGTTGGCATAGATTTAAAATATTTGACAGGAGTAGAGCGGAGTTGAGGAGAAATGGTTTAATCCAGAGAGTGGTGGGGGTCTGGAACTCACGGCCTGACAAGGTGGTTAAGGTAAAAACCCTCAATGAACTTCAAAAAAATACTTAGAAATGCACTTGATGTGCTTTAAGCTACAGGGATACGGGCCAAGAGCTGAGAAGTGGGGTTAGGCTGGCTAACTCTTTATTGGCTGGCACAGCTATGATGACCCAAATGATCTCCTTCTCTGCTGTAAATATTCTATTGTTCTATCTGACTGATCCAACTGTGATGCTCTTCATGATTGACAAAGTGATGTTGTCTGAGTTCACATGTGAGGACTAATCATTTGGCTGAGGCACTAGAGGCTGTCAGTGTGTATAGAACTGCATACATGACCAGTCCCAATTAAAACTGCACCATGAATACATTCATGCATGAAACATTCTACAAATGCTTAAACCAAAATTGCACCATTTGGTTTGCTTATTTCACGGCAAAACCTTCCCAAGGTTAGCAACGACTGATGACAATGCAAGTTGTGTTTAATACAGATCAAAGAGAGCAGCTCACAGAGGCTTTAACATCACAACAAATCTCATACGAAGGAAAAGCAGGTTGTTCCCTAAAAGAACTGGCTAAAGAGAGTTCTGGCTCTCCAGCGAGGCTTAGTTTCTGTTTCAGACTTTAACCCAACTCACAAATCACCAAGAGCCTTTCCTTTGCTGGTGTGTTCTCATTCCAGTTCTCGCCAGCATGCATTAATTATTATCTTGTACACTCACCAAACCACATAAGCGTGGTTGAAGTATGACTTGCCGTGTGACTGGAGGTGATTGCTAGCTGGTGGGAGGTGGGGCTGGGGGAGGAAAGACAGCTGCGCTCATTGATTAGTTACCCCAGGGAAAGACCACCACCCACCAACTGAGGATGCCTGAGGAGGGGTGAAGGGCAGGTTCAAATCATGAGACATCAGTTGCCGACTTCAATACCTTCAGATCCTCTTCCCTCCTACCAGTCAAAATCAATCTCGCACACACATGTCACAAGCTGTGAGCACAGCTGAAGAGTTTTATGGGAGGTCACAGAGATCCAACAGGAAAAGTCCCTTTTGTTACAAAGAGCCTTTTAAACCAGATACGCTGCAAATTATCCATCCAGTCTCAATTAAGACTATACCTTGAAAATGGTTAGATTATTGAATGCCCTTTAAATTAACTTAACAGGAATGAACATTTAATGATTAACCAAGAAATCACACTGAAAGGGCAATGCTTGTGGAAGTGACCGTGAAACAATGCACTCAGTAGGTTAGCTACCTCCTCAAGCTGAGAGCTGGGAAGTGTTTTAATCTGTTGTGTATCCATTGGTAAAAAGTGACTGCTCAGGCCCCCAAATCAATTAATATTTAACTGTCCGTGCAGGAGCACTTTAAAAAAAAACCATTCTATGCCTTCACGGTTTTATTCTTATTTTATACGAATGTAAGGTCAACTCATTTGCACAGGGGGAAAAAATGTAACTATTTAGCCTGACAACTCCAGTCACATTGTTCTGATCTCTACTGTGCTGTAGTTTAAGGTAATTTTAGGGCGCCTGTTTCTGTACTTTATGGTTTACTAATATTGCTTGGCCACTGCGTACCTAGCTTTTATCACAGCTACCACTTATACCGGTTGGAAAAGCTATGTTAACTTTTGAGAAACCCACTGGGCTCAGCCTAACTTGGCTTGTTTTTTTTTTTGGTTGTTGCAAGGTCCACAGTAGCAGGTGAGAGCTGTGTCACGTTTCCTCAGCTCCTGTCTGGTGCTGGGAATGAGATACGGGAGACAATTAAGTAACAGAGTACGGCTTGGCTGGGCTAGGTCTCCGAAGAGAAGTGAAGGGAGGTTTCAGAAACTGACGTGGTTGTCAGGAAGGAGCCAACGACCACACATCAGAGGCGCAAAGAGAGATTTGTTGTCGAATGGAGTTGACTCAAAATGCTTCCCAAGCATTATTCTCCTCTGTCGCCTGGTGAAGCAGCAAACATAACAATGCAGTGACTCATTAAAGTGTGGAAGACACAGAAATCTTCAGGCAGGCTACTTCCTTCCTATAAGTAAACACATCTCCATTTAGACCAACGTTGCTCCCAAACAGGCAATCCGTGTAAACCATACTGTCAAATATAAATCATGTATATATTTATATTTACTGCCAAAAAGAAAAAAAAAACCTGATAAATGTTGAACTAAAAGCTATAACTGATTAGAAATCTGTGGTTGCTGCTTATATTTACGGTACCAGTGCTATGTGCCTGATTTTAGAGAATGGCAAATGATGTAGCAAACCGAAAAGTTCCTGAAAATCACCCAGCCGCCTCGAAATGAGTAAAGCTGCGGGCCCAGTCGGGAGACCGGGCGGGTGCAAAAAACAAATTGTGGCTAATTACATTAACTTCCAGAAGTGGGTCAGCCCTACTCAGTTTATTCCTTAACAGACACTTTAATTTTAACCAGCAGGGTATTTCAAGTGCTGGGCTCCATGTCTCTCTTCCTCATACCAACATAGGAAGAAGTTTACAGCTGGTTAATGTAACAGCTGCCCTTGTAGTCAATAGGTATTCGACTGTGCTCCACGCCCCAACACTTTCATTCAAATTCAAAGTTTAAACAGTGCAGTGAGTGTCGAGTGCTCTCTGACTGCAACAGCAGTTGTCATGGAAAACCCTCCCTCAGTGTTAATCCATCCGAGAGACCACAGACCATCATCACTCTAAGACATGCTTCTGGTTGAAAGAGAAAAGGCCTGCATTTAGATGGCACCTTTCACATCCTCCAGAGGGGCTTTAAAGCCAATGAAGTGCTTAATTTTTGAACCAAAAGTAGAAAATGCTGGAAATGCTCAGCAGATCAGGCAGTGTCTGTGAAGAGAGAAACAGGGTTATTGGTTCAGGTCAATGACCTTTCATCAGGAGCAACAGAAGTTTAACAGATTTTGAGTAATTATATGATTAAAGGACAAAGGGGATGATGGTGAATGGCAAAGGAGGGTGGGGTAATTGGACAACTAACGAAACAAAAGGTGGGTCCAGATGAGCTGTAAATTGTAATAGTTGAACCGTCACCAACACCTGGTCTATGAAAGAACTGGGACCAGAGCTTGTGGACTGGCCTTGGGGGCACAGGACACAACTTCCAAATTTACAAATGGCATGAAACTTGTGAAGTGTAGTCACTGTTTTAACGTTGGAAACACGGCAGCCAATTCCTACACAGTAATTATCCCACAAACGGCAACGTGGTCATGATCAGAAAATCTGTTTCGGTGATGTTGGTTGAGGAATAAATGTTTGCCAGCACGTTGGGAACAACTACCCTGGAATCCTTTGAAATAATGCCATAAGATCTCCATTGAGAGGATAGATCAATAATGATGGTGCCTCCAACAGTTCATCATTCCCTCAGTACTGCACTGGAGCATCAGCCGAGAACTTGTGCTCAAGACTCCACAGCCTTTCGGCTCAGAAGCAAGTGTGCTATCACTGAGTCACAACCGTGAACTAAAGCAAAAAGCTGATCAGGAAACCTAACAGTGAATATGAACATCATAGGACATGTTATGCGATGTGAGAATCACTTGCCCTGGTTAGTTATTGGGTAAAATGTGTCTCATTCCTATTACAAAATGTCTGCAAAAAATAGTTTTCCAGTTTTCCACTATACATTGCGATGTCAGATTAATTCTAAATTTAAAATCTTACATTTGCAGATACATCCTGATTACAAGTCCACTTCCACTTAACATTTTGTGCTACACTTTTGTATTAACATTTTGCGAAATAAATTTCCCTGTCTACCTTTAAAATGCAAACTTGTCACACTCTAATTACACCATGTGGCTACTGATGGTGAGGTGGTGCTTCTTATCTCCTGGTCAAAGTTGCATTTTTTTTAAATGCTGGCCCCCATTTAGGCTACAGCTGAGAATTATGATTTGATTTTTCTTTTATTAATTCACAGGATGTGGGCTTCGCTGGCAGGACCACCGTTTACTGCCCATTCCTAACTACCCTTGAGAAGGTGGTGGTGAGCTGCCTTCTTGAACTGCTGCAGTCCATGTGGTGCAGGTACACCCACAGCGCTGTTAAGGAGCGAGTTCCAGGATTTTGACCCAGCAACAGTGAAAGATCAGCTGATATATTTCCAAGTCAGGATGGTGAGTGACTTGGAGGGAAACTTGCAGGCAGTGGTGTTCAGATGCATCTGCTGCCCTTATCCTCCTAGATGGTAGTGGTCGTGGGTTTGGAAGATGCTGTCTAAGGGGCTTTGGTGAATTCCTGCAGTGCATCTTGCAGATAGTACACAATGCTGTTACTGTGCGTCGGTGGTGGAGGGAGTGAATGTTTGTGGATCTGGTGCCAATCAAGTGGACTGTTTTGTCCTGGATGGCATTGGGCTTCTTGAGTGTTGTGGGAGCTGCACTCATCCAGGCAAGTCGGGAGTATTCCGTCACACCCCTGACTTGTGCTTTGTAAATGGTGGATAGGCTTTGGGGAATCAGGGGATGAGTTACTAGCCTCTGACCTGTTCTTGTAGCCACAGTATTTATATGCATAGTCCAGTTCAGTTTTTGGACTATCGTAATCCCCAGGATGTTGATAGTGGGGCCTTCATTGATGGTAATGTCATTGAACCCCAAGGGGCAATGGTTAGATTCTCTCTTATTGGAGATGTTCATTGCCTGGCATTTGTGTGGCATGAATGTTACTTGCCTCTTGTCAGCCCAAGCCTGGATATTGTCCAGGTCTTGCTGCATTTGGACATGGACTGCTTCATCTGAGGAGTTGCGAATGGTGCTGAACATTGTGGAATCATCAATGAACATCCCCACTCCTTGACCTTATGATGGAAGGAAGGTCATTGATGAAGCAGCTGAAGATGGTTGGGCCGAGGACACTGCCCTGAGGAACTCCTGCAGTGATGGCTCGGAGCTGAGATGACTGATGACTGACCCCTAACAACCACAACCATCTTCCTTTGTGCTAGGTATCTCTCGATCTGAGCTTACAGCTGTTATGTGGATAAAAATGCCATTGGAGTGAAGCAAATTAACTTTCTCTGATCAGAGTTCAGATTCCCCCACCCACTTCTTTTAACCCCCCTGGATACCACCATATGTCATCAGATATGAGCAGCAAGAGTCTAGACATTACATACAACAGAATGACATGCTGACAAAGTAATACAACTGTCACTCCTTAAGCTGCACCTGCATAACTTTCTGGTATTTTGCAAAGTAGCATTAATAACGTGGGGCAGGTTGGAGAAACTAAGCTAGACATGCCCACTTTATCTGGGATGGAGATACAACAAGTCCCATCGGGCACTGCTGATTTTTTTTGGGGGGGGGGGGGAATAATAACTGGGCATAACTTAGTTTGACATTTCTCAGGTGGTAGATATATCAGCCCCATTTTATCTTACTGCTCCAAATCCACAGTGATTCAAAGGAAAATTACTGTTCTTGTTGCTGGAAATCATTTCACATCATGTCACTTGGAGTATAGCACAAATTTAATGACCTTGTTACATCCCTTCTATTGCAGTACTATGCTGTTTCAATAAATCCCTGGAAAAGTTTGGAGCAGGATTTCCAGACTTGTAAAATCCATTAAGTTGCTGCTCATCAATTTTCAGTTTCTAACGGCAACAGCCTGATTCCTAACTGCAATCCTGCAGCCAGCTTGTGTGAGCATGTGTTGCAAAATTCAAGCCCCCATTTAGGCTACAGCTGAGAATTATGATTTGATCTGAGCTTACAGCTGTTAGGAGGCCAAATGCGCCATCGGAGTGCAGCAAATTAACTTTCTCTGATCAGAGTTCAGATTCCTCCACCCACTTCTTCCAAACCCCCCCTGGACACTGCCATATGTCGTCAGCTATGTCTCTCTTCCAAGCAAGAGATTCCTCATGTAACATAGGACGTGCAAAGTCCTGGCAGCTTAAGCATTAGGATTTGAAGGAAACTAAAATTGGGCAGCTGCAGTCCACAGAGGACTGCAATTGTTTTCCACTTGTGCGTCTGTGGAGCCTTTTTCATCCATAGGATGTCCCTAAGCAAGGGAATTACTGCATTCACCACTGCTATGTAGTAAAGGAAGCCAGACAAATTGTACACGGCAAGGTCCCGTTAAAAAAGCGAGTGAGATAAATGATCGGGTAATCTGTAGTGGGCATGTTGACTGAGGGACAAATGTCAGACAGGACAACAAAAGGAGATCCTTACTCTTCACAGAGCACTATGGAATCTTGTATACCCACCCTGATGAGCTAATGTGGCTTTGATTTTAAGTTCTATCCAAAAGATAGCACCTCCAACAATCCAACGCTCCCTCAACACTGCACTGAAGTGTCAGCCTAGATCATGCACTCAAGTCCAAGAGTGCACTTTAATCCATAGCCTTGTGGGTCAGATATATAAGTGCTGCTACCACTGAACCAGCTGACCCATAAGAGGTTTCAATAGTAGGAAATTCCAGAAAACACAAGCATATGAAGATGATTATCCTAAACATTAGTTTCTTGTCCCACTTTCCTAAATATTATTTTCTTGAAAGCACATTGTGGGATGTTAGCGCACAAATGTTTAATGCATTTGAAGTTCCTCTCCCTCTTATTTGATCGGGGGCATTAATCCATGTCAAATAAATTAGCTAATTTTCCGCAAAAAATCATAGAGAGGGAGGAGTTAACAGTTGAGTGCTAACTGTTTGTTTGATGGTATCATTTCACAGCCCATGGGACATCTCCCCTCAAGTAATTGTTCAGTTTTGCCATCAACTTTCACTCTACAACAGCAACTTGCAGTTATCTAGCACATTTAAGGTCGGAAAACACTGACATACTTCACCTTAAGACGGAACGAAATGAAAAAGAAATATAAATATTTGATGAATCAAACAACAATGATGAACAGCAGCTTCTGTTTATAAACCACTTTAAACGTAATAAAAAATCCCAAGGAGAGCTGTCAAACAGAATTCAACACTGAGCCACATATGGAGCAGATATTAGTTCAAGTGACTTAAATCTTAGTCAGAGGGGTAGGTTATAAGAAGCTCCTCAAAGGAGGTGAGAGAAATAGAGGAGCAAAAAAGTTTAGGTAAGGAATTCAAGAGCTTGGAACCTAGGCAGCTGAAATCACAGCCACCATTAGTGGAGCGAATAAAATCGAGGATGCGCAAGAGGCCTTTTAAAAATGCTCTAATCCAATAAAACTATGGCCCTCATATTAGTATGAAAGTGGCTTCTGAGCCAGGGATGGGGGTAGTTGGAATTGCCTTGGGGGGTGGTGGGGGCAGCAGAGGTGGCACCTGGAGGTTAACTGAGTGGGTCAGAATCTACGATCTAAACTCAATCGCACAAATTAATTTTAACTTCCAGGTTTTGCATCCCCAAGCTGTGTGTTGGGCATGATGCATGATGTGATCTCAGTTGTATTTAAAGGGACAGTGCGCAAATGGGAATTAGAAGTGTTCAGGATTGTCGGACATAGAGAAAGGGCAGCACCCAAACTGAATGATGTCTTGTTGGGACATATGACTGGGTGTAATCAGGATGAGATGGGATATACTTTTCCCCAACAATGGGAGCCAGAAACCTGCTGTTCTCACTAAGATGTTGTGTTTGGAGGTAACTGAGGAGGTGAACTTTAAGCCTGCCCTCTTTCACCCTGTTCTCCTGAGCATTCTCCATTACATCACACCTCACACCCCTTCACCATCCAGCAGTGCCCAGCCTTCACTTTCTATACACTTCATCACCTGCTTATTTATCCATCCACTGTCGACACTCACTCCAATACTGATGAGATGTGATGCATACGTTTCAGAGTAACCCTCATCAATTGAACTGTAATCATAGGATGAAAACCAAACCTTCACTCAATGGGTCTGGTTTTTTACCCCTGTAGGCAAAGAGAGAGCAAAATGCAATGGAACTGTGCAGGACTGGAATATGAACCAGCACAAATAGTCCAGCCCACTGACAGACTTGACATCCTAGGGAGTGGTACCTCTCAGTCTGTTTCCCTTTTAGGTCAGGGATGGTGAGACAGAAATCTCACAGCTGTGACAGAATTACAAATATCAAATTACGAATATCTCTGACACACATACACTGACTGTATTTCATCAAAATGACTGAATAATGAGAAGACTGAGCACAGTGAATGTTAAGATTGTGACTTTGCCATAACTATATCATATGGATTTATTTTGTCTTCCAGGGTCTTCACAAATCAGGGTGAACTATGAGAAGTACTATCCAGTCCTGCTCTCTTCTGCCAAAACTGCTCATTAAAACTTCTCATGGCAAAGACAACTCTGGATTCCGTTCTTAAATCCTCCTCTACCCTCACCTCCAACAACTAGCATGAGGAGCTGCCAGGTGCATTTGTCACAAAGATTGAGACCATCTGATCAGCTGCTTCTACCATCTCCCTTTCCTCCCCCCAGCTCACTAGGCTAAACCTCCTCTAAGGTTCTCCCTACCCTACTCTAACCCTGAACTTGTACTTTTCTCTAACTTCTTTCCTATTCCCCGCCTCATGCCCTCTCCGAGCTCACCTTATCCGTGAGGCCCACCTCCTGCTCTCTCAATCCAATTTCCACTACAGGGCTGAGCACCCAACTTCACTTACTGATTCCCATGTTAGCTGATATTGTTAACAGTTCTCCCTCCTCAGGTACTGTCCCCCTCGCTTTCAAATCTGCCATCATCACCCCTTTCCTCAAAAACAACAACCCTTGACCCCCACACCCCCCCCCCGCCATCCTTGCAAAATATCAGCCCATCTCCAAATTACCTTTCCTCCCCAAACTCCTTGAAAACGTAGTTGCCTCCTAAACATGCCCATCTTTCCTTGAATTCCATGTTTGAATAGCTCCAATCCCTGCCAGTATTGAAATGGCTTTGATCAAAGTCACAGATGACATCCTTTGTGATTGTGACAGAGATAAACTATACCGTTCCTCATCCTCCTTGACCTGTTTGTAGCCTTTGACACAGTTGACCACACCTTCAATGCCTCTCCACCATTGTCCAGCTGGATGGGACTGCGCTCACACAGTTCCAGTCTTATCTATCTAATCATAGCCGAGAATCATCTGCAATGCTTTCTCTTCCCACTCCTGCACTGTTACCTCTGAAGTCCCCCAGGCCTGAGCACTTTGACTGAAATATAACAATAAAAATCTACCAGCCAATGTGTTTATGGTAAGCCATTTTTATACTGGCACGTGATTTGTGTGATTTTTTTTTGCAACCATTAATTTAAATGTTTAGAATATCACACACCCAAAATTTCAGTTATAAGCTTTCCAAGGACAAGGTTTCTGGCAGCAAGTGTGAACTCAGGAAATCCCCCTAAGGAGGGCTACTGGAATGGGGAGGAACTGACAAATGAAAGACTTGAAAGCAACATTCAGCACAGTCGTGGAATGGGGCAATAGAGAGTGAATAAAAGGATGCACCTCAGGTGATGGAATCAGCTTCACATATGCACAGGTTCATTCATATGCATTGCTGATGTCTCTGTGTGCTGCTGTCCTTAAGTCGCAATGCTAAATTCAGTAATCTTCTCTCAGCAAAAGCATTGTGGACCAGTGAAAAATTTACCAAGTAAAATTCAAAGAGCCAGTCATCCATGAGCTGAATTAAACATGAGTTCAAATAAAATTATTACCTTTGAACAATGTAAAGGAATTCATTTATTGAGGATACAGTAAACAGCTGGATGATGAGCCTCATTTAAATATTCAAGGGAATCAGCTTTGGCATTATCAATACAAAATTATCTCCCTAATTTATTACTGTAGGCAAAGGATACCCTCAAGTCTTTCAACATTTTGCACATAAAGGCACAACTATTACAAGAAGCTGACTTTTGTTGATGCTGCAGTTGTCCAATTCCTTTGCTTTGCTCATTATAAGAAAATGCCACTCGGTGGTTTTTGAAGCTGTCTCACATTTGCTATTTAAAACTCGGGTATAGTGGCAGAGCGTTTGAAGGGAAACCTACCCTACGCTTTCTGCCTGTAGTAAAGAACAGTCTAACATGGCGTATTGCAAAATACGCTTCAAGAAGCAGATCTCCTTCATTGTCTGATGGTTCAGTCATGTGCAAATTGCCCCATTTCACACTACAAGGTGAACTCTATAGCATTCAAAACAAGGGACAAATAGCTGCCCATGCACAGGACCTTCTACATTGGCAATAGTTCAGTCTGGATCACGGGCAAGTAGCATCCTTGTGCCAGCTAGCTGTATTTATATTGCTAAAAGCCAATTGTCACCTTGGTGGCAGAATATTAGGGTTGGAGCTAGCAACTGAATGCTGCACTACCATGATCTGAAACCAACCAAAGAATGAAGTGAGGCAGCTCTCACACCCTCAAGATTTCTCAACGTGTTTACTGCTAATAGTGGGGTGCTACAGTGTTGGAGATGCCATCATTCAGATGAGATGTTAAACGAGAGCCTCACCTGCCCTCTCAGGTGAGCATAAAAGATCCTGTGGCATTATTTTGAAGAAGGAAATTCTTCCTGGTGTCCTGCCCAATATTTATCCCTCGCCCTACAACATTGTAAACAACTTATCTGACCATTATCTTATTGCTCCTTGTAGAGCCTTGCTATGCACCAATCAGCGAGTGTTTCCCTACATTGCAACAGTAACTGTACATCAAACAAAGCAGTAATACAAAAGTGCCAGGTGTCTAATTGCATCAATGTTACACAATCGCTTTTGTAATAAAAGTGTGCAACTAACAGCAAATGTATGTCTTCCTCGGTTGATCCAACAGCAGCAAAAAGATGCACATTTGTGTGGGTCTTACAGCTTGCAGATAAGGATCATAGGCTTCTGGCTTTCAATAAGGCAAAGCAATGGGGAAGAGGTAAACAAACAAGGGAGAATGTTGCACCGACAGAATGGACCTATATTTTATCATCTTTTAACAAACTGAAAAGTGCCTTTTGCTTCTGGCTATTGCACCCTGACAAGGGAAATTTTGAAGAGACCTGCAATAAAGCATATTCCTGGCTGTATCAATGGCTGATCTGGAAAAGATCTTTGCTTGTAAAAAGATCATAAATTCTACATAGATATCTTAAATAAGGATCGCCCTCATTATTATCTGTTGAGTTTAAATAAATGCCTAAAGAATCCAGCCCTAAATGATATATTTTATGCGTATATATTATATAAAAAATATTTATATATATACATTTATCTGTGTGGGCACTTCCTATCTATCTCACCTGATTTCCTGCGGTTAATCTTTTGCCACATTGCTAACATGTTCCAAATTCCTACATCTACATTTATTATGGGTTTTGCCTGTATCAACTTATTTTCCTGATTGCACAACCTGGCCACTAGAATCCTACAGTTCTCTCATTGAATTGAATGCTATGAACACAGAGTGAAGTCCTAAACAATAATTGTCTTACGAAGTAACTTCATTCCAAATGCTCTAATAATGTATGAGCGCATTTTGTTTTGTTCACTCCGGAATGTGGGCATTACTGGCAAGGTCAGCATCTATTGCTCACACCTAATTACTCTTCAGGAGATGGTACGTGGAGCACCATCTTCTTGAACTGCAGCGGTCTGTGTGGTATCTAACAGGGTTGTTGCAAAATAGCACTGGATTGAATTTAAAAAAACTTATTGAAGTCTCATAGGTAAGCACTGGCTCCCCTCCTTTATGTCCTCCTTCCCTCTCCTTTTCTCCCCTCTTCATCCTACCCACCCCTACAATTTCTCTGCCTTCTTCAAAATCTACTGCTCTTCCTCTCTTCATTCCCCCTCTAACAATCACCCAATGTGATCATAGAACTCGCACCCTACTTCACCTGAAGATGACTCTTGATCTTGACTCCACTTGTCAAGCATCACCAGGAGAAATTGGCAAACAGTTCATCACAATTTTTACGTGCCTGCATTTCCTCATTTTCCAGTGTAAAGCTAATATTCCCACACTTACAATGGAAACACCCTATCTAAACTTGACATGCTCGAATTACCACTGTTTTCTAGTGGAGACACTGTATTGCCCCCTCTGGCGGGGGGTGTAATGACATCAAGGCATGTAGACAGTTCTCATTATAAGTAATTAAGGGAAAAGAAATGACAATATATGATTTTAAAGGAGGAACTTAATGAAATCTGCATCATCTTGTCGCTCTCTAACAACACTTCACCTGAGGATGGCCCCTTGGGCTTTATCTTCACCTCACCTTTCCCACTGTGTGCATTGCCACATGAAAATATATCCTTACATCTGGCTCAGATCACCATATTTAAAGTAGCTTCTGACTCAGTGTTGAAAATTTACAATTATCTGCCTGTAATAATTATAGTTCTGATAAACATAGGGCTGTAGCTTTAAGAATTAGCCTGTCTTGTAAGGTCACAAGATCTGTGTAAACGAATCAGTTAGCAGCACGGGGAACCTCTAGGGGAGAGTTCTTCTTTAATTATAGAATTAGATGAGTACATGTAGCTGCTGCCGCTGCTGTCCTTAAATAAAGTTCAAAAAAAGGTGCCTGGAAAATCAACTCTATAGCAAACTGGCGACGAGGATAGATCATACCCGGTGCTGTCCCTCACCTAGTGATTGTGAGTATCTAAGATAATTAAAAAGAAAGGAAGATATGTTCAGCCAAGATGCTACAGTTTGGCAAAAATAGATTCCTTTGAGGCAGCCACAGACCACTGGTCTCAATATACAGAACATCTTGAGTTCTACTTTCAAGCCAATGAAATCACAGGGGAGGAAAAGAGAGTGATTCTCCTGAGTATTTGTGGGAGCAAAACCTACAGTTTAATTCAAAGCTTGACAGCCCCCAATGTCCCACATTCGAAGACCTTCAGTGAATTGGTAGACCTCATTAAGGGACATTTTCAACCCAAGCCCTCAGTCACAATGCAGTGGTTCAGGTTCAATTCACTGAATCGAGCCCCAGGGGAGACCATTGCTGCCTATGTGGCGAAATTAAAACAACTAACAGAGTATTGTGATTTCAGTGAAGCCTGGGTGACAGGCTCAGGGATCACTTGGTCTGTGGTATGCAGAAGGATGCTATTCAGCGAAGGTTGCTAGGTGAAGTGGCTCTTGATTTTAAGAAAGCGTTAGAAATAGCCATTTTGATGGAAAGCACTGTAAGAGATTCACAAGCAACTCAAGGTGCGCAAAATGGCGCTGTTCTCCTAGTTGGGCGGGAACGTTCAGCCAAAAGTGGCGCAAAAAGCGAAGCTGGATACAACCCCCGCTGACCGAGAATTTAGAGGAAACAGCTTAGCAGCAAATTCAAAAAAGAATTTTTTATTGACATGGAAACAATCATACTCCTAACGATTGGTGGTTTAAAGAAATGGAGTGTTATTTTTATCACAAGAGTGGGGACATATTGAAACATTGCAAAGTAAGAGTAAAACAGGCTTCCAGGCAACAAATGAAGTCCAGTCAAGTATATAGTGTGGAAGAGTCAGAAACAACCAATTCTGACATTTATTCCTTATTCAACATGAAAGTTAGCAAGATACAGCCAATTACTATCACAGTGAAAGTGAATGGTAAACCCTTGAAAATGGAAGTATTCACTGGTGCTTATACAACCGTAGTAGGGGAACACACTTTCAGATATTTAAATAAAGGTGCTCAATAATTAAATTTGAAACAAGTCTGAACAAACCAGTTGAAAACATACACAGGCGAAGATATCCAGGTGAAAGGTATCACCAGAGTAATTGTTTATAATAGACACCAAGCAGCACATCTACCATTGATGGTATTAGAAGGTAGAGGACTGAGCCTTCTAGGCCAAAATTGCTTGAGGGAAATGAACCTTGATTGGCCAGTGAGATTTCAAAAGGAAGCTGGAAGAGTTCCTGAGTTGGAAAGGAACAAGGCAAAGTGCTTCAGAAAGAGCCTGGAGAGTCCAAGGACCACAACTGGATGAAAAAGGAGTGTGTAGCCATTCAGCAACCAGAAGCAATGAAGACTGCCTTAAACAGTGACATGGAGAAACAGCAAAAGAAACTCAAGGAGACTCTGCTGAATGACAGGATTCAAGATGGAGTGAGTGAGCTTTGCAAAGAAAAGGAAAACTTGTTAAAAGACCTTCACATACTACAAGGATCCCTCAGGTCAAAGTTTGTACCTCTGGAAAATTACGAAGAGAAACAGGAAGAATTTAACATCACTTTGAACAAACTGAAGAACCAGTTGACAGAGAAGACGCAGCACTGTTCAAGGTTCCAGGAGGAAACTAATTGATACAAGAGGGAGACAGAAGAGCTGAAGAATTAGCTGAATGAAGCTAAAGAGACTTTGAAAGCAAAAGTTGTAGAGCTTTCCAAGATGTGAATAGATAATGAAGTCATGGGTAGCTCAACCACTGAACTAAGACAAGTTGAGATTTCACCTGAAAGAAGTCAGGCCGACAGTGAAGTCAAAACGAAGGCCCAGACTAAACTCTGTGGTAGGAAGAAAAAGACAGAAAGGAAGAAGGTTCAGAAAAGATAATAAGGGTGGAAATAAACAAGTTAACAAGTAAATGATTGGAAACTAAACTTGCTTGTTTCTTATTTCACTACAGAACAACGCCCCACACTGTGACAGGTGCAACACCCGCAGAATTATTGATGAGGTGCCATCTTCGAACAAGACTAAGCCTGATATCTCCCAATTTGATGGGAAAGGTGGAGAAAAGCCAAGGGAACCAAAAAGCGACTCATGATTTGCGTAGTTGTGAGTGACAATTTACTGTTGGAGAAGCAGCATATGTAAGAAATTCCAATGGAGGACCAAAGTGGTTACCTAGTGGAGTAAGCTCTGTGACCGGGCCATTGTCGTACCATGTGGAAGTGGAGGGCGGGATCACCTGTATACATGTGGATCATTTAAGAAAAAGGGCGATACCCCAACAAAATGATGTTCCACCTGTAACCATTGCTGAACCTGTGGTTCCTGTTGAAGTTGCTCAACCAAGGATAGACATGACCGAAGTCTCTGTTGGAGTGGAAGACACTGAACTGCCTGTGCCTAATGAGGTACCTGATGTTAATGTGGTTCCAGAGAATGTGGTTCCTGTCAAAGGATCGGAATTCGTGGATCTACAACGTTCCACACAATCAGGAAACCACCTGAAAGACTGAACTTGTAATTTCATGACCTGTGTAAATGTTGTGATGTCATGCGATAAATATCCTTGTAAATACAAAGTGTACGGAAAGGTTAAAGGGGGAGGAATGTAATAATTATAGTTTTGATAAACCTAGGACTGTAGCTTTAAGTGTTGTGTGATCACATGATCTGTGTAAACGAATGAGTTTGCAGCACAGGGAACCTCTAGGAGAGCTCTTTAGTTATAGAGTTAGATACACGCATGTAGCTGCTGCTGCTGTCTTATAGATAAAGTTCAATGCTTCCGCCGAGAAAAGTTGCCCGGAAACCAAAGCTATAACACTGCCAATCTATATTCATTCCTCACTAACAACAATTAATTTCTAGTTAACCTCAGAATTTATAGCAATTAGATGTTGTGGTCTTAAAAACATTGCCTTAGTAGCGTCATAAGCCATGCTTTGCATGTTAAGACTATTCCTGTTGGTGTAAAACACCACGGGGCACTTTCCACTAGATTGCAAAATGCGCCCAGAACTCCCATTGCGTTCAAAGTGGAAACTCTACTTCCATAGATCAGCCAGGCTACAATAGATCCAGAATTACAGACAAAAAAAAAGAGAAAAAGTGTTTAACATGAACTTTCCCCACCTGGTAAATGCAGATATCCCCTAATAATAACAACCTGTGGCTCACCTTTAATTTGCTCAGCAGTGGTATGTAAAAAAGTGGCTGGTAATTTACTAACTTCGTGCCTAATCGGTGTTCCTGTGGCTTGTCAAATCCTTACATCACTACTGGATGTCCCTGAAATAACCAGCCTCTGACGTTGCAAGGAAATCCCATACATCAGCTGCTGATGTCTCTGATCATGCCCTGCCTTGTACTCAGTAAGCAACAACACCTTGCATTTATATACTGCATCTAAAGAAGTAAAACTTCCCTCGGTGCTTCAGAGCAGTGATTATCAAAAAATGAAATCACTTTTGGACTTTCTTTAGGGGCAAGGTGAATTATCCTAAAACTTGCAAGATCACTGAGGAATATTTTATATTCCCTTGATTTTAGAACTGGCTAAAAAGTTTCATTAAGAAAGAACTTTCATTTATGTATATCCGCTTAGTTTGCCCCAAAACATTTCATAGTGGCTTTTGAACCAGTGGCATTGGGCAGAATCATCCCAGATTTGCACTAAGTGCTATAGTGGGCAAGAAAAAGGATGATTTACTCATCATCTGCAATGATGGTTTGTTGTGCTTATTCCACCACTCCAGCCTCACTAATCATGCAGCCACAGGAAACACACCATCTTGCTGGCAGGTGGCCTCTGGTTTGCCCGCCATGCCATTACCTCGTCGCTTCCTCACGCAGGGCACCAGACTTAAACTGTAGCTGCGCGCACACTTCTCAATGCTCGCAGCCCGGGACTGCTCCAGTGAAGACATGGCCCCAAAAGCCAAGAAGAGTGCAGCCACCCCACCCCCCCGCTCCCACCCCACCACCCACCACCCCCCCCCCCCGCCCCACCCCCACCACCCCCACTCCAATTCAATGATGGACACCTGAGGTGCCTTCTGGACACCCTGGAGCCCTGGAGGCCCGCTGCGATGTCCTCTACACCCGTTCTGGCTGCAGGAGGCCCATCAGTCTCACCACTCTGGTTCGGGAGGCAGTGGCAGTGGTGGTCAGTGCCAATGCTGCACACAAGTGGTTGGCCATCCAAGACAGATAGAAGATGAATGATCTCATCCATGCCGCTAGGGTTAAGGCAATCATCTCATCACTCCAAATTCACCCACTCACAAGCCCATCACATATTCACTGGCATCTCACTCACTGCCAGCTCAAGGGACCTCACCACTCTCTCTCTCTCATACACACACACACACCCTCCCATCACCATCTTGCCTCATCTCCTCTGAAGACTGCCTCTTCAGCCCTCACCATCTTGAGGCCACTTGTATAGATCAACATGTGACTCCACTCACACCTTGGGATACCACCCCCTCCCCCAGTACAGCTGTCGCCCTGCAGCCTTTTCCCTTGCCTGAGGCCTCTTCTCCCCTTTCCCCAAGCAAGCCCCAGACCTGCAGCTGTTGAAAAGCCAGCCCCTCCCCCACACCCATCTTACGGCTGGTCTGTGAGCTCCCCTGAAAGCGATTTGGTTCTGCCCGCCAAACCTGGCGCTGGTGACCACGAGTGCTGCCCATAAAAGGTCGGCAAACAAAACTCAAAGTCCCGAGCAAAGTGCAGCTCGTAGGGTGCATGTCGCTTATGTACAGTTGTGAACATGTCGTCATGCAATCATGCCAATGTGCCCCAGGGGATCCAGGGCAGCAGCAGGGCTTGTAATTGGATGCAAACGTATTAAAATTATGTTCCCCGACATCCTATTGCAGGAAGGGCAGCACGTCATTGTTGGGCAGAGTGGACCACCCCAAAGTGGCTTCATGATGGCGTGAAACCGACTTTTGGCCTTCTCCCCAAAATGTCCCACCCCGCCTGCCAACAGGGCCAGAAAATTCCAGCCATTATTGTTTAGAAGGCAACGGCCAATTGTGCACAGTGAGATTCTACAAACAGCAAATAGATAAACGACCAGTTAATGATGTTGCAATGAATGGAGCGGGGATACAGATGAGACAATATCAGAGAGCATTTGGGGGTGGGAGTCGAAGGGCTAGAAGGGGTTGGAAATTTTCAGCAGGGGCAATGAGAAAGAACATTTCAAGTAGGAGAGCCGAGGCACTGAGAGTCAATGGAGGGCAGCAAGGACAGCAGTCATGGGTGAGCAGGAGTTGGTGTGGGATCAGATATAGGCAGCAGTTAACAGACCATAAGAGAATGGAAGGCTGGTCAAGAGAACATGAGAACAGTCAAGTCTGGAAGTAGAAGTGGCCAGTATTTGTGATGGAGAAGATATGGGGCTTTTTTATTGTAGGTCTGTATAAATGGCATTGGGAGGAGAAGGGTTAAGGACGAGTTACGCCACTCTCTGTGTTAGCTGACATTATTCTTTGTCACTTCTGATAATATCGCAGAATAGCTTGTCTGTTTAGAACATTTATTTCTGAAAATGAAACATCCATTCTCCTGTTTTAGGCTGGGCGTGGTACAGATTACTGCTGAAGTCAGTTGCCTTTGTTATGAAAACACAACTTTGGCCGTTTTTTGCTGGAATTATAATTGTAGGTAATAGGTTGCCTCAGTCACCAGCGCCATCACCTCTTAATCAGAAAGTTCTGAGTCCCACACTAGAACTTCAGCTGACAGTGGGGGAGTGCTGCGTTTCTGGAGGTATTCAGGCCTAAATCTGCTCGCATGTAAACCCATACATGAGGCCCACCAGAAATAAGAGGTTTGAAGCCCATCCTAAATTGGTCCCTGGGCTTCAGTATCATAATGCCGGCAGGCTGCAGATGTCAATCAGGTGTCTCAATGCAGCTCCGTGGTTGGAGCCTGACCAATTTTGACCAGATCAGACACTGGCTGAGGCCCACAGATGAGTTGGTGCATTTGGGTTGACTGCAAGAGCGTATTGGCAATCAGGAGCCGGATGAGCACGTGTCAACAGTTGTAGTCTTGATATTGGGGATTCCTGCTCGTCATTGCTCCACATTAAAGTAGGCCTCATTAAGGACCACTGGTTAGGCTACTTTGATGCCTGAAAAGGTCATTGGGCGTTATTGACCAATTTTCTGAACAGGTCTCAAATTGAGTCTGAATGTTCCTTTTGCAACAGTAAAATGAGGCCTGTGCTTATTTCAGATGGCTAAAATTGCTGTCTAACAAAAGCCATGCTGAGTTTAGCAATGGCCTTGCTTTTAAGGCAAAGCTGGCACAGGCATTCTCATCGCTAAATATGTCACCAAAGTGCCTGTTTTACATCTGTAAAATGAACACAGCAATGTTGAAATTTCACACCACTGACAATTGGCTCAAATGCTAAAAGCCTGCCAGACAGATTAAAAATCATCCAATGGGAATATTCTAAAAAAGAACAGAGAGTCCTCACAGTGTGCCGGACATTTGTCTCTCAGCCCAACCATCACAAAAAGTAGATTAACTCACAATTCATTTTACCTTATGTTTGTGGGACCTATGTGCAAATTGGCTGTTGTGTTTGTCTAAACTACAACTCCGGTTGTGAAGCACCTTGGGATATCCTAAGGGCATAATAAAATGCTGCATACAGTAAGTTTACATTTATCTTATATTCCTGACTGAGTTCCCATTCTCCTCTCTCAATGCTGATCTAAAACCTGTAGACCTCCTCCAAACTCCTGCTGTCCATAGATAAAAACAAAAAAACTGCGGATGCTGGAAATCCAAAACAAAAACAGAATTACCTGGAAAAACTCAGCAGGTCTGGCAGCATCAGTGGAGAAGAAAAGAGTTGACGTTTCGAGTCCTCATGACCCTTCGACAGAACTGTCAAGTTCTGTCGAAGGGTCATGAGGACTCGAAACGTCAACTCTTTTCTTCTCCGCCAATGCTGCCAGACCTGCTGAGTTTTTCCAGGTAATTCTGTTTTTGTTCCTGCTACCCATAACTTATCCCGCATCAAATTCCACTCACCTGACATTGCCAGTTGCTAGCCCTACAGTGCCCCAAATTTTAAATTTCTTATTTTCCTGATTAAACCCATTCATGGCCCTCCCCCTCCCCAACTCGCCAGGCTTAAATGTGTCACAAAGTCAGCATACAAACAGCCACTGTGGAGCCAGATCTTGTCTTCGCTTGACTTTACTGAAATGCAGGTTGTGAAATTGCCATTATCTGCTGCACTCAGGTAAAACAGCGGAAATGTGTCAAGGAGGAATGCCAGGTTTTCATTCATATACCACATTAACATTAACATTTCTGAATGCATATTAGATGCAATAAATGGCCCTGAAGTCTACTGTCTCCAGCTATATCGACAAACAAGGCATTTAGACAGAAATGACTAATTTGTGCTGTGAACATTCATAACGTCACAATTGTGTTTTTTTCTCAGTAAATGAGTATGCTGAATCCACATGTGGTAATATTTAACCAGTTGCAAATGTTATTTTAACCAACCGCTGGTCAAAGGCCACTATCGCATACGAGACTCCAACCTCTTTACTTTTCGAACTTGAGGCCATGGTTAAAGCTTCCAAAGACTTACTTTAAATATTCTCTTTATCGGAAGGTGTACCTGTCAAATACCGCTTGAGCATTTTTTTTATTTGGTGCTCATCAAAACGAATTTTGGGGATTTTTATATTTTGCAAGCAAGGGCAAAGGGAAAAGGGCAAATAAAAAAGGTTTCCATTTGTAAAGTGTCTTTCACGACCGCAGGAAATCCCAAAGTGCTTTGTAGTCATCAAAGTCCTTTTGGTGGGGTGGATGGGTGGGGTGGGGTGGAGTGGGGGGTCGGGGGGAAGGGGGTGGTAGGAGGGGAGGGGTGGAAGGGGGAGTCACTGTTGTAATCATAAAATGCTACCACAGAGTTGGAGGGCATTTGAGTCTGCGCTCGTTCTTCGATAGAACTAGTTAGTCCCACATCCCTGTAATGTAGGAAACGCAGCATACAATTTGCGTGCAGCAAGATCCCACAAACAGCAGTGTGATAATGATCAATGATTGTTTTTTTATTAGCAATAGTCCTTAAGGGCTAAAAATTGGGTGGGACACCAGGGAAAAGTCCTCTGCTCTTCTTCAAAATAGTGCCATGGGATGTTTTATGCCCAACTGAGAGGCCCAGATGGGGTACTGGATTGATGTCTCACCCAAATGATGTCACCTCCAACAGTGCAGTTACTCACTCAGTACGGCACTAAAGTGTCAGCCTAGATTTTGTGCACTGGTGTGGGGCTGGTACCCATAACCTTCTGACTCTGAGGCAAGAGCGCTACCAACTGTGCCTCAGGTGACACTGGGAGCTTGCACTTGTACATCACCTTTCATGAACTCGGGATATCCGAAAGTGCATCATCGCCAATGGTGTACCTTTTGAAGTGTAGTCACTGAACATGTGAGCACAGTTAGTGCCTGAATTTCTCAAATATGCAGCTGACAGGACTCAAAAGCTGCATGAGTTAATAAAATCACTCCTTTGCTTTCAACATTAAGCACTTGTAGGTCAGGTAAGGCCCACAGCTGAGGGTAAGATCACCAACCAGAGTCCCATCACAAGGAAACAATACTGGAGCATTAATTCTCTGCTACGTGAAC
Organism: Carcharodon carcharias; assembly: GCF_017639515.1. Classification (NCBI taxonomy): domain Eukaryota; kingdom Metazoa; phylum Chordata; class Chondrichthyes; order Lamniformes; family Lamnidae; genus Carcharodon; species Carcharodon carcharias. The sequence goes on from NC_054480.1 coordinate 140,532,084, forward strand.
CCTTTCAAGTGCAGTTCACCATGAAGAGGGCAATTAAGGTGAGCAAATTTAACCTCTGATGTGGAGCAACGTAGTTCCCTCTGCCCTAAATAATGCCAATCTCACAAAACACCATGGAGTTGGCAGAAGCCAGAAGGTAGTCCCATGTGCAAACCTTCCAGCTCCCAGTTATTTCAGGCACCACTCAACTTCTCTTACCTGATTTTCCACATTCAACACTCTTGCCTCATGAATAATGTGAGAGTATACATAATGCCATGAAATGTTATTTAATGAAAGTACAATATTCAATTATCCTTGTTTTCTGCTCACTACCATCCATTACTAATTTAGCATTAACAAGGTTATCATCAGTTAAGAAGAGACACCGTAGATCGATTTCTGCAAGATATGGAGATTGCAATTCTGCGCCAGAAGGTCAAAGAAGGTCTACCAAGGAGGTCAGATGGCAGCAGACATGGAATGTCTGTACCTACCATCATGCGACCAGCCTTATCTACAAGTCCAGAGATAACCTACCTGTGAATGGTAGAGGAAAACCTGCCTCTACAGACATTGGGGCCAGAAGGATGTCAGTTACAGAGCTGTGCTTTCTGCTGCAGCTAACATATAGCAAAAGGACAGCACTGCCAGTGGCAGTTAAAGCCATGCCATCCTCCATTTGTATGTCTCCACCTCTGTTCAACTTAGCACAGTGGACAGCTGCAGTATATGTCAGCTTGTTGCTGACAGATGGATCAGAACGATGACCTATTGTTTACATAAAATATTGAAGTATGATGTAGCAACCTAGCTTTATCATAATGCTGGATTTTCCCAAAGCACTAGAGGACATTGATGCTACATATAAGGTTATTACAACTTGTTTCTCCTCTTCACCAGTAAACTGTGTCTCAACTGGCATCCTCAAGTTCACTGTAGTTTCACTATTGTGTGGCTTTGATGGTGTTTTGAGTGTTGGTGAGAATGATACAATATCCTGCTTGCTCGGGACCACTGGGAGGTGCTTTAGGGTTGCTTTCCTAGGCCTGTATCTTCAAATCAAGTTTGTATTGCTATGCACCACATGCGATTACCTGATAAGCTGTCAGACTGAAAAGAGGGAACAAGATGGGAGATTGCAGGTTGGTACGAATCCTGAGGTTGGCTTCACTTTCCCAAAATTATTTTGCTGTCAAGAGCAAGGTTGCACTTGACAACCCCCTCAAAGGGAGTTAAGTGCTTGAAACTTCAAGGTCTGCTTCCTTTTACTTATGCCATCTTTCTTGTCCTGAATGGTGTAGTCATAGTGCACACCATGATATACATCTAACCAAACTGCATGTGTACTACGCTGCTATGTGGCTTCATGACATGAATTCAAAGGACAACAGGGTTACGTAAAAGAATTACCAGGGTGAGCAGTAATAAACTTACTGGTTCTGAGGAAACACTTGCTGGATTTCAACCAGAATCTTATTGTAAAAAAAATAGTTAACATTAAGATGTCATCTTTCCTCAGGGCTATCATCTTCATCGACAGTCTGTGCAAGCTCCTGCCGGCAAGATCTCGCTGTGGGGGAAGTCGACCATAAATATACAATTAGTAGCAGAGACTTCTGGTAGGGAAAATCATGGACACCAGTTCAGCAAGGTCTCCCTTCACAAAGCTGATGCACAAAGTGTCAGCCTTGCAGAATGTGGACACAAATAAAACAGAGAGGCCAGACGGGCGGGGGGAAAGAAAAATGCCATACAACTGCAGTAATAAGGGAAAACATAATCGCGTGTAAGGAGTGGCATTTATAAGGTGTCATTTATAGCCTCCCAAAGTGCTTTGCAGCCATTGAAGTACTTTTGAAGTAATCACTTTTGCAATGCAGGAAACATTGCAACCCACTTACACAAAGCAAGTTCCCCCAAATAGGAAAGAAATATCATCTGTTTTAAGTGTTGGTTGAGGAATAAATGTTGACTAAGACACCGGCCGAACTCCCCTTGCTCCTCTTTGCCATGGTGCTGAGGGATCTTTTACATCCAGCTGAGAGGGAAGATAGGCCCTTGGTTTAACTTTTCATCTGAATGATGATACTTCTGACAGCGCAGCGCTCCTTCAACACTGCACTGAAGTGGATTATGTGGCTGAAATGGGGCTTTAACCCGCAATCTTTTGACTCAGATGTGAGAATTCTGTGGCTCAGTGATAGTACTCTTGCCTACAGAGAAAGTATTGCAGTGTTGGAAGTGCTGACTTTCAGATGAGATGTTAAACGGAGGGTGGAATTGTTCTATATTTGCATTAAGTGCAGTAGCGGGCGGATAAAACAATTACCCACCAGCCGCAATGGCAGCTTTTCACGCCGTATTGTCCCAAACCCATGCATTAATTATGCATTCCGTGGATACACGCCATTTCGATGGCAGGCAGCTGGCTCCAATTCACCTGCACGCCATCACCTCACTGTTTCATCATGTCAGGCACCACATTTAATGTACACTGCGCTCAGTGCCTCCAGCCCAGGACTGCAATAAAGAAGACATGGCCCTAAAAGGCAGTAAGACTGCATCCCTCGTGTGCCTTTTGGACATCGTGGAGGCCCGCTGTGATGTCCTCTACCCTGTCCTGGCTGCAGGAGGGGCAGCTACATTACCACTCCGGCTTGGTAGGTGATGGTAGTGGTGACCAGTGCCAAAGTTGCACAGAAGAGGTTGGTCATCCAATACGGATAGAGGATGAATGATCTCATCCATGCTGCCAGGGTATGGCAACTCATACACTCACAAGCCCATCACACATTCACTGGCATCTCACTCACTGCCAGCTCAAGGGACATCACCACGCACTCTCTCACACACACGTCCTCACATCTCCATCTGGCCTCATCTCCTCTGGAGACTGTCTCCTCAGCCCTCACCCTCTTGAGGCCACTCGCACAGATCAACATGTGTCCCCCACACACAGCCTGGGATACCGTCCTTCCCCGGTACAGCTCTTGACCTGCAGCCTCTTCCCTTGCCTGAGACCACGTCTCCCCCTTCCCCGAGCAAGCCCGAGCCCTGCAGCCACTGAAAAGCCACGCACTTTTGGCTGGTCTGGTAGGTAGAGACTTACCCGTGAGCCCCCCTAAAAGTGATGTGGTGCTGTGTGTGAAGCCTGGCGCTGATGACTGCGAGTGCTGCCCGAAGCAGGGTAGGCAAACAAACCTTGAAGTCCCAGGTGAAGTGCAGCTCGCCAAGTGCATGCCTTATATATGCTGCTGTAAAACAAGTCAACAGTTTTCCTGCCAATGTAGGCGGACAATCCCGTGGGGGCTGATGAGTCCAGCGGGCTGGTCTTATAACGATATGCAGATGCATTACAATGAGGTTCCCGACGTCCAATGGTGGGCAGAGAGGATGATTGCAAACTGGTTTGCAGACGCCGTAAAGCCGATTTTTGGCCTTCTCACCATATTCTCTGCTCATGCCACCAAACACGCCCAACGTCAGCGGGCATGGAAAATCCCAGCATGAGGCCCTGTTGACCCTCTCAGGTGGATGTAAGAAATCCCATTACACCTTTTTAAAGAAGCACCGGGGAGTTATCCCTCATGTCCTGGGTGATATTTATTCCTCTGATCAACGCCACAAAACAGACTGTTAGATGATAATCTAACAATTGCTCTGTATGGGAGCTTCCTGTGCCCAAATTGGCTGCCATGCTTCCTACATTGCTAAACCTCAAAAGTAATTCATTGGCTGTGATGTGCTTTGGGTGGCCCTGAGACTGTGAAAGGCGCTATAGAAATGCAAGTTTTTCTTTCTTTGCATTTAACATAGAAACGTAGAAACTAGGAGCAGGAGTAGGCCATTCGGCCCTTCGAGCCTGCTCCGCCATTCATTATGATCATGGCTGATCATCCAGCTCAACAGCCTGCTCCCGCTTTCTCCCCATATCTTCTGATCCCGTTCGCCCCAAGAGCTATATCTAACTCCTTCTTGAAAACATACAATGTTTTGGCCTCAGCGACTTTCTGTGGTAGCGAATTCCACAGGCTCACCACTCTCTGGGTGAAGACATTTCTTTCAAACGCTGAGCTGAGGTTTAACTGGTGGGCTTTAATGTAGCTGGTCATTGCTAACCCACGAAGTTGACCATCTGCCAGGCTGAAGGGGCTGTTGATGTTCATTTCAGAATTAAGTAAAATGTCAAAATAAATAGGTTAGTCACAAGGCCAGGATATCCTGCACCAAAAGTGTTGTATTGTTGCTCTCTCCGTTATCGTGACAACTCAGCTGAAAGCCAGATGATGGCTTTGATCACTTACAGCTTTCAAAACGCAAATATCCCTAAGTAACAGATGCAAAAAGGAGTCATAGACTATTTGTGGCACAGAAGGAGGCCATTCAGTCCATGGCAGCTACTCTTTGTGGAGCAATTCAGTCAGTCCCTCTCCCCCGCTCTATCTCCGTATCCCTGCAAGTTTATTTCCTTCCAAGTGCCCATCCAATTTCATTTTAAAATCATTGATCAGCTCCACTTCCATTAGCCCCGTAGGCAGTCAGTTCCAGGTCATTATCACATTCCCCCTGTGTCCCTTCCCTGAAGCCTTAAACCCATGTCCCTTAGCCCTCGGGCCATTAGCTAATGGGAACAGCTTTACCTTGTCCCCTTTGTCTAAATCTGTCGTAATCCTGCACGCGTCTATCAATGTCCTTTTATCCCAGAAGAAGAGCAAGGACCTCAAATTAATTTCTGTACAAATTATTATAAGGAAGTAGAATCTGACCAATATGTAGGATCATACAACAATCATGATGCTGAAGTAATAAATTATCAAGAAATATACATTTTTTATGCTATCAGTCAGAAAGACTATTTAAATTTGATTAATCATCAAATTACTCCAAATGGCTTTGTAGGTAAATATACTGCATCTTGCAGTACCAGGCTGTAGGGACCTGGAAGATAGAGCATTGTTTGATATTAGCCAAGGCAGCAGTTCCCAGACACATGAAGGCAGCATCGAATACACTGCACAGAAACAGGTCCAGCTAGTCTGTGCTAGTGCTTATTTTGCAGACAAGGTTAAAAAGTTAATATTGTCCAGGGTACCAACTCTTGATCCTCACTTAGTAACCATACCTACAAGTGCTCTCGCTTGGGCTTCGTGCATTGATACTCATTGTCCAGGCAGAATATTGTCAGCAGAGAATGGATAAAGAGAGAAATTTGCTGGAACAAAGGCTACATTTTTGTCTATTTCTAAGTAGAGGAAGGGGAACATTTATCCTTGTTGCACTTCATTAAGGCTCCTGGGTTGTCTTCAAAGCTAATGGGATGAATTTTATGGTCCTTTACCAGCATATTTGAAGGTGGGGTGGGAGGGGTGCTTATAAATAAAACGGGCGGCCTGCTTATCACCTTCCTGCCCACCCTCAATCTGTCGCCTATATGACGGTGAGCGGGCAACATGTCTGGAAGCCTGCCTGCCCTTGGGCCTATTGAGGCCTTTAAGTGGCCAATTAATGGACATATATAGCCCTCATTCTGCCTCGGCTGCAATTTTTCCTATGGCTGGGGAAAGTGGAGGCAAGGCAAGCAGCACAGCAGCTTTCACTGCACAGGTTAGTGTTGAGCAGAAGGGGGGGTTACCTCTTTAGCAGGGAGTCCCTGTGCCTATCAGGGACATCAATTCCCAATATAATACTCCCCTTTATCCATTACACCTCCCCCCCTCCCCCCCGCAACTCCCTCTAAATCCCAACCCTTTCCCCAACATCACCCCCACCTCCTTGGCCAATCAGACTGGTCGCTTGCTCTCTAAGGGGGCTCTTCCTCCCAGATGGGAGCGCAAGCCCCACTTTGACCCATTTGAGGCTGCTCCCCCCCTCCCCCCATCGTACAGGGTTGGGTTTGAATGTGTTACTTACACAGTCAAAATAAACTGGCAAAAGTCACTGCCTGGCCTTACTCATGATGGACGATGACTTGGATGAAGTCCCCTGCACTGCTGACATCCATCCAACTGTTCCCCATCATCATTTCATCCCTAGTCCAGAATCAGAACCCCCGCACATAACAAGCTTCTCCACGATTCCTTTACCTGGCTTACAATTATGGAAGAGGTACTGTTTTCCAGAAGGTTACCAGGGATAAGGGACTTCAGTTGTGAGGAGCTCCCCTGACTCCCACCCAAAAGCAGCTGCCCCACAGCCTTAATTGTTTCAAGGTGAGAATTCCACCCGCATTTGGGTGGAGGTTCCGCCTTAGGGCTCTGTACAGTCTCAACAGCGCCAGATTCAAACAGCGGCCACTACTGGGACAACAGGCAGTTTCTGAGGAGAAGGTGATAGAGACCGAATGTCCAGGTAAGCCCAGGGTCTTGGACGGGCCTGACTGGCCGACCCTAGAGAGGAGGTTGAGGGAAATGATGGGGAAGGGCAAGTTAGAGAGGTCAGGGGTTAGGGTTGAAGGGAGAATATGATCTTGGCGGGGAGGGGGCTGCCCCCAATGGGCACTGGAGACCCCCGAGAAGAGGTGCCCACCCCAACTTCTTGCCCAACAGCAGCCCGTGCGGTGAAAGCAACCAAGCTAGAGACCTGGCCTCTGTTTTCCCCTGTTGTGTATAAAACAGCAGTGGAGGCAAAATGAAACCCAAGGTCAAGTGAGCTGCCTGATGCCTCCCCCATCTACCATAATATGGGAGACATGTTGAGGATGGGCACGATGACAGCGGGGAGACCACGTGCTTTGTTTCACAAGCTTCTCTGCCTTTGGATACACTGGAGAGAGGCCATAAGACCCAGCCCTATGATTTCAATATAAGGTATGGAAATAAATTAGGCAAAATCATTTTATATTTCCTTTAGCTGACTTTAATGGATTATGTTTATCAATGCCGTATGTTAGCATTGATTAAGTAATTTAATTTATGATAAGTCTATTTCTTAGCCACATCATAAGTTTAAAGTCTTGCTTCCCATCTGAATCAAGTCTGTGTATGGTGTCATACGTTAAGTTACTGTCGGATAATAAATCTATTCCTTGGTGTTAACATAACATAAAGCAAGCACGCGGTTCCTTTAAACTCATCAGAAACAACTGATTCTAAACCAAAACAAGAGGATGTTTAAAGGGGTTATCTCCCCAAGATGGGGAGTTTTCAGATAGATTCAGTTCTGGGAACAGTGAGCTCTGAAAACTCCATTCAATAACTGCCATTCTAGCTGTCTGGGTGGAAATTCTCAGTGTCGCACGTGCTGTGTCTGCTGTTCTGTGAACTTTGGCATTGTGGTTTTGTTACTCTTTCATATATGTGTTTTTACTTGAGTGTCACGCATAAAAAAGTAGACAGGAGCATGATACCCACATTCAACAATTGGTGCATTCATAAACATGATAAAGAGTCTCTTTAAGCACCAGCTACCTGCCAGTGTCTCACATATGTGGCCAGTCTTCATGTGTAAGTCTGGACAGCAAACAGGGAGGGCATATCACTGTGAAACCCAATCCTACCTTCATCTGGAATTCATCGTATGGACTTACCATCAAGGGTCACTTGATAATCATGAGCAGTTGAGACATTGGGTGGAATTGTCTCAGATTTGCGATGAGTGCAGTAAAACGATGTTTTACCCACTGGCCACAATAGTGGGTTTTCACTCTGTATCATCCCAAACCCACCGCGTTAATTATGCTTTCCCGGGAAACACGCCGTTTCCATGGCGGGCGGTCTCTCATTCACCCACCACGTCATCACCTTGCCGCTTCATCACATCGGGCGCCACATTTAAAGTACAAATGCGCACGCACATCTCAGTGCTTCCAGCCCACAACCACTGCAGGGATGATGCTCACCAAAGGCAAAAAGACTGCAGCCCACACGTTTAGTGACGCGTCACTGGAACATCTATTGGATGCCGTGGAGGCCCATCATGATGTGCTCTACCCCGCTCTGGCTGCAGGATGGGCAGCGGAGTGACCAACCAGGCTTGGGAGGCGATGGTAGTGGTGATCAGTGCCAACGCTGCAGAGAAGAGGTTGGCCATCCAATGCAGATAGAGGATGAATGTTCTCATCCATGAAGCCAGGGTAAGGCAACCATCTCATCACTCTAAACTCACACACTCAAACCCATCACACATTCATTG